>NW_028324306.1:1753032-2071782 GCF_058129835.1 Hydra viridissima
TCGGTAAACTCGATGTTTGCTGTTTTGAAAGCTATCAAATCGTTTGAATTGAAAGTAGCAGTAGTGTATAATGTTGTTAAAGCTGTATTTGTATTTGTGCTGGTTTTGAATAATTTTCATTAATTTTTATTTATTGGTGAATTCCTTAGATATATAATTGTAATACATTTTTTATTGAATATCCTGAATATCTGGCAATAGATAATGTTTACGTTTTGTTATAATAAAAAACGTTTATAACTTTCAAAATGATACATTATGTTTTTGTATAAATGCATTTATTATTGGATAGTAGTAACTATCTTATAGTTTAATATTTATTTTTTACAAAACTTTGGAGTTTTTCATTAGAATGGAAATAACTAAGGAAGTTAAAATATGAAGAAGTCTAAAAAGACTTAAGGATATGAACATGGAAAGCTCTGTTTATTGAGAATGCAGCTTTGACATCAGCTATTGAAGCTGTAAAAAATGGATTTTGACAGTCTGCTGCTTGTAAGAAAATTAAATAGTTGATTTTCTATACAATTATGCAGCAATAGGATTAGGAATTTGGTTGATCTCAATTTCTAAAGATTTAAGCTGCTTCAATCCTTGTGTCAAATTTCTGTGTTGCATCGTTTAAAAAGTCGTTTACTGCACTTTTAAATGAATCATACCCAGTAACTAATTTATAGTAAATTTACATTTAATTTAATATTCACCGATTCTACCCGCGCAGACCATGTTGACCGTGCAGACCATGCAAAGTGTTGTTTAATGTTTTTGGAACTTTAAATTTGTGATTGAAACGGCGCTTTATTTAGTGTATAGTTTTCTTATCATGTGACAAACTTTCTATTGGAGAGGTTTATCTTAACAAACGAAAAATCTCCTTTTGAAAAAACGCCGATGTCGGAGCTGCTTAAGGAGGGCTTAGCAATAATAATAACACCAGATTACCAACAAACACGGTTACTGAAGGACTTAAAACATCAACTAAGATAATGATTTTTGTTTAAGCCGTTTCATTCCAGTAAGATTTTCATTTCTGTATTTTCTTTTTTGATAGTTGCTAGAATAAAAATGCATTACTACTTAAAAAAATGCTTAGACTTTTGACTAAATTGTATATTAAATAGTTGTGTTATAATATGTAGTCTGGCTGGGGCGAATTAAAGTAAAAAAACTTTTATTTTGTTTTTAATATAATTTAATGGAGCAAATTTAAAACTAACCTAATATAGAACTTTTTATGTAACTATTTTTGAAATTAAGGAGGTGAAAAAAGAAACAAGTAAAAAACATTACATCTTGGTTTCCATGACACTGTAACAGTATAGTAAGTTTTGCAGCCTAGTTTTTGTAAATAAAAGAGTTTGTTTAGCCTTGGCAGCCAGATACTTACTTTGTTATTCTTGATAAACTAAAATAAATGAGTAGTTAGATTATTTTGTGAGTTGATGTAATGAAACTTAATTTTCGTAATAAAAAGTGTGGCTTTATATATTTGTATAAGATTTTGTTGGATTATTTACTTATTTCCTATCAGTTGGAAAACTATGATGAATAATGAAACTTTGAAGCTTTAACAATTTGATTTTAACCAAGGAGATCTTCAAATTATGAAAATTATTCAAATTATGAAAATTCTCTGGAAACAATTTTCAAAAATAGCTTTTTATAAAGTTTTAATACTCATGAAAGTTTATCAAGACGGAAATTGAAACAACTAAAAATGTCTCCATTGGGTCATTCCACGCCAAACGGTCCAATTTCCGAAATAATCCCTGCACTACCATCTCAGATTTTGATAAAATTTTGACAGTATGTTGTTAAACATGTTTCATGAAGATTACCAAAATTTCAGATCAAAATAATTATTATTTCGGGTTTTGTGGTACTTTTTGTAAGGTTTACCCAAACTTCAACTTCAGTCAGTAGCTAAAATTCGTATATTTGGGGTCCTATATTTTTGCAATGAAAGGGTAATATATCTTAAAAACGTGGTTTCTTAGTAAACCGAAGGTGCAGATCACAAATAATTTATTACAAGTTTCATATTATGCCTACATTTTAGTCTATAGCTCGCCAAATATCGTCACAATCGCAACACTATAAATATTTTTTATTTATTTGTAGGGTCATATCTCTAAAACTAAAGGTTTTTGAATACTGCTATTTTGTCTAAAGGTTCTATATATTATCATAATGATATGGATTAAAAATTTGCTATTTTAAAAATTTCTCTGCTGAGTTATTCTGAAAGCAATATGGCGAAAAAAGTGAAAAACCCTAAAATAACGTGTATTTGAACCCCTAAAACTTGATGTGGGCAATTTTTTTTTTGTTTTTTTAAATTGTATTATTGGAAAGACCTTATTTCAAAATTTCAGAAACAATAAAAACTGTCTTGGAGAGATCTTTCTTATGAACGAAAAAAATCTAGTTTTTATAAGCTAAGTTAGGTCTGCAAAGTCTTTGATATTTTAAAAACGATATTAAGGTCCGTATATTAACTATTGCCATGTAGAGGTAATTTTAGTAAGTAAGTATATTATTATTCTACGGACAAATCTCTCTAAATTAATTTCAAATATTTAAGAGAGACTTTCTGTAAGAATCAGGCAAAAATACAACTTTTTTAGAGTGACCCTCTTCAAAATTGCTAATTTTTTGATATGTTGTTGCTATTCATACTGGAAGCTCAGTTCCAAAATTTTTTTAAAAATATTCATTGGTTCTCTAGATATTGGATTTCAAAGTTTGAGTAAATTTATAGAATTATTGACTAAATGTAGTCAAGTGCATTTTTAAACTTGAAAATAGAACAAAATATATGCTATCAAATATCAATTTCACTTGATTATTGTTTATTGCCTATTTTAGACCAAAAATTAACAAAACAGGTAAATAAAATGTTTTTCCTTGTCTAAATATCATGCATCAAAAGTACGCAAAAATTTATTTTTAGTCTTTTTAAATCTTCGTCTTCATCTACAGCCGCGGGAATCCCATAATTTTTTTTTAAATTATAAACCTTCAACTAGTTAAGTACTTTAAAATATAAAAAAAAATATGGGCAAGTAAAGACTTAGTCGCAAAATCCAACTCAAAAATGAAAGTTTAGTCCTTTAGCGCTTTTTTTGTGACCTCATAATGGCTAAAGCCCTGGGTTTACAGTAAAATTTGATTTTCAAAAATGGTTACTGACCTTTAACCTATCTTATTTATAAAAAATACCTATGGGTTATTGCAATAGTATCTAAAAAATAACATATATTGATGATTTCTATTTTGAATAACAAATGTTTTATGTAAGAAACAGAAGGAGCTGAAACCATGTTTTTTGAGTATAATTTTTAATCTGAATATTTTTCCTGACTATGATTTTGAGTATGATTACTTTTTTTGATAAATCACTTTGTAAGCCCAACCGATATTTTGTGCGTGTATAGTTAGTTTATATTTTTGACTTTTTTCGAAAACATTTTTGAAAATGTCAGGAAAAAATATTTCTTACGAAACATGTTGCTGCTTTAAATGGAATAATTGTGGACCTAACATGCGATCTACTCCAAATGTAGACGAAATGTTTGAAACAAGTCAACTCACTGAAAATATACAACCACATCTTATAAACCTGAAGGTAATTTTTCAATTTTAGTAAAAACTTTTACTTAAATGGATTTATAACAATATCTTGTAAATGCTAAATTTAGTTTTTAATAATTAGATTTTGAATAATAAAAAAGATAGTAACAAAATAATAAAATTGGTTTTAAGGTATTAAAGAGTTATGAGTTTGCTTGTGATTGGAACGAAAAATCTCTGATTGAAAATCGATTAAACAGAAAATTTAACAATGTAGAGAAAATATGTGCATATCATCGCTACACATTAGGAATACGATGGAAACAAGGAAAAAATGTATGTACCCTGATCACAAACTACAAACAGGGAAGAAAGCAACAATAGAGCGACCCTCACCAATATCTATGACACTTCAAATATCTTCCTGTTATAATTCATACTTTCCAATCGGTTCAATAATATGTGATCGTCATCGAAAGGAACACTATTCCGAGACAAAGAAAAAAGAAACAAATATAGAAACTGAACTTGAATCTACATCAGCAGCATATGATATTGATTTTTTACCAGATGAGTTCTTACAAAATCAAGATGAACTCAATACTTCAAATGAAATCAGAAAAAGTATTACAGATTGTCTTGGGCCCAGTCCAATTAAATTCCAGTTTAAGAGAAAACTGGAGCTTATCAATGAATCCACAAAGCAACAAATGCGAAGGAAATATAAACGTATGGAAGAGGCCTTGAGAAATAAATTTGCAGAATGCATTGCACCTGGTCAATCGGAAGAGTTTTTGAAAGTGATTGACGGTAATGAAAATACCGAAACAGAAATTCCGGATAAATTTGAAAAACTCGTGGAAATGTATAACAACAGTGATGCAACAAGTCAACTGGTAATTTTGGCATTTATTGATCATAATAAATATACAAAGCAATTTTTATGCGACACATTTACATGCACAACATATAAAATAGAACTTGCCAGAAAATGGAAGTCCTTGCAAAATGGGTTTGTACTACCCCAAAAAAATTTATTTACAAGAAGTAGACTTTCAATTCCAAAATGTGAGCATTTTTTAGATTTTCTCTTCTCAAGTGGATTATTACAAGACGTTTCTTATGGTATTTCCAAAATTAAGTATGACAGTGGTGATGCTGAAACTATAGCCCGTGCCATTTTAACAGCAAAAAACAGTCATACGATTGCTTTATATTGCGAAAGCTGCAAAGAAATTGGATACGAACCTCCGTCCGAATCAAGTTTATTGCGAATACTAAATGCAATTAGACCTTCTCATAGAAAATGTCTCGCTGGTTTAAATGACACGGCTGCTGCTGGGATGAACGCATTTGCAACACTTGAACAATTCGCAACTATGTTCAATAAAAAATCAACTGTTGAGAAACTCGGAAGATCAAAAAGGTATTTAAAAACTAAATATAAGCTTCATTGCGGCGATTTGGAAAATGAAATTGCAACACATTCAACTAGATTTGCCCTTTCTGATCCTGAAAACATTAAATTGAAATCATGTAGCATTCTGTATACTATGAATGCAATGAATTATTTGAAGTTTTAGATGAAGTCAACCAAGTAGGAAATGAAAATAATGTTGGTGATGATGTATTATATGACATTAAATTATTTATAAGCAGCACCACAGAGTATATGAAGCACTTACTAAGAGATGCACAGCAAAAAAAAGCAAAGAATGATACATATAAACAACTAGATGACAAATCAGCACTTTGGTTGAAAGACAATTGCCCATGAAATTTCGAGAGGGCCAGAAGAACTACTTTGGAAAGAAAGGCATCAGCATGCACATAGATGTTTTTTTTACAAAATAAAAAGACATTCTCAAAAAACCCGTTTAACTAACAATTGTGTATCGATGCGATCAAGGTGTTTCCTCTGTTATCTCTATTGCTGAATCAGTTCTAAATCAGTTTCGCCTAGATGAGCCAGAAATAGTAAATATTTTTGCGAAGTCAGATAATGCTAACTGCTATCATGCTAATTATTCAGTCGAATCTATGTACAAGCTCTGCAAAAATAAGAATTTTAGATTTCTACGGTACGACTTTAATGAGCCTTGCTGTGGAAAAGACGAATGCGATAGGGAAAGTGCATCCGCTAAAACAATATTGAGAAGTTATGTAGACGCTGGCAATGACATAGTAACAGCAGAAGTCTGCTGTAAAACAACATGTATGTTTTTTTGAATAACTATCAATTATGCGCATACCCCAAAACTATTATTTTTCTATCTGATCATTAAAAAAAACAATGCTCACGTTTCTCATATACTATTTCTTGTAAACCCAGGGCTTTAGCCATTATGTGGTCACGAAAAATGTGCCAAATGACTAAACTTTCATTTTTGAGTTGGATTTTGCGACTAAGTTTTTTTATAATTTAAGTTAATTAACTAGTTGAAGATTTATAATTAAAAAAAAAAATTATGGGATTCCCGCGGCTTTAGATGAAAACGAAGATTCAAAAAGACTAAAAATAAATTTTTGCGTACTTTTGATGCATGATATTTAGACAGACCAAAGTCTTTGTTCTATCTAATTTATAATTTTTAAGTCTAAACTAGCCAATAAACAATAATCAAGTGCAATTCCTAATTTAAAGTATTTAGTTTGTACTTTTTTTAAGTTTAAAAATGCTTACGGCACCATTTAGTCAATATTTCAAAAAATTTAGACAAACTTTGACATCTAATATCCAGAAAACCAATGAATATTTACTGTAAAAATTTTGGAATTGAGCTTCTAATGTGAATATCAACAACATATAAAAAAATTAATGATTTTGAAGAGGGTCACTATTGAGCCTTGCCTGATTCTTACAGAAAGTTTCTTTTAAGTTTATCACAAGCATCTAATATTCGAAGACGAAAATTAGAATAGATGTTATAATAAGAGTTATTTTAAATTTATCCTGACATGTCTGTTGAAAAAAAATTAACTACTTGTTGTATTGGAAAATTTGATGGAAGTTTATGTCATTTAAGTACTTATTCTCGAAAAAAAGGGTTTTATTGATTTTTTCTCAAAACTTTCGAACGAGGAACAGAGTTTGATTGTGAGGCGAGCTTATAATTTAATTAAAAATATTACTTTAATTTGTTTCCACCACAAATCACTGCTTTTGGTTAAATACACGCATTTACAGAGCCATTGTTTAAACCCTTTTGGTATGGCCAATCGTTGCTCAGTTAAAGGCTTGAGATGTATTGACCAAGAGACTGCAGACTGTCTTTCGAATTTAACAAATAAAGTTATTTGTTCAGGTCAAAAATTGTGTCCAAATTGCCGAAAAGCTTATTCAACCACAAGCTCTTCAAGTGAAAAAACTGACGATATTGATGACATAGATGATATATTTTGTTCAACTGACACTATTAATACTAGCCTTTCTGAGCTTGGAATTTCACCTTTAAGAAAACGTGTTAGTAAGAGAGATCATGCTAGTTATGTAGCAAAATTTCGAAAGTGCAAATAACAGTTGCAGAAAAAATAGCTGTTGTTAGTGGTTTATCACCAGATAATAGTGTTCTACCACTAAGCAGTGCAAGTGTAGAGTGTGAGAATTGCATTAACTGGTCAGATTCGATATTAGAATTGAAAGATAAATATCTACAATCAGTAATCCCCGTGAAAAAGTTCAAGTTTTAACTCTTATACCAAACAGTTGGTCAAGAATAAAAATATGTAGTGAGTTTAAAGTATCAGACAGAATGGCTAAAGCAGCAAAAAAGTTAAAAGCAAAAAGTGGAATCTTAGCACTTCCAGAAAGAAATGAAGCAAAGAAATTGTCAGAACATGTTAAAGAAAAAATTTTGAAATTTTATGAACACGAAGCTTTTAGCAGAACATGTACAGGGAAAAAGAATTTTGTATCTGTACGCATTGGTGCAAAAAAAGTGCATACGCAAAAAAAATTTCTGTTAGTTAATTTAAAGGAACTTTTTTTGGAGTATAAAAAAGAAAATGGAGCTGAAGCCGGATTTTTTAAATTCCGCGAGTTACGTCCAAAATGGTGTATAACTGTTAGATCTTCAGGTACCCATCGTATTTGTGTATGTACTATTCACCAGAATATAAAATTAATGCTTGCAAGTAGCCCAGTTACTGTAGACTATAAATGTCTAATTGAAAAAATAGTTTGTGATATTGAATCTAAAGAATGTATGCTTCATCGTTGCAATAAATGTCCAGGGAATGAAATGTTAAAGGCTTATCTTGAAGAGCAATTTAAAGACTTTGAATCTGATGAAACTATAACATTCAAGCAATTGATAAAAGTAGATCGTGAAACTTTAGAATCTTTGCAATTACTAGTAGACGACTTTATAGATGATTTAATTTCAAAAGTATCTATTTTATCTAAGCATCATTTTATTGCCAAAAACCAAAACAAATATTTGCGATTATTGAAAAATGAACTGAAATCAAATGAGTCGATCATTTTGATGGATTTTTCTGAAAACTATTCATTTGTTGTGCAAGATGCTGTTTAATGGTTTTACTGGGAAAACAGCCAAACAACTTTGCATCCTTTTGTTGTTTACTACAAACTTAATGACATACTTAAAAATAAATGTTATTGTGTTATCACTAATTGCATGCATCACGATACCATTTCTGTTCATGTATTTCTTAGTAAATTATTAACTGAACTTAAAACATTTTTATCTTTTGAACTTATTCATTATTTTATTGACGGTTTAGCTGCACAGTACAAAAACTTCAAAAATTTTATGAATTTATGTCACCATTATACTGACTATGGTATTAGAGCAGAATGGAATTTCTTTGCAACTAGTCATGGAAAATCTCCCTGTGATGGAATTGGAGGAACTGTGAAGCGTTTAGCAGCACGTGCCAGTCTTCAACGGCCAATTGATAATCAAATTTTAACGCCCTTAAATTTATATGATTTTTGGAAGGAAAGTATCACTGGTATTTCATTTATTTATGTTGATAGTGATGAAGTAGACAATACTAAAGACAATCAAGAGAAACGATTTAGTACTGGAAACACAGTTGCAGGTACTCGCGATAATCACAAATTTGTCCCTGTAAATGAAAATCAGGTTTGTGTCAGTCGTATTTCAAATGACAGTACATCTTTTATTGCAAACGTGAATGAGAGTTACAACAACAACTTAACCAAATTAGTTTCACTTTCTGATCTTAGTCCTGGAAATTTTGTTGCATGTATTTACGATGCACATTGGTGGATTGGACATGTTTGTGAAATTTCAGAAGAACAGGAAAATGTTTTCATTGATTTTATGCATTCTCATGGTATGGCTCAGTCATTTTACTGGCCTAGCACCAAGGACAATTGTTAGGTTCCTGAGCAGCATGTTATTGCAGTCATTCCAAATCCAATCAGTTCTGCAACAGGTCGATATTACAACTTACCGTCAATTGTTGTTTCAGGCATTAATTCCAAAGTTGAAGCAATTTTAAATATGTAATTTGGAATCAAGTTGATTATAGTTTCGTACAACTGAATTTTTTCTATCACAAATTTTTTTTTTGTAGATAAGAAACAATATATTAACATAAAAATATTTGTTTTTAGTTTTTTGTTGCAGAAAATGTGTTGTAAAAGCTGTATTGTTAAACTAGATTTTGCATCTATAACCAGGACCGCATTTGTGACGTGTTGGATTGATGGTGCTCTTAGGCATATGAATAATCATCGCCTAAGATATCGTAATAAAATTTAAAAAAATACATATGTAACAAAAAAACAAGCGCCCCTTTTTGGTTGGTGCCCATAGTCAGTTGCCTCAACTTCTCTAGTACTTTAAATTGCCAATAACATGCATTTATCCGCAGTATTTTATAGATAATAAGATAATCTCTTCAATAAATCTGTTGTAAGTTTTTTTCTTTTCCTTGGCGTAATACCATTTTCAAGAGATTAAAATAGCTCTTCTAAATCTTGAATTTAATGGCTATATATTCTAGTTTTTATTGTCATTAATAGCTCTCTACTTAAAGTACCATTAGGTTCTTTTAATTTTCTTAACATAAAATAAATTGCTAATTGGGCTGTTGCAAGATTAGCAGCGTTTCTACTAAAAGCTTCAACATTTAACTTAATAGGCTTTAGCGTATTGTCAGCTCATGTTCCATATTAATATTTTCTTAAAGTGCACACTTCCAATACCTTGAAGAGTTTCTTAAATGATACAAAATTGTTTCAAAATACATTAGAAAATATTATAATTTATATTTTGCCTCTTTCTGGATTAGATTTACCCAACTATTTTGTAATTGACAGTTTTGATCCAACCGTTAATTTTATGAACTTTTTTTACCGTGGGTTGCTCTAGCGATAATATAACTACAGCATTATCTAAGCATGCTATTATGCATCACACACAGATGACTAAAGAGGTAAGGGATTCAAAAAACACCCTGATGCGTCCGAAACAAGTCCAGGCTCAAATCACGAGACTCGCCGAGTCTTAGACCGGGTATTCAGCCACAGACTCGCCGTGTCCGAAAAAAACCGGGTACCCAGACCCGAAAATCCCTAACAATAACTCAAGCAAATGTTAAAAAATATTTTTTGAACATTAAAGTATTTTGAATTTTGGCACAATAAGCTTTGATTTTGATGCAGTATGATAAATCTTTATGTTTAGGAAGAAATTCAAAAAATTTATATAATGACCAAATTTTTTTCGTTCATAAGAAAGATCTCTCCAAGACATTTTTTATTGTTTCTGAAATTTTGAAATAAGGTCTTTCCAATAATACAATTTAAAAAAACAAAAAAAAAATTGCCCACATCAAGTTTTAGGGGTTCAAATACACGTTATTTTAGGGTTTTTCACTTTTTTCGCCATATTGCTTTCAGAATAACTCAGCAGAGAAATTTTTAAAATAGCAAATTTTTAATCCATATCATTATGATAATATATAGAACCTTTAGACAAAATAGCAGTATTCAAAAACCTTTAGTTTTAGAGATATGACCCTACAAATAAATAAAAAATATTTATAGTGTTGCGATTGTGACGATATTTGGCGAGCCATAGACTAAAATGTAGGCATAATATGAAACTTGTAATAAATTATTTGTGATCTGCACCTTCGGTTTACTAAGAAACCACGTTTTTAAGATATATTACCCTTTCATTGCAAAAATATAGGACCCCAAATATACGAATTTTAGCTACTGACTGAAGTTGAAGTTTGGGTAAACCTTACAAAAAGTACCACAAAACCCGAAATAATAATTATTTTGATCTGAAATTTTGGCAATGTTCATGAAACATGTTTAACAACATGTTTCATGAACATTGCCAAAATTTCAGGACGAGTATGGAAAATTCTGAAGGAAATTTGTTAAATATAGAAAGAAGGGATTCCAAATATAAACAATTAACCAAGGAACAATGTCAAGGTATATTAAAAAAATTATTACAGCAGATCAAGGAGAATAAGCTAAAACACAGCGCAATCAATGAAGTTGCTACTGCGTTTTGAGTTTCCAGGCTAACCGTAAGTAGAATTCGGCATGCAGCACAAACTCAATACAGCATACATGGAGTTAATTATGTTAGCAGGTGGAGGAAATTACATAAAATACCTCATTTAAGTAAAGAAAAACTTCGTCGCGAAAGTGGGCGGCTAGAAAAATATGTATGTTCCAAAGAAGCGTACAATAAAGCCAAATCAAATTTCGAGTGATAAAAATCATTCTTATTTAATTAAAATGTTTTAAATAAAGTTAATATAATATACTTGTCATGTACATTTTTTGATTTATTTTATTTTTTCTCAAATGTATACCATATTTCCGGACGGAGGGAGTAATAGTTTTTAAAAATATAATTGTACTAAATACTCTTATTAAATAAAATCATATTTTGGTTTTTAACAGCTTAAGTTTTTTTTATAAAAACTAATGTAGTTTTTTATTGGGAAGGGAGAATGGAGAATGTCGAGTAGCACCAAACTAAGAAATGTTACACTAATAGATCAAATATCATACAACTTTGTTCGGTTTTTTACCATAAAAAGCTCTTTTCTACACTTTTAAATATAAATCTACATACTAGTGATAAAACAATTTTACAGCTTAATGTTCCTATAGCTTATTTAATGAACTTCTTCTTAAGAAATGTGAACTTAAAGATCATTTCAGTATCTATTTAAAAAATGTCACCCCAAAAACAAGAAATACATTTTGCATACGTTGTATGTATTGAAAGACACGAAACAAACCTACATACAAAATTTTCGTCTTTGTTTTAGGTATGCAAATGAATGCAAGAATGTCTCTTGAATTCCATCTTGTATAACTGATTTTAGGAATTTTCTGGAAGTTAATTTTTGGAAAATATCCATTTTCCAAAAAGAATTTGAACTCTCTTGTTAGATGGTATATTTCATGTATTCTCTCCAGCCTTATTTATCGAGAATTCGTTCTGTTCTATTCATAAACTCTGGTTTAAGTTCCTCATACTACATCAAAAGTTCAGGCACCAATAGATACTCAAAGTTTGTTGACTTGGTGCTACCAGCCAGTTTTTCATCCATTACCATACAGATAAGTCTGTGTAAAACTTTGTGCCAATAAACGATAATTGCTATTTATTGATTCTCCGAGAACATTCTGTGCAATTTGATAACTGCCCCAATTTTTTCCCAGTGTTACAACTGACTGAATTAGTAATATACATTTATCATATCTTTATCGAATTCCATAAACTGTATTTATCAAAAACTTTTGCAATTCCAACAACAATGGTTTAGCCTTGCTGTTTTTTAAACCAAATCGGTCAAACTTCACTTCAGTTTTATCGTTCCAAAACCATGACTTGATAGTCACTTTCCTCAATGTGCTTGCCATTAAAATGTAAGGACCAGTATTCTAAGTAACTTCACAATCATTTTAACCTTAATGTTAGCAGCCTTTTAGAATTCTGAATTATAAATTGCTGCTTGACTGTGAATTGAAATATAAATGCCATCATATGACAATTGCTTGCAGATCTTAGCAGCTTTATTTGGTAACACTTCTTTGAATATCACCAAGTTGGAGACAGTTTTAGTTTCGTTGCATTTTCCGGTTGATGGAAAAGCACTCTCATCACCTACTTCATACTCACAACCTGCAGATTTGCGAACACTAGATACATGATCGTAATATGCTAATTTTGATGTTGCGGCTTAATCAGCGGTCAGCTTTCGTTTCTTAGAAGGATGAACGAATTATTTACTTGCAGCTTCTCGCTTGTTGTTAATAAAGTTGTTTGTTTTCAGCAGGTAACTTTAGTAATATCAAGAAGTTCATTCAGGACATCATATTTTCCTTTCTTTACTTATTCATCATATATATTTAACACCTTATCAATCTTTGTTTTTTGTACTTGACCTGAAGCGTTACAACTATTGAAATTTTTTTAGCTACATACATACATCCATACATACATCCATACATACATACATACATACATACATACATACATACATACATACATACATACATACATACATACATACATACATACATACATACATACATACATACATACATACATACATACATACATACATACATACATACATACATACATACATACATACATACATACATACATACATACATACATACATACATACATACATACATACATACATACATACATACATACATACATACATACATACATACATACATACATACATACATACATACATACATACATACATACATACATACATACATACATACATACATACATACATACATACATACATACATACATACATACATACATACATACATACATACATACATACATACATACATACATACATACATACATACATACATACATACATACATACATACATACATACATACATACATACATACATACATACATACATACATACATACATACATACATACATACATACATACATACATACATACATACATACATACATACATACATACATACATACATACATACATACATACATACATACATACATACATACATACATACATACATACATACATACATACATACATACATACATACATACATACATACATACATACATACATACATACATACATACATACATACATACATACATACATTACTCTACCTTACTTTCATTTATTTAGAAGTTCAGCACAGTAAGTCAAGTTCGGATTAGTTTGAGATATTGAGCTTTACGAGTTTTCTTTCACCATGAATGATTTTTGCGAAAAGTTGAAAAGCATATATAAAAGTAAGGATAAGATAGTTTCCTTAATCCAAGGACTCAAGGATTTTCCCCAGCAAAGTATTAGAGACTATTATGTCAACTTGCAACATATTACAACCGATGAAAATGGAGGAAGAAAGAGAAGCAATATAATGACTGAAGATTGTAAAGATATTGAAATAGAGAATATGTTTACAGATTGTGGAGACTTAGCCAATAAATTTCTGATTTTAGGTGTGGCAGGAGTGGGAAAGAGCACTCTGCTACAGTATATGGCTTATAAATGGAGCTGTAATGAAATATGGAATATGTTTGATTATGTCTATAAAGTTAATCTTAAACTACTTTTGAAGCAGGAATGGAAACATAAGTACAAAAAAAAAGACCTAAATGACGTTTTAAAATGTTTTGTGCATTACAACTTGCTGAGTTTGATGGCAAGTGAAAATGAGGAAAAGGAAAAGAGTGAAGATCTTTCGTTGGAAACGTTGTACTGGCCAGTTAACAAAGAGAAAGTCTTACTAATGATAGATGGGTATGATGAAGTAGTTCATCTTAAACAAAATGATGAATTTAAGTTATTGCAAAACAAGTGGTTTGATTATAACAATCTGATATTAACTTCAAGGCATGACGCAGTTGATACTAACATTAAGAACAAGTTTGACTTAATTATTGAAAATGTTGGCTTCGATAATAACGGTATTGAACAATACTTTAGTAAAAACTTTAATGATAAGCTTGATTGGTTTATGAAGAGTAATTCTGTTGTTAAAAGGATTTGTAATATTCCTGTAAATGCAGCATTGCTTTGCTATATATTTAATGATTCAAAATCCATAGAAGATAAAATCTGTAATATTAGTGACTTATATTCAGAGATTGTGAGTGTGTTAAGCTTCAGATGTTATGAAAAGTTCATACATAACGAAAATTCCAGAAATGCTACTTTGCAGGAAAAATTCAACCAACGAGCAGTAAAACTTGACGAGTTACAAGTTTTACAACATCTCGCATATAACGGAATGACGGGAGGGGGTATAGAAATCGGAGATGACAATAGAAATATAACAATAACTTTTAAAGGGAATGACCTAGAAAGTAAGACTATAACGATAGGATCGAGTATTAGAGATTTAAAAAAAAAGAAAGAGATAAGGAATGATTTGGTTGTTTCTGACATTTCCAAATTTGGATTATTAAAACCTGAAGGAAAAATCGAAAAAGAAATTGAAAATCAGGACTTCAGTTTCATCCATTTAACATTTCAGGAATATCTGACAGCGAGTTTTCTTTTAGACAAGCTTAAAACTAGGGAAGAAACCAAGAGTACATTGAAATTTATTGCAGAGTATAGATATGAACCAAGATACTTAATGGTCCTCAAATTTTTGGCGGGAATGATTGAAAGCGAAGAAAAAAAAAACACAACAAAGGATCTAAGTAAGTCTTTTTGGGAATCGATATGTTGCAATATCGATGGCGCACTTGAACTTGGTGTAGAAAAAAAAGTAAATCTTTTAATGCATTTGTTAAGTCAGTCATTCAACTATCATGACAGAATTCCATTTAAAGAGCTGGAAACATTTATAGATGCTGTTGTACTTAGTGATTTGTTAGGATTTGGTATGGAGCTAAAACAGAGCTTTTATATGAGCAATAATATCAAAAAGGCTCTACTTTCAGGAATGACGTATGGAAAACTTATTTTAACCGAATATATTACCGAAGAAACTCTACATAAATCAACACCGATGTTAAAAAGTATTCTAGATGTAATAATATTGCGGACAAATCAAGTTAAAGCCGAAGAGGATTTTTTCAAAAGTGGATGCATTGAAACTGCCGTTGATGTAATAGAAAAGTTCTCAAAGGAAGAGCAAGAAATTATAATTGATATTCTATTAAATTTAATTGAAGACTCAAACTATAAAAACAAGTGGAAACTCCTTAAAATCTACATTGACAGTCTAAAAAATATTGCGAAGAAAGTGAAAATGTCAGTGTTTTCCATAGAAACTTCCGAAAGAATATTTGAAGTGCTGAAACCTAAAGTAAAAAACCGCAACTACAGCAACGCTGCATTGAAATGTATTTTTGAAGTTGCTAAAAGTTTAGCAGACCAATCACTATTTGCAAGAGTAAGTGAATTTTTCATGCACAGTTTTAAACATCCAGATACCGATTTAAAGTTAGCTGTTCGGATAACGCACCATTTAATTGACCAAATAACTGATGTTGAACTTATCAAAAAATCGGTCATAGAAAAATTCGCAGATCAACTGTCGTATGAAACTCAGAATATAATGGAGCGAGTATTATCACCTTCAATTGAAGTAATATGCTCTATCACTGATGAAAAAGTCACGGAAAACTTCATAGAAATTTATGTTGAAATATTTTCGAATAAGAGTAGAAGGATCAGAAGTTTAGCGGTTAAAAATATTGAAAAATTTCTTGTTTGTAAGTATAAAAAAGATGTCGAGCTTGTAAAAATTGTCATCGAGAAACTTAAAAGGCTTTTTTCAGATAATTGCAGTTACGTAAGAAGAGCAGCAATGCGCGCTGTTTTTAAGACAGTGAAGCTTATAGAAGACAACGAGTACCGTAAGGGCAATTTATCTGAACTCCTGGAAAACTTCACCGACACAGATGTGTATGCAAGAAACAAAGCAATTAAAGGGGCGATTGAGCTAATAGAAAGCATGGAAGACTGTAACAATTATCAAACAAAATTTATTCAACTCCTAAAAGAAATGTTTTTGGATGTGGTTAATGAACGAACAAACTATAAAAATAATAAGTTTAAAAAAAGTAATATCCAGCAAGAAGACGAAGAAGACGATTCTGACAGTGAAGATTCTAAAGATCTAATTTTTTTTGTTAATTTTAAACCCGAAGTCATGAGGCTTGTAAACTATGAATATGACATTTCTGTTTCTTTTGGCGTATTTTACGGAGTTAAAATAATCAACAATGTTAAAGAAGAATCAGTTAAATTTGTAAAGGAAGTTGAATCTTATTTAACGAATGATAACTGGCAATACAGGTACTTTTCAGCAGTTTTATCTTTTGATCTTATTAAGAACGTAAATAATGATTTAGTAAAAACTCTAAAAGAAAAAATTATCGGTCTCAGCGATGATTCAAATGAAGACGTCAAGACAATTGTGGAAAAGGGAATACTTGAACTAATGAAAATTGGTGAAAGCGAAGAGTTCATATCTGCCTCTGTAAAAATATTATTTAAAGAGTTCTCAGAAAATAAGGTTAACAATATGCCGACAATTGTATATGGTGTTTTGAAAGAAATAAAAAATGACAACGTACGTTTGAAGTTTTTAGAAATTTGTTTTAAATATTTTGAACACAAAGATGATAAATTTAAAAATGCGTGGGTCAGAGGACTTTGTGAACTTACGAAAGGGATAGCGCACATAAAATTATTTGAAAATCTTAAAATCACTACTCTTTTAAAAGACAACAACATGGAATTAATGAAGGATATTTTTAGGCTAACAGCCCTTGATGTTGTCACGAACAATAATATGAACAATGATTTAAAGAATCCAGATTCCGCATCGAGTTGTGATGAGCTTTCATTGTTATTGATCGATATATACAAGCAATATTTAAAAGATGAAAACAAAGATATTAGAATTGAAATAGCAGAAAACGCTCATAAGCTTGCAACTAGTACATATTCTATTAATATAATTGAACATATTACAGAGCTATACTGCGAACTCTTGATTGACAAAGATTTTGATGTGATAAAAAAAGCATTGGAAAACATTATACAGTTAAAGAGTGTTTTGAAAAATCATGCTAATAGCCAGAACAATTGGGATATTGTATTATATGGAAGACTTACCGATCTTCTGGAAGCTAAAGATTATAGTGTAAAGAAATTAGCAGCTGAGAATACGAATATGAAACTTTTGGAAGATTACGATTTTGAAGTTCAAACTTTGTGTATTGAAAATTTACATGAGATTGTGAAGAAAGTTAATGATAAAAACACGGTATTGCATGTCATTGAAGTTGTCATTGGTCTTTTTGAAAAAGACAAAAATAACTTAAGATCAACGAACTCTGGAGAGCTGCTAAAGAAATTTATTGAAAAACGAATTAAAGCTGATAATGAATACCCTGAAGACACTTTTTTTAACGTTGTTAAAGCAATTAAGATAGCAGAGCTTATAAAGGATACTCTTAGATCGCTCATTAATCAAATTCAGGATGAGCAAAAGTTGAATAATGAATTGGTTGAAGCTGCTGAGACAGTAATTGGGTGTATAAAAGATAAGAACTATACGGAGTATATATTAGAGAAGATATACTTTCCGATTTTTGTTGATATACCACCTGAAGACAAAAGAAAAGAGCATTGGAAAACAGATTTTCATTTAATGAATGGATTAGAAAGTATGCTGAAAAGTATGGACGATGAAGTTATCATAAAACTTATAACAAAGTTTGCTGAACTTTTTGAAGGCACAAGTAGACAAGTAAAACATCTCGTTTTTGGTCAGTTTGATATTTTGCTTGGAAAATTCGATTTGGAAAAAGGAAAAATCATTGATACATTCAAAAGATTAAATATGGTAAATAAAATTAAACATTTATATGGTATTACACACGAGAGACGGCTTTCAGCCTTATTTAAATTGATTATGAATATGAAAGATATAGCTCTTGCTGAATGCATTATAAAAGAATTCGTTCAGCATATTGAAAATAATGATAAAGTTAGCGCCATCTATAAAATAGCTGAAAATGCTTTTAAAGTGAGTTTTGTATTGCTGCCTACATTTTCAGAATATCTAAGCCATAAAAATAAAGAAGTCAGAGAAAAATCAGTTTGTGGATTAACTATTTGGTTTCAAATATTATGCAACAGGTTTCAAGAATTGAAGGATCCTCATCAAGACCACATATATCAAGGCCTATTTACCGAATATCCTTTCAACGATGTAAAAAAATCTTTTATTAACTTTGATAATTTTCAAAGGCATAAAACTGACCTTACTGTCAATAAAACAATATTTGAGGTGTTAAAATGTTATTTTAATTTAAAAAAAAACACCGAAATGGAAATAAAAAATAGCTTCAGCCAAATGAATAGTTCTAATAAAGAAAAAATTTCATTTGGATTTAACAAAGTTGGAAATTTTAAGGGTTACAAAATAATTGAAATGGCATTAAAGACTTTTGGCTCCATATCTTTATCTGATGAAGATTCAAACTTCGATAAGTTGGTTGAACTATCGAGAAAAATTCTAAGCAACGAGTTTGATATATTGAACGAAGAAGGGCTAAAATGGATCAATGAAAACTTTGATGCTTTGGTTAAGCTTTCTAAAGAAAGCAAGGTTTTCATAAATCTGCTCTGTCAGAATATTCTTAAAAACCTAGAAGTAAACGGTTTAAATGAAACACTTCTGATAAAGTGTATAAATCAAGGAACGACTTTAACATTAACTTTAAAAGGAGTTGTTATATTAGATGGTAAACGGAATATTATCACCAAAGATCGCGACAATATAGAGAAGTTAGCGAGCGCAATCACAGCCTCGAGTGATGATTTTTTGGCAATACAGTACAGGAAAAATAAACCTCTGTTTGCAAACAGTGGTTTAGGTATAGATATAGCAGCTTCTGATCAAACAGCTTACAGTATTCTAAATGATGGTTGCGAACTTGAATACAATAAATGGAGAATATCGTTGATGCATTATTCAGACCATCAAAAAAATGACTTAAAAGGAGTATTTTTGTTATTAGAAGGTAGATTTGTTTTTGGCGATGTCGTTACTTACAAGATTACTTCTGATAAAATAGATCTAGTAGATCTTTCAGATTCAGATTGCTATAGGAACGTGTTTGGTGATATGCCAATCACCGACTTCGCACCAATTTACTATTGTAACAGTGTTTATATAAATTACACCGATGCTAAAAGTTTTATTGAGAAAATTAAGAAAAAACGAAATGAAAGCCAAGAGGAAACAGAAAACCAGAGGAAACTAATTGTTAATTGGCTGGAAGAGGAAATTAGTTGGAAATTACCAAGGACTTGGAATGATTACAAAACTCTTGTGACCATAAATAAGAGAAAGAGTGTTGAGCACAAAGAAAATCCTATTAACTGTATTTACATATTTCAAAAAGCCCAATTGTTACATATTACTAATAAAGAAGTAAGTGAACAGATTGATACTCAATACGCTTTTTTTATAAAAATAAATGACTTGACAGCTCAAATTAAACTCATTAAACAAGAAATGAAAGAGTTAAAAACTCAATTTACTGATTTTAAACACATGACACATCTAGAACAAAAAAAACTCGAAGAGAAATACAGAGAAGAATTTGAAAAATTGAACAAAGTCCTGAATATCTTAGGAGCTCGAGAGATAGAAATTGTAAATGAAATCTTTAACAGCTTGGAAACGAAAACATTAAACCAATACGCTAAGCAGTTATATTCCTATTTCAAAAATTTCTTTTATTGTTTTGATCTTTTGAAGGGAGGAGTGCTTCAGGAAAAAGTACCATCAGGATTCCTTTATAATGGTGTAATGGGCCTTTCCTTGTCAATCATAGCTGATATTTGTTCAGAAGTGCCATTTATTGGTATGATAACAAACGTCATTAAACACATTTCCAATTATGCTTACAAAGAAGTAAGAAAAAGACAATTCGAAAAAAAACAAGAGAGAATTAATAAAATTATCAATCGATGTAAAGAAAAATCGGAGGAAGAGAGTTTAGGAGTTGAATTGTCAAAAATCGCGGCTAAATTTGCAAAGTATAGAGAGGAAGATTTAGAAACTCTTTCCTCAGAAAAGTTTAATAAACGGATTTATAAAGATTCTAAACTGTTTACAAAGTATTTATGTGGTAGGGATAAAGTTGCTGAAGAATTGGATTCTGGGCGCTCGCTATCAGGATGTTTATGCGAAAAAACCATAAAACAGATTCTTGAGCCACCTGCCAATAAAAGATGTGCTGGTTTTATATACAAACGGATATGACGAGCAAGTCTTTGTATATGTATTTAAATAAATTTTATAATTGTTTTGATAACAAGGAAATTAAAAAAAAAACTTTAAATTTTGATGTTTATTGTTTTAGCATTTACTTTCATCATGTTTGATATGCTAAACCTTCCTTAGCCATAAAACTCTGTTAACAAATGTTGATTTTTTATGCGTTTTTTACTGTTTTTATATCGCATACTTTTAAAGGGTATATTTTTTTATATCGTTTTTATATCGTTTTATATCGTTTTTATATCGTATAGTTTTACTGTTTTTATATCGTTTTTATACTGAACCGAAAAATAAGGTGGTATCTACACAACTTTTCTCAAAAATAGTTTAATTGTTAAATCTATTTAACTTTTAAAGTTTAAATGCTAAAAGTAAACTCTTGATAATTCGAACTTCCAAGGGACAAAGGATGCAGTTCGAGCGAATGATCGAGTTATCCGCACATTCTATAACTCGAACTTTTGCAGATAAGTGAACTATCAATATAAATATATTTGTGATAATATGAATGTTACAAAAGCACTGGTAATTGCAAATAGTAATTTACTAATAAAACGCAGCAACCTAAATAAAATAAAGAAAAAATAAAATAAAAATATTAAACCACATAATAGAAGAAGAATTTGTCGAAAATTTATGAGTAATATCCTTAAAACAGACTTTTTAGAGATAAGATATATGAGATAAGATATAAGAGAAAAGATATAAGAGATAAGATATAAGAGATAAGATATAACAGATAAGATATAAGAGATAAGATATAAGAGAAAAGATATAAGAGATAAGATATAAGAGATAAGATATAAGAGATAAGATATAAGAGATAAGATATAACAGATAAGATATAAGAGATAAGATATAACAGATAAGATATAAGAGATAAGATATAACAGATAAGATATAAGAGATAAGATATAAGAGATATGATATAAAAGATAAGAGATAAGATACAAAAGATAAGATATAAAAGATAAGATATAGGTCAAATAGTTAACATAATGTATTCACATTTACACATATAGACCTATAAACAAAAAAATATAAAATGAACCTAAGGATTAAATCTTTACTTACGGTGTTCGGAAGGGTGTACCAACAAAGTGTAATGGAGTTTATTCCATCAAAGGAACGGAGTTTATTTCCAGAAAATGTAATGGAGTTCATTCCATGCTAAGTTGTCAGTTTTAGTGGGATAGTTAAGTTGTTATAAGCAACTGATCTTAGGTTATGCCCACACTTTGCCCTATCATTATAGTAGTTATGAAATATGGTATGAAAGAGACCGTGTTGTTTGTCATTAATTCATAGAAACGAAGGATTAAGTCATAGAAATGACGGATTAAGGCATAGAAATGAAGAATTTTGGATATTAAACACAGGATGTCACTAGGGAAACTTCTTGAGTAGAAATGGTATACTCGTATTGTTCTATTTTGAAGTGAAAAACAGACAGGTTTAGATTGTCTCCAAACTTGACAAACATATCGTAAATGGAAATCAAATATTGAGTGATTTATATATATTAGCGTTAGAGTTCTGTATATCTAAATTAGAGTAGTTTTGAATTTTGGTTAACATGTCTTTGGAATGACTTGATTTGAGAGTAAATTCATCTATGTGTGTTCTGATGGAAATTTTCTCATCTATCTCAACAACAATGATAAAAGTTATTGTACTAGACAAAAACAGACTTTTTTCAATTATTCCAAAGTTTAAGTATTTTGAAAGGTTCTTTTTAGGTTTCTTAGAAAACACTAATTCTCCCCAACTCTAATTTTTGTATTCTGATCTTGATAAAGAAATATAGGTATTGCTTAACAAACAAAAAAAGATTTTAATATTTATCGAGTTAAATCCCAGAATTTTAGTTAAAACATTACTCAACAAAGATTGGAGGCAAAAGGGCAAAAGATTGGAGAAATTTTGTCTATCAGCAATTCCAACCATTTTCAATGTACCAAATCCGTCTAAAAAAAACTACGACAAAAGAAAAAGCAGCTTTAGAACGATTTCAAGTTCAAGCCAAGAAGAAAGAGCAATAACAATCACAAGTAAGCAGTCTGAATTGTTACCCATTTTTCGTTGTGCAGACACTGCACATTCAGAAGAGTCTGGTGGTTCAGATAAAAATTACAAAAAGAAATGTTAAAGGCTTGAAAAGCGTTATACATAAATTGCGTGAAAAATAGTTGGTTAAACAAGAAAATATTGCCTTCAAAAGCTCATAGTAAAAAACGTAATTGGATCAATTTATCATATTAGTAAATTTGCAAAGAAATACCTGTTCAAAGGTCAATTTAAGCTTTTTGTGTATTAGCTTAGAATGAATAAGCAAATAAAACAAAAAAATAAATAAACAATTCATGATAAACTGCTATTTCAATGGATCATGTACCATAGTCCACAGACATTTCACTGTTTGAGAGGACTTTTTACTTTGCCAAGACAAAATTACTTGTATATTCGTCAAAAGTATGTGAAAAATTACTGCCCTGGATATTCATCAAATGTGACTTGTATCAAAGTTGACAAACAACCACCTGAATTCTGAATCTTAATCATTTCTGGAAATAAAATTGGCAGCACAAGTTTCAGCCATCCAGTTATGGCACCTAAGTCTTTTTGAACAATTGCAAAGCTATTACTATAAGATGTTTTGGTAACATGTGAGTTCTTAAAAATTGACATTCTTTTTGATGTAATCAATTCTAGGAAGTAAATTGCAGACAAATTAGCTAAATAAGCATTAACTGAAGAAGAGGCTATGAAAAACTTGGCAGAAGTAAAAAAATGTGATTTCAACATGGCATTTTAAAAAAGCTAGGAGCCAAACTGGTATTCCCAGGGATCGAGGACTTACAATAACAAACAACATTATATCATTAATCAGAGAGCTGCTTGCACAAGATTTTTGCTAAACACAAGTTGTATTTTAATACCAGATTTCACAGTTACATTAACTTTAGAATTGCGTGGTAATCTAGTAATTAAAAGAAGTAATGCAATGAATTCCTCACCATTCAACGAAACAAAGTTAGCCACAAATGTAATGCAAATCTTTTAGTGCTGAGTCAGGATTTGGTTTTGTTTACTTATTCTAAAACAGGTTGAACAGGTTCTGTATTACCTTACAAGTAGGTTAATTCAAAAAGTTTCTTTATATCAGCTAAAACATTTCGTCTCAGCCATCTTCTGAAATCTCTGATAACCTCTTTGTAGACTTTATCAATGTCAACAAATACGAAACAAGAATCAATTATTTACAACCAAGTTTTTCTTTAATTGAAGATGTACGAAAGCAGGATCTATTATTGAACCAATCAAGAAAGACTGCAAATTCATTTTCATTTATAATCTTCATCATAAACATGGATTGAGTTTAGAAAGAAAACAGATCTACAATTTTTTTGAGATGCAGATTTGTTACAATGCTAAGTTTAACAATCGTAACAAATAACAAAAGTGCCCTATAAAATTCGCTAAAATATTCGTTTAAATAGTTAATATACTCATTTGAAATAAACTTATATGAAATTATGAACTTTTTTTAGTTTGATTTTTTCCCTTTCCTGATCAACACTAGAAGGAACGTATGAATTGA
The DNA here is from genome assembly GCF_058129835.1 of Hydra viridissima. Classification (NCBI taxonomy): domain Eukaryota; kingdom Metazoa; phylum Cnidaria; class Hydrozoa; order Anthoathecata; family Hydridae; genus Hydra; species Hydra viridissima. The sequence continues at coordinate 1,777,537 of NW_028324306.1, forward strand.
TTTATACGAACAGAAATCAGTAAACAATTCGTACAGCAGTTGTGCAATTCGTACAGCAGTTGTGCAATTCGTACAGCAGTTGTGCAATTCGAACAGCAGTTGTGCAATTCGAACAGCCGTTGTGCAATTCGAACAGCAGTTGTGCAATTCGAACAGCAGTTGTACAACTTTAGGCTGCTTAATAAAACGTTTAAATTTCGAAAAGTTTTCAAAACACAGATCTTTGCTGAAGTTTATTCTTATGTTCGTATAAAAAAATCACATCTATAAAAAATGAAAGCCAATTAATTATGTACCATACAGTAATATAAACTTTTTGGGATACTGGAGAGGGTAGTTAAGGTTTGAAATGTGTTTATCAGGAATAGTAATGCTTATATCAATAAAAGTTTACGATGAAATTTCTTGAGTACTTTTTTTAAATAAAAAAATCAACACAAATATCACGTTTACATACGTTAAACATGTTATTTTATTATTCAAAGTAAGTAACAATTAATTAAACTATTAATAATTAAATTATTGATAACTATATAGTTATATTATTGATAGTATTAAAAGCTTTTCACATACTATCATGCTTAAATTATTTATCACATATGAGCTCCATCAGCACTGTCGACTCAAAGCATTTAAGTAGACAAGAAAACAAAACCTGATCTTACGTTTTTGAAAAGGTATTATTGTTTACAAATCTAGCTTTACTAGGCGCCCCATAATTTTTGTTGACCGAATTATACGAAAATGTGCGAGGCGTACACAACTAGTAATAATAGTAAGGGTTCATTGGGAGTTCGAAAGTATTTCGAGTAACTGGAAGATCAAAATATCTGGGATCTGTCTGTTACATGCAAAAGTATATCCTTATGGGGTAGCGAAAAGTCCTCCGTCTTTTATGGGTTAATAAAGAAAAAAAGTAGATGTTAACTAAGCAAAGTTTAAGTTGACAAATAACGCAAATTTTTATTTGTTTTGTAAAGCATATCATAGTCAAATCAAGCTTAATATTTTATTTTAGTATTATCGTTAAGGGCATACTTTTAGTATAATTTAATATAAGTGTCGTAGTTTTTCATATACTAAACTATGTGAAAAATGCAACAGTTTTACATTGTAATGATGTTTGAATTATTAAAACTATTAGATTTGTTAACTTGTGTGTAAGATTCAAGTGTTGTTTTATCTGCAGTTATTACAGGTTGGTACAGAGTGGGAAAAGGGGGTTGTGAAATTTGTTATCCCAAGTATTTAGCAACTGATTGACCAATCTCTACTTTTGCATCATATATCTAGACATTTCTTTATCCATCGCTCCTACGTCTAAAGTTTATCCATCGCTCCTACGTCTAAAGTTGCGACAAGTTATGAACTAACTTGTTACACCTCATTTGTCGGAAGCTTTTAAATACCTCCATGATACTTTCATGAGGCTTAGTCAAGAAAATGTTCTTGTTATGCCCCTGTAGAGACTGGAAACATTTTTATTTTTGGTGCTTTATATAAAACTTGACTTTTTCAAGATGAGCCAAAAATATGCACATCTTTGCCGTTAGACAGGCAGCGCTATCTTGAACAGAGGGATACTTTTATGGGTAAGTGATGGTGATAACAAACCAAAAGACTAACACAAGCCTTCAAAACCTAATCATGATACACTTTAGCAATTATCTTCAAACCTGTCTTAACAAAAACAGGTTACTGAAAAGACAATTTTCTTTTTTACTCATGAAGAGGCAATTAGTTCAAAAACCATAAAGTGTGTAGGATGCTTAGACTTTTAAACTGATTAAATGGCTTCAGAGACTTCCTTGGCATTCTCCCTGGTGATGCCAATTTAGCTGTTGTTGCCTGGATCAACAGTGAAAAATATTTTGTCAGAGAACAACAAAAGTCCCATCTCTTTTTTCAATACATGAAGAAGTTTTTTAGAACGTTCCACTCTGAGAGCTTTTAGACGGTTAGTAAAAAAGATGTTTTTGGTTCTGGAAATTAACCTAGCACCAACGTTTTTTTTAAAAGCCTTTCTCACTGTTACTTCAGGCACTTTGAGGTCCTTTATTGTCCTTCTCATCAACCTGATGGGCTTAATGTCTATCCTGCTACTCACTAGCCTAGATGTGACAATTGAAGGCTAAACTTGACATTTCCTTATTTTATGAAACTTTCTTTGACTTTGTAAACATTTTACTTGGTTTCCTCAGTGCCTCTTTATCATTTGTATTTCAGCAACTGTATTTCATCGGAAGGTCATCTCTACATACGTGGTTTTACTTTCCAAAATATAATAAGTTTGAGCCTTGATGTGAAAACAACATTTCAAAAATCAAGCAAAATAACGGATGGCAAAAAAAGTACTTGCCGACTTAATTTGAGTTCTTTCTGCTTCATTTATGAACTTATGGATGCTTTGAGTCATCCACATGAACTTATGGATGCCTTTAGCCATCCACGAGGTAATGTTTTAGATACCATAAGCTAGAAAGTAGGTATATGTAACGAACATTGCAGTGAAGTTATTGACAAAAATCATTACATGGAAATTCGTTTTACTCAGACGATCTTTTACAAAGCCGTAAATTACAGAGCAAACGTTAACATTCGGATCTCCTTTAGATAAATATTCATCCTTGTTTATTTTTATCCCTTTTTTTTTTATTCTAGTTGTCTTAAACTAAAATTCGTTAAAATAGTTGCAAAAAAAGGTAAAGCTTGAGATTAATATGAATAATTAATTACAATTAAAAGTTGCTTACTGATAACTAGTTGTTAAATACAAAAAGTTTATTCTATGTGTGCTAGATATATGGTGTTTAAAAAAGTAACATAACACCAAACTGGTGCTACATAATGTTGTACCGTCATTTTGTTTGACTAACTGTGCTACTAGCCAGTTTAGTCCTGTTGAAATGTAAGGAAAATGTATTTTGGCTGAATTTTAAGCAGCATTATGTTTACTATTCTGTCTAAGACAATCCGATACGCATAAAGTTAAGCTTGAGCTGGTAACAGCTAAATGTTTTTGTAAACTGCACTCATTTAGGTGGGATTGCGTGAAGTGAGTGTATGAATAATAAGACGTCTAAAAGTGATACTTCATTGTTTTTATATATTTGGGTAGAGAGGTGCGAAGAGAGAGAGAGTGCGAATTATAAGACGTCTAAAACTCTATTAATTTTTACATTTGTTTTGACATTCATTTTCGAACGATTTTCTTTATCAAATAAAGAGTTTGTGAAAAGTGAATTACACCTAAACGTTTTTGATAACCTTATGAATTCTTTGTTAATTTTCGTCACGATCAGTGATCTTAAAGCAAACCAGAGCGTTTTTTATGCAAAGAAATAAGACATATCGATATTCCCATAGGTGTTGCTATTCTATGAAATGAAAATGATTTGCTATCTAGTAAAAGCAAGTTTTTTTAATATTAATAGCCCTCGGAAAAAGAATACTTCAGAATGAAGAATATATCAAAGTTTGACACTTCATAAATATCAAATTTATTTATATACTTTAATACATATTATAATACATTTACACAATTTCTTCGATCTCTCGATAATTTATAATGCAATAAGATCAAATCTTATTAAAAGAAGACCAGGTCCTAACAAATGAATAAGAAGCCTATTAAGTTTAAGTAGCTTTTGATGATTTGTTCGATTTTCTTTGATGAAAATCTGATTATTTGTATTTTCCAAAAAACAATGTTGTTTTTTTTATCGGTCTAAATCAATTAAGGAGCGAAGATGTCTTTATTTTCTACAACATCTGCCAATTGCAAAGTTTGAAGTCAACTTGCTTACCTAATCTATCTGAATGTCGGCCGATCGAAGAGTTTTAGGCTATTCTGAGAAGACTGGTAAGAAGACTGGTAAACTCGAAAGGCTTAAAAGATCAAAAAAATCTCAAGACACTGCGCCTTAATGAAAAAAAAGGTCTAAAACGCATTTCATGTCATCTTTAGTTGGAAAAGTTGAGGAAATGGCGTCATCAAAAAAGGTTGAGATTTTTATATAATAAAAAAAGAACTCTACGGAATACTTGGTTTATTTTAACTATTTTTTAAAAAAAAATTGAAAGAATATGCTCTCTGCGAAAAATTTTATTACTCATACGTTAGAATAAAAGTTGCATTGCAATTACATAAAGCTTTATGGATTTATGCTTTCATTAACCTAACTTTGGTCATTAATCATCAGGGACTTAATTCTCAGTTAGACATGGTAATAGATTAGACTGGATGATTGATCTGATTAGTTTGGAAAGGGTTAGAAAGCATACAGTAGGTGGAACTGCCATTCCAGAAAAAAACTTATATACCAGCAATTGGAAATTTTCTTTGATCTCAGACACAAAAAAAACACAATAAACAGTTCTGACATCCTTCTCTCAAGTGATGTAGAAATAAAAAGTACTTCTATTTGATTTTAAAAGAAACAGCATAACTGACTTTAAATGAAAGGCTAAAATGATAATGGCTTATAATTTTGTTAATATGCTCATAATTTTTTTAGTTTGTTTATAGATTTCCATCGAAATTTTACCTGTTATTCAATAAACTAATTAAAGAAATTTACTGGTTTTCGTTTTATTTAATAATTTGTACGCATGTTATAAAATCGATGTATACACGTTGTTTTTTTTACAAGAAACTTGTTTATAAGAAACTAGTACTAGAAGCTCCAAAATCTTAAAAAACTATTAGTACTGAGTTACTTTTCTATGAGAAACTTATTTTGTTTAGATTTCAAGTAAATTTTTTAATTTGTGTTTTGTTCAGGGACAAATCTGAGGATTGCATTACATTGAATGATATTGATGGAATTCAAGTAGTTTTAGTTGACTGACGGTAAAACATTTTATCTTGCTTGCTAACATGTTTTCAAATTGCGTTTTATTTACTTTTTTTTTCTTTTGAGAAACTCTTAAGAAACTTTTAAGAAACTTTTAGTACCAGAGTTGTAAAAAATGTCACCATAAAAAAAGAAACTTTCTTGTACAAGACCATTTTCTTGGTTTCTTATTAAAAAAAAAAAAAAAAAAAAAAAAACAACAACAACAACGTGTAAACCAATTATCCGAAATTAACGACACGCATGAAGGTAATTGATTGGCACCTTTGGTTAAAAATATATATATCAAGAAGTAATGCCATCAAGTTCCTATATGAGTTTATGATTATTATTGAAGTTACGGAAAAATGCATTTTACAAAGTTAAATAAAGTTAAAATTGAGAACTTAATGGTTTAAAAGTGGGGTAAGTTAAGAAAACCAATTAAAAATTACCAACAAATATTTAAGCTGAAATGACGGATAACCAAAAAAGAATTTAAAACTGTTTATGACAATTAATCTTCTTTTATTCTGAATCGGTGATTACTCAATAGATTTACTTCAGTACAGTTGCATTATGCATAATTTCTCATTGACTTTTCCAAACCCACTTAATGACCTTGGCTAAGAAAAGTCTGTCCATTTTTAAAATGGGGGTTTTTCCGTTACGTTGATCTCTTTTTACTGAACCTCAAACTCTTACCCATGAAACTTCCTTTAATCTTTAAAGATGCCTCATGTATATGGCGAGGAAGATAGCAGCATGTTAATAACTTGTATAACTCTTTTCTGTATTCTCCCCCCATATAAAGTAGAACCAGGGGATTTGAAACAACTTGCAAGTAAAAAAGTGAAAGAAACATGTACCAAATTGTATTTATATGACTCCATTGTGGAATAATTTTTATTCCGTTTGCAAAGTAGTAAGCTTGAAGAGGTAATGTGGTGGTTCCAAAAAATATGTACATTGTCCAAAGAATGCGATCTAAACGTCTAGAGCTACGTTGCCTAGAATCAACAAATTCTTTGGACATGTGGTTTTTGAGACTCTTCATGTTACCTGACATTGTTCTATGGATTCTGTAATAAGAAAATCCAGTGAACGTCATCGGTATGATGTAAGTAAGCAAAAACGCAATCAGTGTGTAAACTATTTCGCCGTGACCTTTATAAAACAAGATGCATTTTTTTTCCTTATCCAGCCTAAAGTGGCCAAATACTCCCATTAGACCAACAGAAAGGATAAGGAAGGCTAACAACCATATAAACACAATTATAAGTGCTATATATCGAAGCCCAAGTTTGTGTTTGTTTGTTGCACTGGAAACAATAAGGTAACGAGCCAAACTAAGCGCAGTGTGAGTTAGTACACATACACCGGCGAAATGTTCTAAAATTGGCATAATTATCCTACATTGTAAGTCCCCTGGTTTCCAAAGTTCTAATAAAAACGCCATGGTTAATGGTATAACGATGACAGTTATTGCCAAATCAGCCAACGCTAAGTTAAAAACAAAGCAATTTGTTATATTTTGCAACTTCTTGTTCTTGGCGATCAAAATAAGAATAAAAAGGTTTCCAATAATCCCTCCAACTATAATAAATGTGTTAACTGCAACTTGCAAAAATATCAATGCATTACTGCCAGTGCTCATAATTCTTTCTTCTAATTCTTTTCTTTCAGAGTAGTTCTTCTGTTATTCTCTTCCTTTGAAATAGTTTAAAGTTTGATAAATCGTTCTAATACTGTAAACAAAGAATGCAAAAAAAGAAAATTTGGTTAAAACGATTTGTAAATCAAGATACAAACATCATTTAAATATTTATATTATGAATTTGTATAATTTATATTGGTAGTAGTGGTAAATTACAAAATACAATAATAATACCGATAACTAGTATTTAGTAATTATTTATATTGGATTATAAAGTAAGATAATAACGCTAATATACCCAACAATTTTAAGGCTGTGGCTGTCAAACTTGCTAGACCTAAATTAACATTTTCGTCCCAAGTTACCCCCTGCTGTTCCATGTTATACCTATTTTACGGTATCATTACTAAGTGTTACTATAATAATTATAATAATTATAATAATATTATAATAATTATAGCAATACAAATATTCATGTCAATATAGTAGAAATGATAATAATAATAATAGTAGTATGAGTAATAATAGTAATATTAAAAATAGTAATATAAAAATAAAATACCTAAAACAATCCAAGTATAAAATTTATTGGAAAAAGAAGCTACCATGAAGATACATGTTTTATTGAAAGAATAACACTAAAACCATGACGTATAAAACATCTGGAAGCTCTATCACATATTGCGCCATTTTTAAACTATTTCATTATGAAATATCCTAAAAAAAAATGTGCTGCATTTACGTAATAAGTCAATAAATTTTCATTAATCTTTCATAGAATGTAATACACGACATTTTGTTTTTGGAATTAAATGTATTTTGAAAATCGTGGATTAACAAAAAACTGAACGCTTTAAAAGTTTATTTAATCGTTAGTTTTATATAAAGCATCAAAACATTTTATTATTTTAAATTGCTGAATTTGATTTCATCTTCTTTTACTTTAACTTTCGAAAGAGCCATCTTCTAAAGAATTTATTTTCTAAAGAATGCATCAGGAAATCTAAAAGAAACGACCAATAAAATAAAAAGACACTTTTAAGATAAAAATTACCGCTTATTTCTCGGATAGATCCGCTAAAAATTTGAATAAAATTAAATAAATTTAAATAAATTTTTTAATGAATTTAAGTAAATATATCTGCTAAATTTGGTTGTTATCTTAATCTAAAAAAGTTTCTTCCCGCGAAAATTTCTGAAAAAAAGGTAAATAATGTACCCATAAGAGAAACTAACATGATGAATCATTTTTCTATTTATATTTTCATACATGTTCTTCTAGCCTGTTTCTTTTTTTTTTCTCTCTCTCTTTTTCTTTCTGTTGTTAAATAACCTATTGTACTATTATTATTATTATTGTACTATTATATTGTACCTATGATAAAATTTGGTACTTCAATCAAATAATAATTTTTGTTTCCACAAACAAAAAAACATCCTCCATATTTTATAAGTTAAACATTAAAAAATTTTTCACACATACAAACTGCTCATAAACTGCATCATGCACTGTACTACTACACAAGATTAACTATTATTAGAAGTTTTTAACTAAAGTTGCATATTTTAGTGTTAAAACAATTGAGAGGTTTTTTTTTGCTGCGCTAAGACTAAATCTAGACTGTATTCATTTTTGCAGCTTATTAATTGGTTTATGTTTGAAAGAGCGTCGTGTAATCTAAAGGCGCTATCTCAGAGTAAATAGCGAAAATTACTTATTGCAATATATCAGCTTAAATAATTTACGTGACAGTTGTTTACTGAAGCATTAACTATATACAAACATTATCGCATTACAAAAGATCGATTTCATTGATCATAAACAATCTTATATGCAATCTTAAACCGTATTCTGTATTGCAGATGGCGTTTTTAATCTATTAAAACTAATGGCATACTTTTCAAAATGATAACTCATCATTTTAAGTTTAAAATTCACATAAAAAGACGAGATTTTCCTAAACTAACCTAAATTGCATTAGTGACCTGAAGAGTTGTTGCACGCAGAATTAATATAGGTACTAATCTTTAAAAGATTACATCAATTTTTTAATTCGATTAGTTATTAACACCATTCTACTTATAAATATCTGAACAAACATTGTTACGCGTAGATAACAGGTGAATACAATACGCGTAGATAACAGGTGAATAATCAGATACCCTGGTTTAAGTTGACTTTACACAGCGTTTTATTTTCTTATTAATATTTAAGCAACGATGATCAAAGTACGTTCCAATTTAGCACACGTATAGCTTTCAGTGTTATGACAACTAGACATATTAAAAATAAAAACACTATTATGCAGTTGAACTGCAGTTAATAATTGGGTACCGTACCCTTTGCCGTCGAGAGGGGAGGGTGGACGTGGAAGATTCCCGGGGCCCCCTGTGTGTACAAATTTCTTTTTTTAATAATTTTTAAAAGATTTAAATAGTTTTGACTTTTAAAAGTTTAAATCAACTTTCATTTTTAATTTTCAATGACCAGAGCACGCTTCTATTAGTCGTAGGTATATAATTGATCAGAATGAGGGCCCCTTAAGAAAATTTCCCTTGGGCCCGAAATTTCTCTCGGTGGCTATGACCGTACCCATAACAAGTATGGTCACTTAAGCATGCTATTCACGACTGTTCACTGAAAACTCCATGACTCTTTGTCTTAGTTCCCTTTTTAGTGGTCAATAGACTAACAATATCAGACAGAGCAACAACATATGTTTTGTTAATGTTAGATGCGACAAACTGGTCTGTTGTTTTGCGGTATTGTTTCAGAAATTGTACATCGACATTGGGCGTTTTTTTGGGCTTTTTTTTGGTAGACTTTTGTGATATAAGTATAATGAAATTTTTCTGACTTTTTTATGTATGACGCTTTTACTTTTACCAACTTTTTTTTGAGCATTTATGTTTATTCATTTGTGTCCGAAATTACCCCATTTTTCAATTAGGTTTTGGCCTTTTTAGTTTAAACAATTTTTTTTTAGTTTCCTAAATCAAATCTTTTACTTGTCTATTTAAACAAAATTGGCATACGAAAACTATCACAAATTTTACATCAAAATTTTTATAAATTGTCTATAACTAGTACTTCCAAACAGAGTTTTGCTAAATCAACCTTATAAAAAAATATTTATTTTACCTTTAATGACGTAATAAATTTGACATATCTTTTATTAAATAAGTAACAAATAGTCACCACTATTTATCAGCGTTGAACTTTTACGTCTGATAAGCTACTTACAGAAGTCACTGGCACATTTGCACTTTCATTAATATTTCGTCCGAATTCACCTAAATGTCCGAAATTAACCCATTTACGCTTATTTGTTTTTGTTATTATTATCATTATTATTATTATTATTATTATTATTATTATTATTATTATTATTATTATTATTATTATTATTATTATTATTATTATTATTATTATTATTATTATTATTATTATTATTATTATTATTATTATTATTATTATTATTATTATTATTATTATTATTATTATTATTATTATTATTATTATTATTATTATTATTATTATTATTTAAATTTAATTTGCACGCTCCTGCATTAATAATTAATGTAGATAATAATTTAGAATAAGTAAATTTATTTCTTTTAATAAACCGATGGTGGAAAACAAACTTAATTGAATTAGAGTTGAAATCATTTATATTCTCATTAAATTCCAGCATGATCTGTAAATAACTTTCGTTTTAATTATGAATCATCGACTCTCCAATTGAAACGAAAGATTATTAAGGAGATTTTTGCGGAGATTATTACGGAGATACTCTTTCGAGATTACTAACGGAGTTAGTAATCATCTGCGATTACATGAGTTAGAAAATTGTAATCGGCTGATAACTTTTCAATCCATTTCAAGTTAAGTTTTTCAATCAGCAAAAAAAGAAAATAGTCTAATTAATTAAAATGACGTCATTGAAAAGGCCAATTAAATACATTTTGGAATCATCTATCCATTCCATTTTTCTCAATTTCAAACAACATTTAAAACGTAAATAATCATTTTCTTACATTGCACACGTATTTTAAACGTAAGCAAAGGTTCACATAAAATCAAGATGCTTAGATGATTGTTCAAATAAATGTTTAAGATGCTAATTGATGCCTGATAGAAATTTTTAAGAAGCTCAAATGGTTGTTAACCTTAAAATAGATATTTGAAGTGATGAAAGTTTTGCCAAATAATAAAAATCCGAGATGTTCAGACATCGTTCTTTTAGAAACAAATATTTATTTTAATAAACCATTCATGTTATCCTGATTATATCTTTGACTTAAAATTTGCTAATTAGTACAGGAATAACTAATATAGGAATAATTAGTACAGGAATAATTAGTACATGAATAATTAGTACTGGAATACTTAGTTCGACTCAAATAAAACTTTGAAATATTTAAGCAGTTTTACAATTTTTCAACTTGTTGATTTCTTTTGTGGAACAGCACCATATTGAGCAGCATTTACTTGAATTTGTCACATTTTTATCAAGCAGTAAGAACTCTCCGATCAATTAAGATAGCTTAAACAATATGCTTGACTATAATTGACTTGTCATTAATCGGCTCAACACAGCTTTAACTATAGTTGACTCATTAACCGACTCAACACAAGTCTCAACAATATTGAAAATCTTTTTTTTAAATCAGACTTTTCTGCATATAATATAGGATTTACTTTTTTCATTATTTAATGATGAAGATTTTGGATATCTCTATATTTATTGGTACGTTTTTTATGCTAGAATATGCATGAAAATATTGTGATATTGGATACGTACAAAGTTTGGATAAAAGGTGAACGGTAGAAAAAAAGGGTTATTGTCCAGAAACATCGTAAACTATCGAAAGGAAGAAAAAAAGAGATACGCATACCTTGAATTATTTGAGCTTTTGAACTAACAAAATAAAATAAACAAACAAAAAAAAAAAAGTAATTCAGTACGGTGTTCAATGAAGTTAATTTTAAAAGTTTTTGTATGTAATTCCAAGTCTTGGGGTTTCGGTATAGAATGTCACACTATGCAATGTTGAAAAAAACATTTATAAAAACTAGCAACCTTAACTAAAACTCATGAATACGTTAGCCATCAATCAAACTATTAACCAACATACCTTTATTTTTGAGTAAAAACTTGGCTTCGTTTCATCTTGTTTTTGTTTTTAATCTTTTATAAAATAACATATATATACAAGTAAATAGTTACACAAGTAAATCGGTTCATCAAAAAACAATTAACTTTACTTGACCCGTTGAAAAAAAAAACTTTAAAGATTTTAATTTCAAACCGTGATTTCTGTCTCTAAACAAGTTCCCTGACATGTCTCACTTACAAGTTAGTTTCTTAACATGTCTCACTTAAAGTTAGTTCCCTAACATGTCTCGCTTACAAGTTAGTTCCCGAACATGGCTCACTCACAAGTTACTTCCCTAACATGTCTTACTTACAAGTTTAAAAAAAAAGTTAATCTCTCTAAAAACAAAGATTAAAAATTTTGCTTTGAATATAAACAATTAAAGAAAAATTTTAGCTCCAGCATTGAAGTTTTGCTGATTAAAAAATTTGAAGTTTTTTATTCAGCCAAAGTTCAACGATATTCATATTTATGCGAGGAGACTAGTTTAGTGTTCTGCTAGATTTCCTGTAACTGCATAATTAGTGATTATGTTGAACAAAAAAATACTTTTTAATGACTACATAATTTAACAAAAAATTGTTTCATTCCGTTATTTGATGTTTCTTACTTTATTCAAACATGGCGATTTCAATAGTGATGTTTATTTTCGCGTTGCTTTTGGCATTTATGCAACTGTTGTTTTTTACTTTATTGTAAATATAACAATTGTTTCTTATCTTTTTATTTCTGTAGGGAACTACAAACATTTTGCCTGTTTAAATAGTTGCTAGAAATTGTTTGGGTTTTATGATTTATCTGTTCAAAATGTGCGATTTCAAACGATTCAAAGAATTACTAAGCTTGTGAGAAGTATCTTGATATGCTATTTATCCTATTTTGAGACCTAGATAAATCTTCAATTTATCTGAGTTGCTGCCAATCAATAATGAAAAGGTAAATAAGAGGCATCAGAAAATGTACGCCATTTGCCGTCCCCAAAACTTAGAGAGAAAAAAATCAGCTGACTATTTCTATTGCACATCCTTCATATTAGCTGGACACACCTTACACTTAAAAGACGACTAAAACAATGTTAAAACGTTATTGCAAAAATCCAATAAGGATTTGTGGTTTCCTGTTGCAAGGATGCTTCACTAAGTATCCTTGTTTTTAAACAGTTTAAATGAGAATGTATAGCCAGGTGTCTACAAGGGGAAAAAAATGCTGCTCTAGTACCTTTAAACAAAATATATTTGGTTCTACTTCACAATTGGACTAATCAAACGGTTTATAAAGCACTAGTTTTCAAAAATTTTGAAAGATTAAAATTATCAGAAAAAGATCAGGTCAATGCTAACTAATTTATCATATAGCAAAGTTAAAGCAGGTGTATTGAATACAAGTAAGACGGATGATTGCATCAGAAGATCTTGAAAATGACAGTTACTGGTATTACTTGTATTACTGGAAAATGACTGGTATTGGATAAAAAGAAAAATCCAGACTTAATTTAAAGGGAGTATTTATCTTAGAAGAAAATTTTAGTCAATACCATTTGAAAAAGTGTTATTTTTAGGGCCATATTGGTCTGTCAGGTCAAAATGAAAAAGGTGATAAAATTTTAATGCAAATAACAAAGTTGTTTTGATATTATTTTTAATAATCTTATGATAAGGTATTTCAAGTTTTAAAGTCTTTTTTAAAAATTAAATGCTAACATGTGCTCTTTTCAAATATACATTCTCTTTTTGTTCTAATGGTATTTAAAAAAAAGTTGAAAGTGGTTTTATAAAAATATAATTAAGAAAATAAGCATCTAAAAGTTATCGAAAAGTATTGAAAAGTATCGAAAAGTATTGAAAAGCATCGAAAAAGTATCGAAAAGTATTGAAAAGTATCGGAAGACCTGCAAAAGTGGCAACCAAAGCATATCGAAGATCATTAAAATACTTAATCCTCAAAATAGGTGGTTGCAAAATAAGGTGGCTGGAAGGTTTTATATAAACCATCAAAATGTATTCAAGATAAACAAAAAATTTAAGCGAATCAGTTGTTTCAAGGCCTTTGGTAATGATTGCTAAGGAAAAACTAGCGCGCCAAAATGCCTTGTTGAAGATTCTTACGACGTTTGTCCAGCAACACTTTGGAAGTATGAATATACACGTGTGGCAGAGAAGCTAAGCAAAATATCAAAATCTTTTAGTTTTATTAAGAAGAGATTTAATTTTTAACATTTCAATGAAAAAGACCTTTAATTAGCAAGTTTTAACAAAGGATACATTTTTTTTTTAACTTAACTGTTCTCTAAATAAAGATACAGAAAAGAGAAAAATGCAAAAATAAATATGCATTCCACTGAACATGAGAAACATTAGGTGTGTTCTTATTTTGTTTCATTTCATTTTTTTTTTTTTTTTTTTTTTTGTAAATATTTTATAGTTAAAAATTTTCTTTAATTCAATTGAAGTCGACAATGCACTGCAAAGGCTTAAATCTATAGTCTGGCTAATTCGTTTCTTTTGTACCTTCTCCAGTGATCATGAATATTGAATGCATTGCTTTTGTTGCATGTTCACTAAATAATCCAAGTAAACTGCTATAATGTTCAAAAAATTTTGGAACATGGCAGAAAACAGCATGTGTTTAAGGAGTTACAGTGACTGGCAAAAAGAGGTATAAAGTCTTGAACAGTTGGATTTTTTTCAGCATTCTTTCATCCATGGTTCGTCTAATACATGAATTAACACCACTTCTAAAGAGCCCTAAAGTTTCAATAAAGCCTATAGCTTGAAATATGCAAGATTTTCTGCCATTATTTGAAGTGACAACATTCTTTAACAGGCTGCTGCACTTAGCCCGTAGAATTTAATAACCGTGAAATGACAGCATCTGAATGTTTAGTTTTGCTGGACATATTTTCGTTTTACTGAAGAAGCTTCTTGAAAAGATTATTAGCAACCTCCAAAAAAGAATAAAGCAAAAATTTAAAAAAATTTGAGTCATCTGCCATGATCAAAAAAGCTTAGATCACGTAGCAGAACTCCTTGAATTTGCTTTTATTTGATACAGCAGGAACAAACTTTTTGTGATTGTCTTTATACATCCAAATGTTCTTGAGACTCTTCTGGTAGAAAGATTTTTTAAGTCAATGTCACACCAACTGCATAGGCGTTTGTTTAAATGTGATTGAATTCTACACAAAAGGTTGTCAACTTTAAGGTTGCATAAAATTTTGAACCTAATATTGCTTGAATAGATCAAATCAAAATATTTCATCAATTGCCTTTGATAGGTTAATAGCACCAATATTCATTTTCAAAAATGATCCTCTACTATCAATTTAAAGGTTGAGGAGATGATTGTTCAAGTGTTACCTTTCAATTAGAACATGATTGATTAGTTCTTCTAAAATCTGGCAATAATCAACGTCTGTGTTCTTTATTGCTGTGTCATATTCTGTAAAATTTTATAATTTTTGACAACCAAAATCTTAATGCAAAATATGGCTCAACCAGTCTGACACCAGTTGACTAGTTCAAAGCAGATTTCAATTTCTTCACTTTGGCGTTAAAAAAGCTGGTATTGAGTTGAACATTGATTATGTCTTGAGTTTTAACAATATTGGCATACAGGGTTGGACTGGCTTGAAAAAACTGCCCGGGAAATTTTGTCACGGCGGTCTACTTTATTGTATGTTGCATATATTTAACATATATATATATATATATATATATATATATATATATATATATATATATATATATATATATATATATATATATATATATATATATATATATATATATATATATATATATATATATATATATATATATATATAGGGGCACCGAGAGCCTTCACCCTGCCCATGACAGTGACTATGATTAACGCCCTTACTTTTCTAAATTTACGTATATTATAAAAAGTATTAGTAAAGGACTTTTTATTTTTAGACACATTGTTTATTATTATTTAAAGTATGAAAAAAAAAATTTAAACTTCCCAGCCTAAATATTGATAAAAATAATTATTTCTAAAACACTGCTATAAGTTGGAGTCTAGAAATAGTAGACACAATCGCTATTCAAAATTGACTAGTATAGCAACTTTTTCATCGTTTGACTAGTCGATGTCAAGACATCAATAATTGCATCGTTATTAATTCTCGGAAGAAGGTCTTTTTCACAAGACATCAGCATGAATGACTGTAAACTTGACTGGCTCATCAAATTTCTTAATTTGTTCAAAATATATTTCAATTTCGAAAATGACCTTTCACAAGCTAACTTGGATGAGGATAATGTCAGCACAAATTTTTAAGCCAGAAACAAATTTGAATACGCAAGACTATGCAAGTTAAACTTCTGGAGGAAAAAGTAACATTTTTTTCAAGACTTGCATTTATTTCTGTGGCAGTCACTGTTTTCCACTTCTGGGATTGTAAAGACAGTTTCAGATTCTTCGGGTTTATATTTTTGCATGTTGTCCGAGACAGTGTCAGATACTTCCGTGTCAAATATTAAATTATATTCATCTTAAAGAGTTATTTCGAAACTTTCCTATTTCTTTGCAAAGTCCGATAATTCCGTTTGAAGCCCACCAGGAATCTCCTGGTTTCCCGGCGGCCCAGTCCAAGCCTGTTGGCATAAGAAATCTTTGCTTTTGATGGTCCTAAGCAAATAAAAGAGTAACTATATTTACAGAACTAAATTATAAAGAAACTGTTAGTTTAAAATTTTTATAAATTGGTATAATATATAATTATAAAATTAATAATAATCATTTCAACAATAAAATTGTTACTTAAGAAGGAAATGCTACACATGAAGATGATGAAGAGTTTGTGATGCTAGATGCAGAAGATGATATTCTTGTATAACAAATCAGCATGTCTGCATTAGAAAAATCCCTGGAGATTAATCCTGGTAATAACTATTGAACATGATAAGACACACTTACAAATAAGTGTGTTTCAATTTATAAAAATTTTGGGATTCATAATTTTTTAATGGAAAAGAGATATACCTTATCTGGAGTTACTAAAATTGTTTGCTATAGGTTACTTGGTTTCCTTTGCGGCAGTGACTAAAGATGCAATTTTGTCAACTTCGATTTGATTATTTAAAACCAACGGTTGCAAGCTTTGATGTCTTTTTCCAGCTGTACAGAAGTGACTTCAACCTCAATCAATTATTGTTAGACACTTTGAGCTTTTTTTTCAACTTGTTACAATATAATGAGGCTCTTGAAATTGGTTATGAACATGTACCGTTTGTTTCTTTTTATTTGTCTTTGACACTTTATTGAGCTTTACTTTTCCAATCTTACTAATCAAGCATTCACATTTCAGAGATATTCGAGCAGGTGGAGTATTATGAACTGAATCTAAATTGAACAGCTCAGGCAATAAAAATTTTGGTGTCATTCTTTGAACAGCTTTTGGTAGTTATTGCTAACTCCTCAAGGAACTTTTTCATTATTAAAATCTAGGCCATTTTTCACAAATTAGTGTAGTTTTTTAATAATAAAGGTTGTAAACTCTCTTTAGAAAGTAACAAAAAAGTGGAAAAGGGACCCTTCTTTTCCCACTTTTTTGTTTAAACTTTTTTATCACCATCAACTGGGTAACTTAAGCCGAATACGTTAATTCATTTTTAGCAAGCTTGACAGCCCTGTCATCTTATAGCTATTTAAATTAATTCATTAAATCTCCAATAAACCCACCAATTTTGACGTCAGGGATGTTAAATTTGCTAAAATTTAGTTAACCAATTTCTAAATAGTTAATAGCAAATTAAAACATAATTACAAAACTACCAAAGGGTGGTAATTGTAGATTGTTCTTGCTTTATTTCTACCATCTATGACAATTGGTGTTAAATGAATATAAAAATCAGGTAAAATCAATTTTTATAGTGTTTTTGCTAAAATATCAAATAATTGAATAACTCTCTCGGAAAAAATTAAAACATTTTAAAATTTTGTATAACTGCTCTACCATATGTGTTTACGCATGCCTCCAAAGGTTTTTTTTTTGGAACCGATGTAAATCGCTGTCATTTGTAATCGCCGTCATTTTTCAGTCTATGGTTCTCTGACTGGCGTTAAAAATTTGGCCCCAGGAATTTTTTTTTTTGTTGAACCATATCTCCAGAAACAAAGTAATCAAGTAAAAAAAGTAATCAAGAAACATAATAATATGGAGTAAAAAATCAGTTCTTTTACAAATGCCCAACCTGAATTGTTCTAAAATAATTACGGCGCCAAAAGTAAAATACCTTAAAGTGGCACTTCAGATACTCCTTGGAACATTGAAAATCCGTTTGGAGTTATTTATCCTATGAATAAAAAGAAATCTGAGTTACATAAGTGAAGTTAGGTCTACAAAGCCTTTAGTATTTTACAAACATTATTTAGCAAATTTTACTAAATAAGTTTTACGTTGAATTGACAAGACTTTCTAAATTAGATTTATAAACTTAATCTGAATATTTTAAGTTACACATAATTATGGAATATAGAAAAAGTATTATATTAAATTTATTTACATGTTAAAATGTCTGTTGAAGAAAATTTTAGTCCTTTTTGTATTGGAAAATTTGACAGAAGTCCGTGCCACTTTTTTCGATTTAACTTTTAACATTTACTCAGAACTTCCTAATAAGGAACAGAATTTGATTGTCAGACAAACTTATATATTGAGATATTAATTGCATTTGTTTCCAACACAAGTCATTGTTGTTATTTAAATTCACGAATTTGAAGCGCTATTGTTCAAATCCTTTTTAAATGCCCCATCGTTGCTCACCTAACGAGTTACGAAGTATTGACCGAGAGATTGACTACACACGTCAGTCTGCCAAAGTTGACAAACAAAGTCATTCGCTCAAGAAAAAATTATATTCAAGTTGTCATAAAGCTTATTCAACCGCAAATTCTGCAAATGAATTAATTAAAAAAATTGACGATACTGATGACAGATGATATTTTCATCTGTCATCAATATCGTCATTTTTTTTATATAACTGGTTATGTAAAAAGAAAAATTCAAAAAGTGTAAACAACTGTTGCTAATTAAATTTTCCAGTCACCAAATGAAGTTCTACCTTTAAGCAGTGCCAGTGTGTAGTGTGAGAATTATATCGACTGTTCAAATTTGATATTAGAATCGAAAGATAAATCATTATTCCGTAATCCACGTAAAAAAAGTCAAGTTTTAACTTTTATTTCAAGTAGTTGGTCAAGGACAAAAATATGTTATGAACTTAAAAGTATTAGAGCGAAATGGTAGAAGCAGCAAGAAGTCTTAGCACTACAGGAAATTTAGCCTACTGGAAAAAAAAGTACAAACTAATTGCCAGGATATTGTGAGGGTGGCTTTTTTCTTTTAATAAACTCAAGTTATAATTTTAATTTAATGTTTGTTAGTGTTTAGTAAATGAAGGTAAGGGGAAGGAGAAGGTTTGGGTTTAGAGTTATCTGGATTAGGTATATGGAGGTTGGGATCGAGGTTAATGGTCTGGGAGTACTCGGTTAGAAAAAGGTAGGTTTGGGGATAGTTTGGTTATGAATGGGCACGGTTTAATCTAAAAGGGCTAAATTTATATTCACCTTCCTCAGTGTATTCTATGATGCAATAAAACTCAACAATTGTTTTATTAATGTGTAATGGTTAGTACTCTTATATTGATAACTTTTACACAATACAAATAATATTCTCTTACGCTACTTGTAGTGCTCAATACTGTCTTTTATCAATAACTCCTCTATAGCTCTTCTAGCTTTAAACAAATATCTTTCTTCTTTTTTTTTCTTTATAAACAGCGGCGAAACTTCTGTTTAGTTCTCTTCAAACAATTTTTCTTCTACTTCTATTTATTTCTTTTACTTCTGTTTTATCAACAATTTTAAATTCTTCAATAATAAAAGCTCTCTTTCTCTAAAGTTCTTCTTAAAAATCTTTTTTTAAAACTCTGCCTTCTTCTCTTTTTATTTCTTTTCTAAGTCCTTCGTAAATCTATTTCTGAGCTTTTATAGTTCTCCATTATTATTTGTTTCGTTGCTATATCTACTTATGATTAATTTACTTGACAGGTAAATAGGTTTCTGTGTGTACGTCTTTTCTTAATCGTTGTTTTTTATTTTTACTTCATTACGTTTTATCGTGTTATCGTTTATTTATATGACATGGTGAATAAGTTTCTGTATGTACGTCTTTTCGCTGTCTTTTAACTTTTCTCCCTCCTCACAACATCTTTAAAAAAAGTTTGGAAATTTTATGAACAAGAGGCATTTAGCTGACCTTGTTCAGGAAAAAATACTTTATATTTGTGTGGGTTGGTGCTAAAAAAGTTGCATATACGGAAAAAATTGCTATTGGTTAGTTTAAGAGAATTTTTGTGGAGCATAAGAAAGAAATTTTTTTTTTTTAAGTTCTGTGAAATACGTCCAAAATGTTGTATAACTGTTGGTTCTTCAGACCCAAGTCGTATTTTTTTGCTCCACACCATTATGTTGATATGTTGAACTTTCAGACAAAATAACCATACCGAAATTTTTTGTCTCTAGAGATACCCATTGACTGAAATGCAGCCAAGATATAAAACTCGAAATAAATTTTTTGTACTCTTTACCCTCGGTTTACTCAGAAACTACGTTTTTTAGATATTTAAGCGTTTTGTTGCGAAAATGTAAGAGCTTAGAAATCCAATTCTTATCAACGGAATAAAACCGAAGTTTGGGTCTGCTTACAAAAAGTAACATAAATTCTTAATTAATCAACATTTCAAATTAAACTTCAACAATATTTATGTCTCATGTTTAACAGCATGTTGACAAAACTTTATCAAAACTTTAAATGGTTGCGTTGGGACCTCTGAACCACTTGGCGTGGAATGACGCTAAGAACAAAACATCATCAGGAATGACGCCAAGAACAAAATACCATGAGAAAATTGCATCAAAGTAAATAAAATGTTGATAAAAGTAAACAGAGAAGTTTCCTTTTAATCATTATCTTGATCCAATATTTATTTCCAAATCATGGTTCATAAATTCTATCATCATATATAACCTGCAAAGCACACAGCAAAACTCAACAAATCAGTCCGGCCGTTTCTAAAAGGCCAATGACCAGTTAACAAATGCCACATCCAGGGGGAGCTCAAAGTAAATTTGACGATGTCTGCAACGAAAATTGCATTTAATGTCAAAAGATACCACGGTGCTCAATTATCAACATAAACTGTTCGTTTTATTCTGAAACAAACCAAAAGCAAATTGAATTATGCTAATAAATCCCATGTTTTGAAATGAGGATAATTGGCCGGATGAAACAGAAATTGGAATACTTTTTTGAAAATGCCTCGACTGGCTGACTAATTTTTTTTCATCCAATTGGCGCATTTTAATAGTGATTAAAACTATGAAGTATGTTTTAAAGAAAATGTTTAAAATTTAAATAAATGAAAAAAATTTCATTTACAAGTCTTTTTAGTGAAAATGTAATAAAAAAACGAAAATTTTACAACTAGTTGAAAACTTTTCTACTGCTTTATAGTTGCTCATTCTACTTGGCTGGTAACGATTTTTAAATAAGCTTGTTATTGACTCGATTTTCTCTATCTTCTTATTAGAATTTAACTGTATGCAGCTGTTACATGAAACCATTGTTCTTGTTATAAAATAAAAATTTCAAGATAGAGATCAAAGCATGTAATATTGAGTTAGATACACAGAGTCTAAAAGTCATGAAGAATCAGTTATACGTTGATTAGGAGTAAATTCATTTTTTACGAGCTTAATTACCTTAATTTTAAATAACTTAATTCTGTCAACTACTTTTCTATAAAATGGATAATTATTTAACATTCAGTAAACTATCAAAGGCGAATATTAATGCTATTACAAAATTTCAACCATTTTTTTTATTTTTTTTTACTTTTGGGTCATCCCGTAATTAACTAACGAAATTCTTTTTTGTTTACCGTCTTCTGACGTATTTGTTTAATTGCTAATAAGAACAATCACGGCGACAAACATGGCTGCAGAAATGATGAGCAAAGTTGCCTTTTCTTCCAAGGTTTGTAGATTCTTATGATTTATTAGACATAAAACGTATTTTTACGTTTATACTAACAAAAGAAAGAAAATTTTCATAAAAGTATGTTAAGTAAAATAATATTAAATGTTAAAAGTATATTAAAAAAACAATCATGACAATGGTTTTGAAAATACATTTTAATTATTTTGTGGTATACTCAAATCCATCGTTTTATGGTGAAAAAACTATACCAAGTCATATATCGCTGTTAAAGTTAACTATGCTCCTCTTTACACAGGTTGAGAAATTGTAGGATTGCTAGGTCTGTCTTTTTCGCAGTCTGCAAAGAAAACCATTGTAATGGTAGCCCTTACTGTACAATAACGATGTAAAGTAAAGAAAAAACAACTACTTAGAGGCGAAGCAAAAATGAATATAAACAAATACCTCGAATCTGGACTGCTGAATTGTTTATAATTCATGAACAATTAGGGTCATAACATTACTCTCAAATAGTAATTTTAGTAGAATGTTTATGGTGTGCAATAGGTTCTCATCATAAAAAAGTTTTAGAATTTTTAAAAATTAATTCAGTGTCTAGTAGAAAAACTAAGAATGAAGCTCTTTTATTCAAGCATACACCTGCATTATGTCAATTTATATACATCTGTTTTCTTTTTTTACAGTGATAATACTTGTTTTACAATTATTTCACTCAAATTTGCACAAGTGTTATAAGAAATGAATTGCCTCTTCTCAAGCATCAAAGATTGGCTCACTTGAAATTTTTTATGCATTAGTTCAGCAAGTTCACTAAATATTTAACAGTGGATTCTAATTTTTTCAAATACTTCTACAAATTTACAAATTTGGCAAATACTTTCTAGAAGTAAAAGTTTTTTGTGATGCTTAGTTAGGCTATCATTACTAGTTTTTTAAATTATTGCTTGTTCTATAACAGTAGGCACTCTGTAATTATTAAGATTTTGTAAAACTGGTTAGACCACATTATAACCTGATAAACAGCATATAAATTATTTTTAAAAAGTTTCGTTTTTTAGCATAAAAAGAAAATTTCAAGTGCGTTAGACCACAGTGAAGACCACATGTTTTAGTATTTTTACCAGTATTTTATCAGTTCAACAGAGTTAGCATAACTAATGTTGCAATACAAAAAATCTTTCAGTTCTTTGTTTGAAAACTTATTAGATGCTTTTATATTTATCTTAAAACCCATGAAAGCTTTCATAAAAAAAAACAACAAAAGAATTCAAACTCATATTTAATTCTATTTTTCTACCTAGCTAATAAAGCATAACAGTGTTTTATAATATATTTGCCATATGTTATATATTAATTAGTATTTCATATATTAAAATATAGTCTTAACAAATATGATAAAATATTTTTTTTATATTATATCTATTAAGACTATGTTTTAATAAGAGTTTTCAAATGTTTGAAAATAAAGTTGTAATTGAATTGAATGTTTTTTATAGCAATTATTTTAACTGTACTATTTTGTATATATATTAAATGATGAAATTTAGTGGAAAAATTTTATAACTAAACATAATTTTTTTTTTTTTCTTTTTCAATGCTGAATTGATTGAGTTTAATTGGATTTGATTATTGTAGTATCTAGTTATTCAAGTAGTTATGATAGGCCTTGCTATGTATGAGCATAGTTTGATATTGCTAAATACTGAGAAGATTGTATCAGTTGATTTACAGAGGACAGAGTGTTGTTGAATGTTGGCGATATTTTTATTTTTTATAAGTTGAATACTTGCTTAACAGAAAAAAACTTGGAGCAATTATAGTTACTGAAATCTAATTGCAATGATGTTTTAAGTAGAATGTAATATTTTGATTGATTTTTTGTTGAAATTATTTTCTATTTAAAAAACTCTTGGGTTTAGTTGTAATTAGTTTTGAAAGTTCTGTTTCTTGCTATGAAAATGTCTGATTAGATTACAGCAGTTTGTGCTTTCTTATGTATTTAGAAAGCAAAGCTCTTTTAAAATTGTTTCATATTTTTTTTAAGGTACCACTTCTGATGAAGGCAACTTCTGATAGTCCTAATCCGACTCCTGGTTATCTCTTTGAAGACATTCAAAGTATCTTTTTAACAATATATTTGATAATTCATTTAATATTGTATATAAGTGAATACATACAAGTTTGCATTTATAACAGTTGGTAGTTTTATAAAGAGATATTTATACATTTATAAGCTTATGCGTTATTTTTACATTTATAAGCTTATGCTTTTTTTTTTTTTTTTAGGTTTTTAATTTTAAATAAAAGTAACCTTAACTTAGTAACTTCCTAGAAATATCATATGAGTCAATTGACTACTGTATATATATGGCAGATTTCTTAATTGACCGTCTGAAAAAAAAATCACTGCATGTGAAACTAAAGGTAGATTAAATTCAATGGTGTACTTTATTTTATATTTTGTTCTGATATCAATATTTTCTTAATTACTTAAACTAATCTAAAACATGGTTATACCATAATTTACTGGTTATTACAGCTGGTTATTACTGTTTATTATAACTGGTTATTACTGGCTATACCATAGTTTACTTGATATTTTATAAAGAGTTTTTGTTTATCACATAAAAGTTTTAAGTTATAAAGATTTAAAAGTTATGACTGGTTACAAAAATTAAAATAGTTTATTGAATGTTTAAATTAGTCTTGCATTATGCTTTTCTGCAAAACAGCTCTAGTGATGATTATATCTTTGAAGTCAATTTTCAGTTCTAACTTCAATGTGTTTCTGGCTAAAAGAAATCTCCTTTAAAGTGTCACATTGATTGTTTGATGTATCGGTATTAGAAGAGTTGGCCATGTATAGTGAAAGAGTTTATAAGTATGAGTTTCTTAAGTGATACTTTTTCTCAGCAAGTGCATTTTTTTACGGTAAAAACTAGTGGTTAAATCCAAAAAATTGGCTGCTGATGTTTTGACATACAGTTGAATGTGTTTGAGTTGACATACAGTTGAATGTGTTTGAGTTAAGTGTTTCTGTTTTTGGTGAAAAAAAATTACGTTTGTGATAAGTAGTTATAGAGTTTATCTTGTAATTTATGTAATTTATGTAATTTATGGTAAGAAAAAACTAAAAACCAACCAAGTAATGGGTAAGGTATTACAGGTAAGAAATATTTTTTTTTTTTAAATTTGCCATGATGCTGATAAAAACAATTGGCTATTTCATTGATGCATGAACCTTAGTTATCTTAGAATAGATGGTCATTCATCATTTTATTATAAATGGGTTCTCACACAATATGTGTATTAAAAAAGTATTAGAATGCTTTTATATTTCTAGTATTTATGTTGCTTAAAAATGTTTTGCCTAAAGGTTTAAAGTCTCCTTCGTATTGTCTGAACCATCTCATAGAACTGTAGTTTGAAGATGCTTATAGTCATGTTGTTATTATATGTGTTTTACTTATATCTTCAACATTTTCCCAACCACTGAGGTTGGGGAGATGTTGTTAGAGATGTTGGTTGCCTTTTTTTAACATCTATTTGCAATCTTTTCACCTTACAATATACATATCAGCTTCTTCATAAAATCCATTTGCAAAGTGATCTCCTGTGACTTGTGGCTGATGCAGTTCCAAAGCACTGCCTATGTTAGTAACAAACCATTTCAAATAATCTAATAGTATTGTTAACAGAAAACTCTCATAGGAGTTCTTTTTCTTAAATTTTTAATAAATCGATAGGATTAGGATGTCCTTGAGTACTTGTCTGAACTTGTTTATTATATGTGGCATTATATATGTAATAAAATAATAAAAAAATTTCCTGTTTTTTTGTTAAGCTTCACTCTACATAATCAAAGGTCCTCATTAATTACAAACCATATTTTGAAGAGAAAAAAAAATAGATTCTATCATTGCCAATATGATGTAAACTGATGTTTACAGGTACTAAAAATAATGATAGACAATAATAATGGCAATAATAGAATAATATATGACAATAGGAGAAGCAAACTATAATTATTAGATAAAGAATTTTGGAAAGCAATTGGAATAACTAAGTGTTGTTCCAACTACTTTTCAGAATTTCTTATTTAACAATTATAGTTTTACTTCATTAGAGAAGTATAATGCAAGTAATTCAAAGAGAGTACAATATAATTCAACTAAAATCTTTTTTTTAGTTTTGAGTTGTAAAGTTTTACAAATATTGTTTGGTATTTTCTAGGCATTGCAAGTTATACGTTATGTTGTTGATAAGGGTGACAAAGAATTTACAAAGTATATACGCAAGCATTCAGATAATATACGCAATCTTCAAGGTATGCTTTTTCAATCTCTTTAAAACTTCTTCATCTGTTTTATGTTAGTTAACTTTATGAATAAAATTAAAGCTATGATATCAAACACTTAAAGAGCTAACTTTTTGATATAAGTTTCATTAATGAAATAATTTCTTGCAATTTTGAAATTATTAATCTATTGATCAATAATATTAATTATTTTTATTTAATAAATAATATTAATTGTTTTTATTTTTGCATGATTTTTAAGAGAAAAAATGAAAGCAAGAATTATATCCCTGATTAAAGATAAAAACGCTTTGAATTTTTTTTCTGGAAAGCAGTTTATTACTGTTTTTCTTTTAAAAGATGCATATATTTTTTAACGCAATAAGAATGCACGCGATATTTGTAATTTTCAAAGACACAATAAAAATAAGTATGAACACACTTGTGTAATTAAACACACAATGAAAATTAGTAAATTGGTTCTTCATCTGTAAACCTTTTAGAAAAATTACTGCCCTCACTCAAGCAAATTGTAAGCTTAAACTGTAAGCTTTACATACTGTTAAGGTGTTGGGTTAAAGCAATTACTAACAAGCTGAAGCTTAAGAGATGTGGATTAAGTACTTACATTATCTATCTTTCAGTTTTTTAACAATTTCACCATTACAAATCTACAAGCATATAACAAATATTTATTAGATTAATTTCTAATAAACAAATATTTAATCGAGATTTTCAAAATAAAAAATTAACAAAAGAAAAGTTGAAGTAGTAGTCACCGTGGTAGCAACTACAAACATGGTTATAATCAATGCAGAATGCATTCTTGATTGTATTCTTAAGTATTTTTATTTTATCTTAAAACTATTATCATAGATTACAAATATTGAAATTCATACAACACGTTAATTTTAAAATAATCAATGATAGAGAAAAAATATCTAAATGTTTTGGTAACTGTTTAGTTTAGCTTAGTAAATATACTTTGCCATAGCAATATATATTCTTATAGTGGGTAAGTTGCCCATACACAGAGCTTAGAATGGTGTTTTATTCTGAATTATTCAGATTTAAGATTTGTCTTTGGGATAATCTTGATCTTAGCTCAAACTTATTTGTTGGCTTGAAGCCTGACCCTGATAACAATATAAAATGATTTGGAGTAATTTTACTTTAACCTCTCTTTGTTCAAATAATACACAATGTCAAGCTTAATGTTTACTAACTGTTCTTAGATTAAACTATATATAACGACAATAACAATGCTGAGTTGTGCATATATAAAAAATTTCTGTGTCCTTGAAAATGTTATAATGCTATTTTTTCATTTGTTAGTACAACATTCAGATGATCAAAAACATTATTGCTACCATGGTGATTGACTGCTATAATTTTTCATTTTTTTGCCCACAGAGATTGCCATTTATCATACAGTAAATGGAGGTAAATACTAATAAAAATGATGTGATTATGTTATATATGGAATGCAGTGCCACGTTTTACTTTCTAAACATAATTTTTTTTTTAATTTATAAGCCATTATAAGCGTTTAAATTTTATTATAACAAAGCATGAGTTAGAAAATTAAGTCACAAAAATTGAGCTATTTCAATAAATTAGTCAACTAATTTTTTTTTGCATTTTAAAATTCTTTCTTGAAGTGATTTAGACAAAAATTTATTTAAAAGTGATTGAGACATTACTTTTTTTTTTTTTTTAATCAGCTAATAAACTTAAAAATAGTAAAAACAAAACATTTTTTATTTAAGGTTTTAATGGCCCTCCTGACATTCTTCATGGAGATGCTTTTTATGTGAATATACGAAATGCTGCAACGGTGAGCAGAATTTTTAAACAAGAGCTTTCTATGATTGCTTTTAAAAGTTTTTCATTTTTATGTGTTTTAATTTTTATGTGTTTTAATTTTTATGTGTTTTAATTTTTATGTGTTTTAATTTTTATGTGTTTTAATTTTTATGCATTTTCATTTTTATGTGTTTTCATTTTTATGTGTTTTCATTTTTATGTGTTTTCATTTTTATGTGTTTTCATTTTTCTTTTTATTAGGAACTCTTGACAGTAGTTTTTGATCTTGAGAGGGATCACTCCATTAAAAGTAAACAAATTAAAGTTCTTTGCTATTTTTTTTTTTTTTTTTTGTAATTTTTAATTTAGAAATATTTAAATTCAATAAAAAAAGTTTTAAATCATAATTATAAAAATGGTTTTTACTCAATTTTCTTGTGTCGTCATTTTGCCACTGGTGGCAAAGTTTTCAAAAATTTTGCTATATCAATGTTCACCATGAACTTAACTTTTTTTAACTTCTATGAATCATCTTAAAATCTTTTTTTTTTTTTTTTTTTTTTTTTTTTTGAAAATAAAAAGAAATATTTCTTGTACCTCAAAATTGATTGAAAAAAAAAATTAGTTTAACACCCCCCCCCCCTTGCAAGACCCCATTTTTCTTTAAAAGAATTGTTTTATTTTAAAATTAAACTTTTTTACAAACCAAACAGTAAAAACAGATGCCAGTGTGCAAAGTATTTTAAAATGTTGTAAAAACATTACTTGGTGCTGGTAGAAAAGTAAAAATGAGGGTTTACTGCCTTTAATTTTTTGATCTCAATTACTATTAGTTTCACCCTTGTGTTTAAAATAACCCTGATTTCATAATTATATTACAAAAGTATTTTTTACACAGGTAATGATACTATGTTTGCTCAAGCTTCATCTGGGTTTGGAATTTCATCACCTCCAAGTATGCTTTTTATTTTTGTAGTTTTCTTTTTTATAATTATTGACTTTTTTCCTGAATCCTTACTTTTATTTGAATTTAGCTAACAGCAATATCTTCAGCTCACTATATGACAAAGTAAAGGAAGCTGTCCCATCTCTTTTACAAACACAGCCAGCAAGTAAAGTGACAAAGGATGACTATTACCAACAGTTTAATGATGCTTCAACAATTACACAACCTTCAAAGACTATTTGGTCATTCACTGGCCAACAAAGTAGAAGAACCTTCTTTTTTTTTTTCATTTAGTTTAATTTTTAAGTTGCAAAATTTTAATTTAACTTTGAAATGTACATTTTTTGGAGAAATGAATAAAGATATTTATAGCTTCTCACAAATTTCTAGTCAAATATTCAATTTTATTCAGTTTTATTTTTCAGTTTTATTTTTTAGTTTTATACTTTTTCCTATTTGTTTTAATTTTATAAGCTAATTACTATTATTACTTATAAAAATTAGTTATTTTATGGTGTTAAAACTGTTTAAGGTAGTAGCTTTAATCTTCTTTTTATAGCACTGTTGAAAAAGGACAATGATATTAATGATTCTTTTGGGTATCAACCTCCTGTTCTTAATGCTTCCTCTCAAAAGTATGTTTCGCATATACAAAAAACAAATATGGTGATATATAGAAAAAGTTTAACATTTTTGAAGTTTGGGTTAAGTTATTTATTGCATAGATGTTTAGTTGTTGTTGTTTTTTATTTTAAAACTTGCTCTGTTAAATTTATAAAACAACGTTATCTATGCATCAAATAAATAAACCTCCTCCAGTTCTCTTGTGTCTTAGTTTGATGTTTGTGTGCTAAATTTCCAATCTATTGATAAGTGTACTAAGTTTTTATTTAATTTAGAAACAATTTCCAAATGGTTCCTCATTCAGAGATTCCCCCTTCAACAAAAGGTGAAATATTTTCCTGTACTTATGTATCTTTATTTAAATAAACCAGTTCATGATTTCCAAAGTTAATATTAAAGAGTTTGTTTTTGAGGGAATAATGCTATTTTACTTTAACTGGTATTTAGTATTACTGTTAACTAGTTGATAAATAGCAAATTTTCCAGGTACCGAAGTCATCAAAGACAAGGCTTCCTTAGATGTGCCAGATACTTTATTTCAAGGTCTTTTAGTACAGGTACATTTTTTACAGGTTCTAACCTGACGGTGTTCTCTAACTTATTTTGTGCAATATACTAATTTGACTTCAAATATCTAACTAGTAAAGTTAATTGTGAAATCAAATTAAATTTTACAGGTTGAATAATTTTACAGGTTATAATAAACGTTTCTTTTTTTTTTTTGCTTTGCCTTTAAACTTAAGTTTTGTTAAAAGCAAGTATTTCAATTTTTAGGAACGATCCAAGCCATCTTTATTAAAAAGTTTAGATATCAATACAAAAGATTATGAAAAGCCAAAGCATTCAGAACAAGATTCCTTTATATTTGATCCATTTTCCAACTTAAGTGATGTGCAAAGTGTCAGCAATAAAGACAATTTCTTAAATGAAGATATCCCTGAGCAAAACTTGCAGTCATTTTCTCCAATTAATGCCAATAAAGTAGAAACCACAGACTACCTGGACATTTTTTCTTCCTGTTATAATTCAAAACAACCAAAAATTTCAAACAGTATTCAAAACAATCTCCAAAAACCTTCATTTCCTCCCCAAACCAGTTCTTTAGCTTATAATAAAAGTAGCACAGTAAGATCCACAGAAGTTTATCAAAGAGAAAAACTTTCAGAAGCATCATCCCCATCGCCTTATTCAAATGTGTCTAGCAGCCTAGCTAAAAACAATTTAGGCTCTGGATATTATTTGGTATCACAGAGCACATATCGTGCACAGCTACTTCAAAGTGTAGAAAATAAAAATAGTTCTGAAAAATCTTTAGAGAGTGTTCTAAATCAAACAGAACCAAAGCAAACTTTTGTTAACAAGTTGATTCAATCAGATAACTTTGATCCTTTTGCATCAGACATCCACGCACCTAATGCAGGTTTGCCTCAAAAAACTATTCAAATGCAGCATAATGAATCAGCGAGTTCACCCTTGTTTCTAAACTTTACGTCTCAACAGCAAGGGGTGACACAACAGCTTCAACCACAAATCATGTCGCATCATCAAAATAGATTTCAAAATCATATTTCAGGGGGCAATGCAGGTTACTCAACAAACAATCATCCACAATTATACTCTAACCAAATGGTTCCAAAACTTATACCTCCACCTCAGAATACAACTGGATTTACTCCTCAAAAAGCAGCTGGAAGAATTACTAACAGCCAAGCTAAAGACTCTTTTAGTTTTGTTCAGGATGCCATGAAGTCAAGTATGAACAAATAAAGCTGCAAAACTGTTATTGTTAACAAAATAATAATTTTTTTACAATCAGATAAGTTAGGTTGTGACAAAGTTGAAGATTTTTTAAATAAAAATTTTCCAGTGAATTTTTCTTCTAATGTACAGTAATAAGCACAATCTTTTTTCTTTTTACGTAACTTTCTATTGCTTGCAAAGATGCTGTTAACATTTTAATTTTTCTTAACATTAGGTTATAAACATATGGGGTTTATCTTACGACAATACTTTTTGTGATATTAAGAAGTCCTATATAATTCTTTGTTTATAAACAAATCCATTTCATCTTATGACAATACTTTTTGTGATATTAAGAAGTTCTACCAGTGTCTACCGGTTTCTACATCAATCCTGTGTTTGTTCTTTGCTTTAGTATTGATATTTTTTAAAGTTTTATTATTTTTTTAAGTTTTTCTATTTCAGGAAATATTTTGCATTATATATATTTAAGTAAGTTTATAAAAATAAATATACAGCCATATTATTAATAAGAATACATAATGGGAACTAAATGCTTTTTTTTATTTGCCATTTGTAATTTTAACTAAAAAATCACAGTTAATTAACACTAGTAATACATAGTCACAGAATTCGCTGTTTTCATTCAAAACAATCAAAAAAGGTTGAGTTTTTTAGAGACTTTTTTTTATTAGTTATTTATTTTTGTTTTATTAAAATAAGTCTTGTTGAAGAATTTTACAAAAACAGTTAGTTTAGTGAATATGTTTTTGCTGACTGAAATGAAAGATGTCATCCAAATAAAACCTTACAACTTTGGACATGACTTTAAAAGCTCTTTAGAATTTGGTCTTAATAAGAAATTTGCTAATAAGGTAAGTGTTTGTTTTTGCCTTAGTTTTTTTTTTTTTTTTTTTTTTTGTTTAGCTATTTTGAAAGCCAAATAATTTTAAGTTACAAAAGTTATAATCAGCTTTTCTTGCTTTTTAACCCTTTCACCCCAATAAGGCCAAATGGCAATATACTCTATAAATACAATGTGGGTTTTTAACCATTGATAGTTTTTTATGATTTGTTGCCATTTGGCAACATTGCCCTTTGAAAGTGGGAACTGTTAAAAAGGGATATATTTAATTTATTGATACTTATAACCTAGTTTTATAATTAATCAGAAATTTAATTATTTCAAATAATTTCGGTATTTTATGAAATATTTGCATATTTAATTTTGATGTCAAATGGCAACAACTTTAAAAAAGGGGCCGTTTTTGTGGACAATTATCGTATATGCCATCAGGTATGCATACAGTAAGTAAGTAGTACAGTAGTAAACTATTTCTTTGATAATATTAAAAAATGAGTAAAGTAGTACTGAGGTCATTGTCCTCTGTGAAAATATGGAGTTTGTTGTACAAGAAAAATACAAAGTTTTAACTGGAACAAAATTCAAGCAACATTAGATACAACAGTTTATTACAAAGTAACCAATAAATGCAATAACATATTCAATGTTTCATCTCTGATGACTTACTGCATGATATAGATGTAGTATGGGATGAAGTTCATAGAACAACAAACAACCGTATACTTATAGTATCTGCAATGTTTGGTTTTTGTCAAACTGAAATCATAGGAATTAGTTTTTACTGCGTGTCTAAGGAATCAAACATGATCATCTGAAGTGAAATGGATCAAAAATACAACTGCAAAAACTTTGCCATGCACTTGCAGTTATCACAATTTCACAAAGATTGTAACTAAAGTTGTTTCTGAACTATTGGAATATTCATTTGTTTTTAATTTCCAAATAAATGAGATTACTATATAATGCCTGTTGAATATGAGTTTCGGAGTGTTACAAATCCATGGATCAGACTAGTTGAGGAAATTAATGTTGAAAATAAAAACTTTCAAGTAAGATTCATGCATCCATATTATCCCTCAAGGTCATATTATTGGCCTTCAAGAGATGATGTGAGTTGGGTTCCATCAACAAACTTATTGTTAATGATTGATATTCCTAGAATTTCAACAGGAAGACATTATACCACCAGTGAGTTTGAGCACCAAAGCATTGAAAACAACTGAGCAAACTTTAAACCAAAGAACTAAATTTTTATCAAACTGTTTAAAATTGTTGTTTCCTATTATATTTTAGTTTTAGTATTTTAAATTTTTTTTTTTTCATTGTTAATTTTTGTAATTTACTATATTTCTTGGGTTTATTTTTATAAAACTCAGATTATATTTATAAAAAATTTTAAAAAAGAAATACTTTGTTATTCTTTTGTATTACAGAGTTTGTTGCATACAGAACTATAGGAAAATATTTCAAAATTTTATCTTATTGGCATCTTAAAATACTCTTCTTTTTGTATGGGACATCAGAAAACCTAAGAAAATTGTTACATTATTTTGAAATTGAATTTTCATGTAAAACCAATCTGTACTACTAATTCCTGTTTCATATTATTTTTTTTTTTTTTTTTTTTTTTTTTTTTCTCTTAAGATTAAAATTGTTTTTAATATACCCATTGAAATTTCAATTTAAATTGTTAATATTTATATATTACCAAATATGTAACTAAGTATTTAAATTGTTAACATTTACATATTGTCAAATATATAACTAAGTATTTTGATTCACATCTCAAATTAGTATAGATTAACCAGATTTAAAAAAAAAAACAAATTATTATTAAAAATTAAAGTACAAGTTTTTTTGTCATAAATAGTCTGTTGGAATAGCTGTGTGGTGATATTATGCAAAATACACTAGAATTTTAAATTAAAACACATTAATGTTATAACGTTTTTAAATTTAAAACACATTAAATTTTCTAGTTAACTTTTTTTGATTTCAAGTTCATCGTATAACTTTAAGTTTACTTTATAATTTTTAATTCAAAGAATATACCCTAATTTGCTGTGTTATTTTTGTTTCTCTAGATAATTCCTGCACTATTTTAATTTATTTTAAATATTTCAAATTAAAATCAACTAAAATAGTGCAGCCATTTTATCCATTTCCAACAATCAGTTTTGGACTTACTCGGTTGGCAGTTTTCAGTTTTTTACTTTCAGGTTGTTCACAATGTTGGATTGTGCATTGTTCTATTTGATATCATTCATATAGGTGATTCCTACATTTTACCAGGAGATGGATCGTCGCATACTCCAGGTGAGAGTAGGGTGAATAAGTTAAATCAAAAACTTATCTAGAAATATTTTACAAATGTAGGAAGACAAAAAACTTTTTTAAAAAACTTATAATGGTGCATCATAAATCTTAAGTGGTATTTAGTTCGTTCTTACCTGAGATGAGGAATGAGTTTTTTAATTCAAAATATTTAAATTTAGTGACATTCCGCTTTATTGTATTTCGACCATTTATTGATGAAGTTTTGGTTGCAAAGGTAAAATCATGTACACGAGAAGGTGTTCAAGGTATGTCTTTTATTGATCTATTCAATCAAAAACATATTTTAGCTAAGAATTGTGAGGTGTACTTTTATGTGTAATTATTTTAGATCACCAAATTGCCCATAAAACATTTTGAGTGCTGGAGCCTACAGGGAAGGGCCCTTTGAGCCAATGTTAGGTACAAACTTCCCAAAAATTAACATAGCAAATAAGGGTCTGAATCTCCTGTCCCTGAGTGTGTATGCTTAGTAAATAAAATATACTAATAAAAATGAAATAAGAATAGCAATAAGAAATAAATATTGAGTTAGTCTTAATAGTATCTGTTATTGAAAATTAATTGTAATGGCTTACTAGCAGTTATGACTTATTTGTCAAGTTTTTACATGTTTGAAGCTAACAAGCTTCCATCACTCTTTTCAGAGCAGTGACAGCTTACATGTCTTTTAAAATAAAGTTTTTGAGAGAGTGATATGGAGGTATTAAATTTTCTTAATCATCACTTTAGAATAACAGAAATAAAAATGGTAGAAATGAAAATCTGAAAAATATGTAGTTTGTATGGTGAAGGAATTTTTTTTCCACAATAGACACATGCCCTCTTTCTTCAGAAAATCTCTTACTGGTAAAGGGAAAATGGGTTGCATACAACATTTTATGCTGGAGATCAAATGCGAATTTATATTTATATCAACTGTAACACATCCATTAAAATGTTTGTTTGAAAAGTACCCTGTGCTCCTTAATTAGTTGTTCTCCTTGATGGCAATATAAGTAGTTTAGTATATTGTATTTGTCATACTTATCAGATCATGCACCATCTAAGCCCCATCTGCTTCTGTGTTAAAAATTTTTTTGATGAGGATTTATTTCTTATAAGAACAAGTTTAAGAGTTTATCAAAGGCTTTTTTTATATCAAAAACATTTAAATTCCAATCACAAGGCTTTGCAGAGTAGAGTTTTTTCAAGAATTAAAAGTTACCTCTAAACTGTTCTATATGTATATATGTGTAAGGAAAATCCATATAAACCTTTAAAGAAGAGGGAATCTTTTTTTTTTTTTTAATAAATACTCATATATAGTAATAAAAGACAAAATAAAAGAAGAAGAAGAAAAAAAGAAAAAAGAAAAAAAAAGCAAAACTTGCCTCTTTGGCAGAATTTAATCTAAAAAAAAAATTATTTTAAGAAAAATTTACAAAAAAGTAACATAAGTTAAAATGCCACCAAAATAAAAGCTTTAAAGCTTTAAAAAAAAAAGCTTAGGAGAAAAAGCTCACACGTTTTTTATTGAAAAATCAAAGAGAAATTTAGTACTTCATAGGAGATGTTAGCAAGAATTAAGACCTGAAAATCAATAGTTTATAATTGGATGCTGTAACAATGTGTTACCATTATGCCTAGATTTTCTGATGACAACTTTATATTTCTTAAACTAATTGCTCATTGGATACTTGATGGATTTAGTTTGCTATCACAACAATAACAAAAAAAAAGAATTTTAAAATATGGTTAGAAAGTAGAAAAAAGAAAGTTTTTTTCTACTTTCTAACCATATTTTAAAATGCACTGCAAAGGGTTTTGAAATATTGTTAAACATCTTAAAATGCAGTGGATGGACTATTACCGCATTAACAAACAGCACTGGTGAAAATAAGGCTGGCCATAGATTCGTATAATGATCTTATGACTTTCCAATTCAATGGAAACAGAACCAAAAAATTGAAATATTGCTTTCAAACATAAAACTATCTGTCTTGATGATTGCTTGCAAAGGGCTTTCAAATTAATGTGCTAGCTCATCAAGCATATTACATGCTCACAAGAGAAAAGACCGAACATTTCTCTCTTCGAAAATCCTTGTAAAGAAAGAGTCAGGAATGGGTAACTTAATGTACCAATGGAGCCAATTTAGAACATAGTTTGTAAGTTATTTTAGCTTTTTCTTTTTTTCCCAAAATCCTGCATTAGTTAACTGTCAAGACTCCCACAAACAGTTTATGGAACAAGAGTGAAAAATTTTTCAAAATCAAACCTATTTAGTCTTTTTAGTTTGTTTTTTTTTTTCTTCTTCTTTTTAGTTTATTTTTGAATGATCTTATTGCAGAGCTATCTATTAATTAGCAATAAATGATTGCGAATATTAAAAATATAATTATTCTAAAGGCATCATTGTTTTTTAGTTAAAACCTGAAATTGGCTAAAATATAAACTATTTTTATTTTCTATTTTTTTCTTTTAGTATCTTTAGGATTCTTTGATGATATCTTCATTCCATATGAATATTTGCAGCAAAAGTCAAAATTGTATCTTTTTTTGTCCTTTTTTTACGTTACTAATTTAATTTGGTATTTATAAATGAGGTTTTAGGATAAATAAAGAATTTAGTAAATAAAAAGATAAGCACATCTTATGAATTAAAATTATGTTTTCATTGACAAAGTTTAGTGTAGATGCAGAACAACTTTGGGTATGGCAGTATGAAACAGAGGATGGTTCACATGATCTTTTCATGGATATAAATGAAGAAATTCGTATCCGAGTTATTGATGAGGAGTTTGTGGATCTTACACCTGAAGGACCAGCACCTCCAACATTGGATGGTGAAGCTAAATCTTTGGAACTCAAAAAGGCACCCTACACAATTACTGTGAGTTAACATCTGGGGTCTTTGAGCACCCTAAAGTCCTGGTTTTTACACCAGTTTCAGTTCCCAACAGTTGTGATCCAAAGGTTTTTAATACCAGCTTCAGCTTACAATAGTTGTAGTCCTACTTTTTAAAATTTCTCACAATTTATCTTAAAATGTTTTTCTCAAGAAATCCTTTCCAGTTTATGAACTATTCGACTAAAGATATCTGGATTGTTTTAAGCTAGTTATATTTGTAAAAAAAAATTTTTTTTTTTTCAGGCCTCAATTAGCGAATCTGGTTTAGGTTTGCTGTCATGGTGGACATGAAGTCAAGACCTTTTTCATTTATCACAATGGAACAGTTTAAGTTCAAGAAGCCTCTTAAAGTGTTTCTTTGGAATGCTTTAGAAACATTACTCCTTATGATAACTCTCTAAAAACTTTGGAGCATACATAATGAAAGTTATTTCCATACATTAAATTATTTGATATATGGACTTCATAAATTTAGCTTTTCTAATTTCTCTGTGTTTTAGTAATAAAAACGAAAAAATGTTATATTATATTTGTATAACTAAACATTTTAATTTTTATATTTTTATATTTTATTGCTATTTTCTCAATATAAAAAACTGCTTAAATAATATCTAATATAACAAATGCATGCATATATTTGCTTACACTCATAAATTCATATATATTTATATATGCATATACATTGTTTGTATATATACTCATAAATGCATATGTTATACATTATATGTATAATCTTTAAATAAAACATGCAAATTTATTACCAAGATAACAAATAACACATGAATGAGCACCAGATAGCCCAACAGAATAAAAAAATTGATAGTCTTGAAAAAGCATTCTTCATCAAACCAGAAACTAATCCAACAAAACCTTGTCGGGCATGTACAGAATTTAAAAATTGGACCAAGAGAATGACTGGAACGCCAGTATGTTTTTATATAATGTTGATTTAAATTTTTTTTTTAATCTGCAATCTAGATATGGTTTATAAAAATAGTTCTAACTCACATTTTCACATGGCAAAAATTAATTTATATTTAAATTTAGATAAAATTATTATCAATCATTTTATTTATAAATAATTATTTATATATGTTTAATAGAAAAACGCCGAAAAAGAACCAGATAAAAATGTTGAGGAGAAGAGAATAGATTGCCCTTTAGATAGTAACGAACTTGGGCGTTCTACTTGGGGTTTCTTGCATACAATGGCTGCATATTATCCAGAAAAACCAACCTCCGACCAGCAAAGCGAAATGCATAATTTCATTCAAATTTTCTCAAAGTTTTACCCATGCACGTGGTGCGCTAAGCATCTACAAGAACGGTAATTAAATTGCTTATTTGTATTGAAGTATCGTTTTTTTCTAAAGGTTTTTCTCTTCAGCCAGGTATACAAAATACAGATTTGTTGAAATTGAGGATAAAATTTAAATGCCTCTAAAAACATCATGAACGTCATTATGGAGATTGGCTTGCATATTTAGAAAAAAAAAAGAGATTTCGAATTGTAAAAAAAGTTTGTTTTTTTGTTTTGAAGTTAAAACCTTAATATTAATTTTATTTTTTAATTAATTTTAGACTAAAAACTGACATACCCGATACACGAAGTAATATTACTCTCTCACAATGGTTCTGTGAATTACACAACGAAGTTAACCAGCGAAAGGGTAAACCAATTTTTGATTGCAGCAAAGTTTTAGAACGTTGGAAAGAGGGATGGAAAGATGGTAGCTGCGATTGATTTTTTTTTTTTTTTACATATCGATGCTAAATTATTGCGTTTTGAAACTATAACACGTGGTTATTAAACGTACTTTTGTAATTGCTAATATGGTAATGAAACTTTTTTTTTTTTTGGGGGGGGGGGTAGTAGCAGTATCATATATTTACTCAAAGATAACGAAAAAATGCTGAAAGTTTTAAAAAGTTTTTAAATGAAGTTTTTGTTGTAAGTACAAAATTTGTTTCTTAATCAAAGTTCAAACTTTTAAAATTATAACAAACTCTGTGAGATGTGAGATTACGTCAATTAAACAGCTGAATCATCTAGAGATTTTGCTGATATATTTTTTTTCTTCCGCTTTTTGATGGCATTTAAAATAATTTTTCTTTGTCCTAGCGGTAAACCTATTTCTTGTAAATCGCTATCTTCGCATAGTAAACAAGCGCGAAGGTCAATTTTTTCACGTAAAAATATATCGCGTAACTCGTCTAAGTTAAGCACATGCAGGAATGTATAAAGTGTTCCCATAAAAAGTTCCTCGTTTTCAGAGGTGCTATCTGTACTACTAACGTTTTGGATTAACTTTCCTTGGGCGCTTTGGTTCGCTAAACTTGACTCGTTAATTTCGTCGTCTGGAAACAAATTTCGATATAGGTGGCCACTTTGTATAAAATTGTCGGTGAAGGAGTGTAGCGAATTTATTGAAGCAGCTATATTTGGAGTAGGAAAAGATGGTGTGTGAGCGTATAAAACGTCTGCGAATTCTGAAGAGCGAACACTTCCACCAGTAAGATCGGTGGTTATTGTATCGTCGCTCATAACAATTTCGTTCTCAAATCTATCATCGAACAATGCATCACTTTCTGACTTAGATTCCAATTTTCTACTTTCGTGTTTCGTTAAAAGTGGCGATAAAAAGCCGTATTTACCTCCATTAAAATTCGCTTCAAACCTTTTAGCGCTGTCTCTGTCGCTGATACTACGTGATAAAAAACTAGTTGAAGAAATTTTTCGTTTTTTATTTACTTCTCTAGTTCTCGCATATCGCTTTTCAAGTTTTTTAGATTGTTTTAATTTCTTTCTAATTCTCCTCTCAGCATCTTGATTTGCCTTTGTTTGCATTTTTTCCACTACGCTTCGGTCTTGAGCAATCTGGTGTGTTATTATAGTGTCGAGATGGCGGACACAAGCTACTCTTCCTTTATTAGTTGCTATTTGTATGGGTGTTTCACCGTTGTCATTAACAGAATAAACGTTACCGCCAGAGTTTGTTAAAAAAACTAAACAATGCAACTGACCAGCTGCAGCAGATAAATGGAGAGCGGTGCATCCGTCGTTATTTGGAATGTCTGGGTTACCCCTATAGAAAGACCTTAGTTACAGTAGTAGTATTTGCGTGAAATTTTGTTTTTTATTATTTTTTTTTTTTATTACTACTTACCCTTTTCCGATAAGTATGCGTAATCCCTCAATGTTTCCAAAAAAAGCAGCCCAGTGGACAGGAGTCATCCCATCTTCATCTTGTATGTTGGTTTCGTTTCTAGGGCATTCATTCAGTGTTTTTATGTCTCCTTCTTTGGCTGCTTTCCAATATTTTTCTGAAGTCACCATCTAAATTTTCATAAAAGCAATTTTATTGCTGATATTGGTGTAAGTCTAAGGAAGAAATGAATTTATAAAAAAAAAAAATCCTTGTTTGAATAATAACAAAAATTTCATTGCGTGTGCTATTGGTTTTCTATTCTCTGTTATGAATAAATATTTCGTGACAAAGTAAGTTTGCAACTCTTAATAATGAAAAATTCATCAATTCAAAGCTTTTTTTTTTAATTATGCAGCAGTTATGAACAACTAAATGCGTCGTAATAATTTTTAATTATGCAACGAAATACGTCTTAATCATTGAAAGCAAATAAAAAATAAAGTATTGTTGCGCACTTGGAAGGGAATCGATTGATGTACCATCAATTAAAACTTCTTCGCAGAGGTACGGTGGTATTTGTGAGGCTTCAGCCAATGAAGAAGCTGCGAAGAGTGTTGATCAACAAAGTAGACTTGAATTTTTCAGCGTTTAATAACTCTGTTCAACAAGACGGACAAACTCAGTAACTTGAAAAATAAAAAAATTTCGATAAAAAAAAAAAAAAAAAAACGCACCAAAAGGTTTTATTTAGCAGGTCTTCAAAAACGTCGTTTTGAAAACATCTTTTAAAATTGTTATTAATTAATATTATATTATTATTACCATCATTACTATTATAACTATTATTATTATCATCATCATTAAATAGACATTTTACAAAATAAAATATTTCATTGTAAAACTTTAAAAAAAAAATTTAAAGGGAATTTTTGCCAAATTTACAAAGACAAGCAAACTGTTGTTAAACTAGTTAAAATACTTTCAATATTTTAGTTTGTCATTATAAATACAATAAAATTTCTTATGAGAGAACAGAAAAAAGAAAAACGCAGATGAGACTGTGTTTGTGTGTTTTTCCATGTCTAGTTTTGTAAAATTCCATAATTTTTGACATTTCTTATTTCGAATACTTTGTATTTTATGCATTTCTGTTAAAATTTCTGGCAAATCTAGTAAAAGTATAGAATATCTACTTTGCTAAGATTAAAATGGAATAATTGAAAAAGTGTATAGAGAAAAGTTAGCTAGCTTTATATAATCGTTAAAATATGTGCGGAACGTAATTTCACTTTCGTAACAACCCTGAGCCTAAATCCATACGCTGAACAAAATAAATCGTCGCATCGTATAACTGTCAAGTTTTACGTTGAAGTCAATAAAAAGCGTCATATTAGTAACGCGTTCCTTGAGTAGAAGGTAAAAATAACACAGCTCTCTAGTTTCGCTTAGTTCATTCATTTATCATTAGATTCATTTAACAAGGACTCGTTCAATAAAATTAAAAAGAAGTTAACAAAATGTTATTAGTTTGAGAATCGAAGTCCTTTCCTCATAGAACGTAACAGTTAGAAGTAGCCGCGTGTTATTTTCTTTAGAATCAGTTAATTCTACTTTTCTAAGTACAGCCTTCTGTAGAAGTATTAGAGGCTTAATTCAGTTTAGCCTTAGTTGTCAAGAAAAGCTCTCCAACTGTTAACAGGGGCAAGTTAGAAAATGCTTGAGTTATTAGATAATTCTTTAAGTCAGGATCATGGGCTCCCAACTTTCTAAGAATTAATAACAAGCTTTGCCGAATTCCTCCGCACGTGATCTACTTCTTTACATTTTTTAAAGCTCAGAATCACACTTAGAAAATATTTCATTTTGTAATTTACAGCAGAGTATTGAACCATCTTTAAAGCAGAAAACATCGTTTACCCATCTTTTATTAATAAATTAAAAAAAAAAAAAAATGTTTTAGAAACATGTGTAAAAGGAGATTTGAAGACAAGACAAATTTTGTTACAAGATTTTGTATTGCATTATAATCCCATTACATTCTTATTCTACATTTTTATGTTAAATTTTACACAAAAATAATGTACTAAGTTTGTTGGAACAATAAGCAACACAATTCACAAGATATTTATAGAAAAATAATTGTGAAAATCACTTCAATGACAGGTGATGGCAAAGTCAGTCCATTATACTCA
The DNA here is from genome assembly GCF_058129835.1 of Hydra viridissima. Lineage (NCBI taxonomy): Eukaryota > Metazoa > Cnidaria > Hydrozoa > Anthoathecata > Hydridae > Hydra > Hydra viridissima. The sequence continues at coordinate 1,820,062 of NW_028324306.1, forward strand.
ACACTATAAAACAGGCAACACAGTAGAATTATTTCTAATTGTTTCCATTTAAAAGCATTTTCGGTGGACAATTGATGGACCTGATTCATCATATTCTTGTTTTGAGATCCACATCTGCTGGAAGGTAGAGAGTGAAGCCAAGATTGATCCTCCAATCCATACTGAATATTTCCTCTCTGGGGGAGCAATGATTTTAATTTTCATTGTTGGTGGTGCAAGGGCAGAAATTTCTTTTTGCATACGATCAGCAATACCAGGGAACATGGTCGTACCACCTGATAAGACAGTGTTAGCATACAAGTCTTTACGGATATCAACATCACACTTCATGATTGAGTTGTATGTGGTTTCATGGATACCAGCAGACTCCATACCAATGAAGGATGGTTGGAAGAGGGTTTCAGGGCATCGGAATCTTTCATTACCAATGGTAATTACTTGACCATCAGGTAATTCATAAGATTTCTCCAATGAAGAGCTTGATGCAGCAGTACCCATTTCTTGCTCAAAGTCCAAAGCAACATAGCATAGTTTTTCCTTGATATCACGGACAATTTCACGCTCTGCAGTGGTGGTGAATGAATAACCACGTTCAGTTAAGATTTTCATCAAATAGTCAGTCAAGTCACGTCCAGCCAAATCCAAACGAATGATGGCATGAGGAAGTGCATAACCTTCATAGATTGGGACAGTGTGAGAGACACCATCACCAGAGTCAAGTACAATACCAGTAGTACGACCAGAAGCATACAGAGATAAGACGGCTTGGATGGCAACATACATAGCTGGTGAGTTGAAGGTTTCAAACATAATCTGGGTCATTTTTTCACGATTGGCTTTGGGGTTCAATGGAGCTTCAGTCAAAAGAACTGGATGTTCTTCAGGGGCAACACGGAGTTCATTGTAAAAAGTGTGATGCCAGATCTAGAGTACAAGACAAGAGTATTAAAATTTTAAAACTTAGAGCGATTGACCACACCCATTTTTAAATATTCGAAAAAATTTAAAAATAATTTTAAATTTGCTTTTAAGTTCTATTATACAAATTAATGAGGAAGCACTCACTTTCTCCATATCATCCCAGTTAGTAACGATACCGTGCTCAATGGGATATTTCAAGGTTAGGATACCACGTTTGCTCTGGGCTTCATCACCAACGTATGAGTCTTTTTGTCCCATACCAACCATTACTCCCTGATGACGAGGACGTCCAACAATTGAGGGGAAGACAGCTCGAGGAGCATCATCACCTGCAAATCCAGCTTTGCACATACCAGATCCATTGTCTACTACGAGAGCGGCAACATCATCATCTGCCATTTTTTAATTATTTCTTGATAAGAAAATTAACTTCCAAACGTCTACAAGTTGCAGCTTCTGAGTGAGGGCGGTTGAATATTGGCTGCGCTTTTATCTTCGTTCACGAGAACGGTTTTCTTTACCATAAAAGGATAAAATGTATAAACATGCGCAATTTCATTGTTCATTTGAATTCAATCTTTTGAAAGACAACAAAAAATGAATTACTGTATTGAAAAATAAAACGGAATAAATAGTTCAAAAACGAACTTCTTTTTTAAATTATAAACTTTAAAAAATAACATATTAGATAAAAATTTTATACTATATTTAGTAAATTGTATAAAAAACTTTTTTAATTTTTATTTTGTTTGTTTATTTTAGATAAAACAAGCATGCATTATAAAGAACTTCCCCCGTACACTTTTCAACTTTGCCTCAACTGTTCAGGCATAAACATTAAGCCTCCTATTTCAAAAAATGGGATGGTTTCTATGATTTCAGAGGTGGTTTAAAATAAATGCATAAAACCTTACTTTTTTTTCAAATTACTTTGTTACATTTTACGACAAGTTTACAAAAAATATTGTTGAAGTACTTTTATGAACTATCTTAATAGATGTTTGTACAAATATTTCTATTTTAGTTAAATGGAGGAGACAATCCAAGGAGTGCTAAATCCCGAATAAAAAAAAAAATTTCAATAGGTAATTTTAAAAAAAATTTTCACAAACTTTTTTCATTACTTTCAATTTAATATTTGCAATTTGTTGAAACATACTGCTAAAAACTATTGGATATTTTTAAAAATAAAGTATTTTATTGATATTGTAAAATAAGCTTAGAAGAAAAAAACATGTAGGGTGGAATTTAGTTATAGAAACCAGTCTTTTTTCTTAGTTAATTCAACCCCTGCTATTGGCTGTCTTTCAATAACTGTCCACGATATGAAAATCTTTTACACCATATTACCAGCAAATATTTTTTAAAAAATCTCCTTGTCCTATCTGCAATAGCTGTCTGCTCACCCGTTAGATTAATTAGGTGTTTTAATCGATACGTATGATTCAAATCTGACTAAAAGTGTGTGAACGATTGCAGCTTACGTAACTCGTATGGAATGTTATTCAAAAGTCTATTTCATCGCATATAGTAAATATCAAAGTATTTTTTTCTTATAACCTTATGTTTAATGAAATTCTAAACCATTTGCGTTACAACTCGAATCTTATTCGAAATATTTGAATTTAAGTGAGCCAAAATAAAAACTTTTTCTGCTTATATGAAAAAAAGGACACATCAAACTAAAATCTTTACTAAAAAAACTCGTGTTTTTTTGTTTGTTTGTTTTTTTTTTTTTTTTTGTTTTTTTTGCTTTTTTTTTTATTATTATTATTTTGTTTGTTTTGTTTTGTTTTGTTTTGTTTTTTTCTTTTCTAAACTTTTCTTAAAAACAATATAAGATTTTTATTTTTAATATCTTCTCAAAACTCATCGCATCGATCCAAATATTATTATCGTTGTTCAGTAAGTTTTTTCTTACATTTTTCAACTGAGGCTTAATAAGACTGTTGTTGAGGTTTTTACAGCGTTTCAGGCTAACTCACTCGTGTAACCAACTCACTCGTGTAACCAACTCATTGGTGTAAATTTCTAACTTAAATAACATTGAAGAAAACCGAATTTAACGACCAGTTAGTTACGAAGAGAAGAGGTTGGAAACGAATTGGTTACGATTTGGTTTCGAGGAGAATTTACGAAGGTTACCTGAAAGAGCAATAGTTATTGATAAATGTTAATTATATAGCTATCATCAGCCATTTGTGATTATTTTCTTCGAATTTATAGCCGTAGCCAAAGCAAAATTAAAGTTTTACAGTATGTTTTTCTCTACTCTGCACCGCAAAATTTTGCGTTTTTTCTGTTTTCATTTTAAAACAAAAATGCTATAGTCTTGAAATTAAAGTACCAATCAAAGAAACTAATCAAAGAAAGCGTCAAATAAATTTTAAATAAAACCACAGAATACAATAAACAGAACCATTTATTAAAAAAAGATATGATAAAACTTATGACTCAAAAGAAATTATTTTAAGTTGTTCATAAAAAATAGAAGCCATTAAAAAGCCACGAAAAAAAGGGGCTACCTTTGTACGACGCCTTAATGTAAATTGTTATCTTAAACGTTAGTTTCAAAACCCAACTTATTTGCGTTACAAGCGCTGTTGCTTTTAAACAAACAAAACCTGCGATCGGAAAAACAACCGCGAATCAAAAAAATTATTTTTAGTGATGCAAAAAATAACTCCAAGATAATCCTTAAAAATAACTACAGTTAACTGAAGATGATACATAGTTAAATAGCAGAAAAATAGATTATGGTCGTTTAATTGTAGTTAAGGCTGTTCTTTTTATAAGCCAAGCCACCTAAACTAACTCCCTATTTATGAAAAAATACAGACAGAAAGATACTAAATATTTATAGATATTTATAAAGCATATTTTTGAGCATTGGTTTTTTCTCCTTAAATAAATTTTCCTCGTGTGCATTTTAGAATTCATTGAGTTACCCGGTATCTAAAGCAGTTGTTTAGAAAGTTAAGTATATATGCTAATATATGCTAATATATGCTAATTTTCATAAACCTTAGAAGTTAAAGAAGGTTGCACTTTTTCGTTGAATGAACCTTTCATACTTTAGAGAGTTCAACATAAAAATTTTTATATTAAAACACAAACTTTTATCGGAAAAGGATTCAAACGATTTGTCAAATAAGATCAGTCCAAACCGTAGAACTATTCGGGGAGAGGGGGGGAGGAAACTTTTTTCTTTCCTGAGGCTCCATATATTACCAGAAAATATTTTCTAGAACTATGTTTATGAACAACTTTACACTGGCTTAAAAAGAAAAAAAAAATTTAACAACGACAATTTGTTGAGTAAAAAAAACAGTTGCGACTGTGCTACGGTTTTATTCCCTAGTGACGTAATCTGATTTGATGTGACTTTAAAAAAGAGTTTCGCCACAAAATCTTTAAAAAAAGGTAAAGAATACAAATTGGTTTCGGAGTTAATGAAGCATCATTAAAATGGAACAACTCTATTAAGAATATTTAAAAACGAGAATGAAATTTATCTAAATAGGAAATAACGAAGAAATCACGATAGAAGAATTTTCATTTAAAACCATTTCATCTGACATGATTACGTTCGTAAAAGAAAATTTGAATAACAAAACAAGAACTTTTTAATTCATAAATACTTTAAAAGATCAGCAAATTACTCATTTAAAAAATATTCATAACATTGTTCAAGTATAAAATAGCTAAGATTAGATTTTCGTAGGGAAGTCAACTGAAACATGATAATTCAATGATGCCATAGATTATCCAGTTGCTTATGGATTAAGACTGAGTGGTTGATGTTTTATATTAAAAATTTTTAATATGAATTCCCCATAGGTAAATCAGTGTTACAATAGGTCGTCGTTTACTAAAGCGTTAGCTAATTAAATTTTAGATTCTGTAAAGAACACTAAAACATCCGCTATTTAACCACAGCCATGTATTTTACTCAACTCCATGCGACATGCTGCGCTAAACACTAAACAAACATCTTTTTGAAATAACCAACGGCGAAAGGTAAACTTCCGTAGAAACTTTTTCTGCATCCTGAAACTGCCTGTTGTGATAAAAATGTCATCACAAAAATCAGCAAGTGCAACGCAAAATGATCATCTACCTTAATCTTCCGGCATTTATTCATAATTTTAAATAGTTTCTCATTCGGATTTAGTTGGCCGATCTCGAAGCGATGGTACTTGTCTACTTAGATAAAACTTTTGAATTCACATTATACAGTATATAGACAAATGCCCTGGTGAATAAAAAAGAGCTTTTACTCAGCGTTTTTGGAGTAATTGCTCAACTTTACGTGAATAAAAATTTAGAGCAATTGCTTTTTTTTCGCGAAATCTTTTACTCATGAGCTTTTGCTTAAATGTTTAGCGATTGCTCACATATGAGAAAAGCGCGTGAATAAAAAAGCTACAACTAAAAAAACGGCGAGCAATTGCTTCTAATTTTACGACCACCGATATTAGTTGCTTTTTTTTTTTTTTTTTGATAATTGGACATTGATTTTATTATTTTACAACTATATTTTACTATTTTTTGACTATTCATGTGTATATATATATATATATATATATATATATATATATATATATATATATATATATATATATATATATATATATATACAGCTATTCACGAAAGTTTAAACGATTGCAGAATTTTTATCAAGTATGTTTGGTTTTTGTTTAATAAAGAAAAACTGTAAAATGATATCGACTTAATTTTTTTTATTTATTAAAGAAAAAGTAATTAGCTTTAAAATGAATATGAACATGTTATAAAAATTTTAATATTTAGTTAGAAAAAAGCTATTACAAAAAATCTTGTAGGAAAAATAAGAAGCACAAAAGTTTAAAACAATTGCAACATTCGAACAAAAAATGAAAAAAAAGGCGAAATTAATATTTGAAGTGTCCTCCTTTGTTTTTATAGCAAAGATAAACTCGTTTATGCATTGATTCAACTAATTTCATGCACATCACGCGAGCTACATTCAGCCAGTACTCATTCAAAAGTTGCTTTAAATGCTGAGTTGATTGAATTTCATGGTATGTCAGTTGATTGTCGATCCAAGACCAAATACTTTCGATTGGGTTGAGATCTGGTGATCTAGGGCACCAGGGCATCACATTGAACTTTTTTTTCAAAAAATATTCTTTGATTGAGTGTGCTGTATGAGCTGAAGCCCCGTCTTGTTGAAAGATGAATTGCTTGCTTCTGCCATACAAGTGTCTGATTGATGGAACTAAACACGTTTCCAATGTGTTCTTGTAGGTGTATTGATTAATTCGGCCTTCATACAGCTCACAGAAGCCTATACCTTTGTGAGAAAAACATCCCCAGATGCCAACCGAACCTCCACCGCCTTGTCGACGATGTTGCAAAAACCTGTCTGAATAATTCTCAGTTGCAAATCTTTTGACATAGATTCTTCCCTTGCGGTTTACAACTTGAAAGTTAGTTTCATCACTCCAAATAACTTTTGCCCACTGTTCTACAGACCAGTCCAGCCTTTCTTTGGACCACACTCGTCGTTTACGTTTATCCGTGATTGAAAGAATAGGTTTTTTAGCAGCTATGTACGTTCCAATACCTTTGTCCGACAATGTTCGTCTCACGAGCTCTCTGCTAACTTTTGGATTATTTTTTGACTCATTGAAAATTTGTGCTAGCTTTTTGTAGCTGAGTCTGGGGTTTTCTCTGCTCATTCTGAATATACCATTTTTGTCACGGTTGCTGAGTTTGGATGGTCTTCCAGTACGCGGTATGTCGGAGACGTCCTTGGTAAGTTCCCAGGTTTTGATAGTTTTTCTAACCCAATATTCAGAAATGTTAAGTATTTTGCCTATTTGAACATTTATACATATATATATATATATATATATATATATATATATATATATATATATATATATATATATATATATATATATATATATATATATATATATATATATAAATGTGTGTGTGTATATATAATAATATAATAATATGTACATAAGTATATACATAAAGTTATCTTTACCATCAATTTGTGTGAAGGTAAGATTCTTTTGTGTATCCAAAAGATCAGCAAGTTTTGCTTCAGTTATTGAAATCTTTATAGGCTTGTTTCCAGTTCAATGGATATCAGACTTTTTTTTCAACCTTGTTTTCATGTTGGGAATTTTTTTCGCCAAAGTTTTTATATCAATCTTTGTTCCTGTTGCTTGGAACATTTGGTCTTGGATTCTAAAAAATGCTTTGTTTTTCTTTATTTTAACGCTTGGAAGTTGGCTTTTTGTAGAAGGGTTGGCAATTCGCATAGTATGTTTATAAAAATTTCATCTTCACATTTGTTAAAACTTTGGCTAGCTATATTATTTTCACTTGATTCAATTGAAATCTGGTTTGAAGTAGCCATTTGTAAACATGAAAAGTTTAAAAAGCTATTTACATCGGCAACAGCATATCGCTTTTAATCCGACACAAAAGCAATTGCTTGTGAGCATAAGCAAAGCTTTATTCACACATTTTTGAGCGATTGCTATTGCAGTGAGCATTTGCTTTAAGCTTTTACTTTTACTCAGAGCAATTGCTTGTGAGCAATTGGTCTTTTTTATTCACCCAGCCTACAGTTGAATCTTTGCATTAATGAGCTTTAGACATTGAAATCCAATCAAAATCACTAAAAACCTTTTAAATATGAATTAAATGGAAGCAGTTATGACTAGTACTGGTTTCATCTGCTATAAGAAGGCAGTTCTAGATAAGAAAATTTGTATCAAGTAGAATTCTCCGTGATTTTTTTTAGGACAAATTCAATTTGAATTGACATCTCAAAATCTTCCGTGTTTCATATTGTGCGATTTTTTTTATTCTTACCAGTATTATACCAATGTGTTACGCTCTAAATATCAAAAGTAGCGTATTGCAAGAGTTTTTATCAAACGTTATTAGGATAACACTGCGTTTGATTTGATTACAACTCGCAACATTTTTTATAATTCGGAAGTAATATAGGTTTATGCGGTCGGTGTTATGAAATAAGTTAACCCCCTCCCCCCTCTTGATAAAATAATACTTCTAGATGTGCTATATAACCCCCCCCCCCAGTTAATTTATTTTGTGATAGATTAATATAATTGCACTATATTAACTCCTGACTGTGTTAATATATTGCAATTATAATAAAAAGCGTTTCAACTTATTCCTAAATTATACTCACACTCTTTAATACTTCATTATGTTCATTCAATTCAAAAAGTAATTAGTCGTTTACTTACCACTGTTTTTTTGTTGCTCCTAACGCGATATATATAAAAACGCAATTTGCTAAATCGATAATATATGTAAAACTCTGAAAACCAAGTTGATTTAAAAATAAGCAATAAACCAGATAAAGATTTTTGTCTGAAGTTCAATTGAAAACCCTTAAAAATGAATATTAAACACTCTTTTTTTTAACCCTTAAATTTATAAGTGATTTAATTTAACGTACTTTATATTATCAATTTTCTTATTGCTGATTTTACAAATAAATATTTTGTGTAGTATTCTATATGTAGACAAGAGGTAAAAGGGGAGAAAGTTGTAGAGATACAGAAACAGAATAGTTAAAGTACCTGAAAATAATTTGGCCAACAGATTATTTTTTATAAAAATATCTATTCCAAGCTTCCAAGATTCCATTTCACACGACATTGGGAATACCAACAAAGCAAACGATCTCTTTGAACAAATAAGCATAACAGCTGCAATAAAATCATCTTCTGAGGATCGTCATCAGACTAATGATTATCTATTATGCATAAATTGAATATATAATTTTTATAAAACATCATGGGTTTTGAGCAAGAAGCATCTGAAATAAAAAATGCATCTACAAGGTTTTTACTTAAAAAATTGTTACTTAAAGTAGAGAAATTTTATTGTAGTAATTAAGAAGTGTCGGGGCCTAGTAATGAAAAAGTGTACTAAATAAGGGGCATTTAATCAAAAACCAAGAGTGCTCTCCTCTTGCCAGTGGTATCATTTTATGTAAACATATATTAGCCATATATTCACTTATGCTTGAGTCTTACATTTTTACATTTATGCAGTAACTTTCTGTCTTTGCTATCAAAAGGTATGGTATGGCTATGAAACATCCTTAAGAATAGAGAGACCAATGAAATAAAGCTCCTTTAAACTCATAAAAAAGGTTTAAAAATAAAAAAAATTTAATGTTTAAAGAAGTTGCTTTTTTCCATCAAAATGTTGGTTTTTTTGGATTTAATGAGAGGACTGAAAGTTTATATAATAGAATCATATTCTAAAGCTACTTTGTATCCGTATTTCATATACAACGTTTAAAACTACGGCTTTTTACAGGCAAAGAAACCCTGATCCCTCGGGACTGTATCCGCGTTTAAATTTAAAAAAGAAAAAACATAAAAAGGTTTGCTGAATTTACATTACCAAATCTTGTTTTGCAGATATGATTTGTATTTGTTACGGACGGGATTTCGTATTTGTATATAGCGACTTAAATACTACTTTGAGTATCAAGATTTGTAATTAGAGATCAAAATGATTCTAAAATTTGATGTGTGAAATTTTACACGTAGATACTTTTGGCATGGGTTCCACGTTGTAACCTAAATCTAGAAAGTCCTAATTAAAAAAAGTGACAAATTTCGTATATATAAAATAAATATTTGGAGAAAAAATTTAATTATTTTAATTAACTAAATATCTAGTTAAAGCAAATAAGTTACTTTCCCTAAATATTTATTTTGTATATACGAAATTTTTCATTGCTTAAATTAGAACTTTCTTAAAGCATAGGACTTTGTTAGGTCTCGTGCACTTCACTGACCTGACTAAGCCGCTACTTCAATCGCTATTTCAATCATACCAGAAAAATTCCGTGCTCCTCGTGCGACGATGTTTTGCTGAACCAAACATAAATTTATGATAACTCTAGAAATTTAAAATATATACGAGACACATTTTCAACATACATATTTACACACTTGATTAATTGTAACTTAACAGATATTTTGTTAATTTATGTACTTCTTTTAAAATTTTAAAGACAGTTAAGTTTCTAAAAATAATATTTTCTGTTTTTAAAAACTGGAAATATATATATATATATATATATATATATATATATATATATATATATATATATATATATATATATATATATATATATATATATATATATGTATGAATGTATATAAATATATTTTAATAAAGAGTACCTTCAACATAACAATAACTAAACACAGTTTTATTTAGTTGTATTTAAATGTATTTATATTATTTATTAAATTTTTCTTATTATTTTGACCTATCAAGTAATGTAACAATATTTTGTAAGACTGCTAAACCTCTTTATTTTATCGTTGCCTAGAGTAGGTAATCTGCTCCAGCTGTATGCTTAATTCATGTGATGCAAAGTTTATATTTGATTTTTTAGCAGTACAAGTTTTGTATTTGTTCTAAAAACAATCCAGCAAATTTCTAATAAAAATGATCCTTCAATTTCTGTTTCTTTAAACAAACTGTAATACAAGGACTGGGAAAATACTGCTATTGATTTAATTGCAGTTCAATTTTAATTGTCTATATTCACTAACAATTCTTACGACATTTAAAACATCTTTAACCAGTTCTTGGCTTGAATGTTCTACTTAATGTATTTAACATATTATTGTTATTTCAAAAAATTTTATCAAGTAAATGTTAGTTTTTGGTTAATGCAATAAATTTCTTCTTCAAGAAAAAAATAATTATTGCAACAAAATATTTTTTTTATAAACAAAAGTGTTTATGTAGGTGGCAGGCCTAATCATCTGAAGTAAATAATCAATAGTAGTAGTAGTAACTGAATTTCTCCATTTTATTTATATCAAAGACTCAGGAGCACAAAAGAATGTCAAACTCTTGGGATCAAGTTTCATTAGGAGTTTCTGAGCTAAATGTTTCAGCAAAGCCCTTCGTTCCAAATGTTAATGCTGCAACTTTTGTTCCCTCTTTTATGAAACCTGCACCAATATTACTTCCTCAAGAGCCTGCTCTACAACCTGCTTTACAACCTGCTCTACAACCTGCTCTACAACCTGAATTACCATCAGAGACTGGGTGTGTACCAGCAGAAGGTTATTTGCTGTTTCCATTAAATTTTGTTTATGTTTTCTAGTAAATTTACTTTAAATATTTTGTTAAGTTTTCTTTTGTAATCTGCAACAATTGTTCTCTATAACAACTTATTATAGGTTGTTATTATTAGTATATTATATTGTTATATAATTAATATAATATTAGTAACAACTATATTACTTATGTTATTATCAATTAATATTATTATTATCATTTTTATTACATAAAAATAATAATGATAGTAATAATAATAACTGATAATAATAATAATAATAATAATAATAATAATAATAATAATAATAATAATAATAATAATAATAATTATTATTATTATTATTATTATTATTATTATTATTATTATTATTATTATTATTATTATTACTATTATTATTATTATCATTATTATTATTATTATTAGTATTATTATTATTATTATTATTATTATTATTATTATTATTATTATTATTATTATTATTATTATTATTATTATTATTACTATTATTATTATTATTATTATTACTATTATTACTATTATTATTATTATTATTATTATTATTATTATTATTATTATTATTATTATTATTATTATTATTATTATTAATTATTACTATTATTATTATTATTATTATTATATATATATATATATATATATATATATATATATATATATATATATATATATATATATATATATATGTATGTATGTATGTATATATGTTTTTTTTTTTTTTTTTACTATTATTATTATTTTATTATTACTAGTAGCAGCAGCAGCAGCAGCAGCAGTTGTTGTTGTTGTTGTTGTTGTTGTTGTAGTAATAGTAGTAGTAGTAGTAGTAGTAGTAGTAGTAGTAGTAGTAGTAGTAGTAGTAGTAGTAGTAGTAGTAGTAGTAGTAGTAGTAGTAGTAGTAGTAGTAGTAGTAGTAGTAGTAGTAGTGTAGTATCATTAATGTTATTGTTATTATTAATATTATTAATATTATTGTTGTTGTTGTTGTTATATCAATTTAGTAATAATTTTAGAAATTGCAGATGACTGGGAGATAACTTCAATTGAAGAGACCAAAACTTCTGAGATTAAGGCTGCTCAAGAAGATAGTAATTACCAAGAAGCTTGTGACATCAAGCCTCCTGAAACTCCAGTACAAGATGAAAATATAATTGAAACAGAGATTATTGGCGAAAATTTAGGTTGTTTAAAGTTTTATTTTTTTTTATATTTAAAGGAGGAGGATAGAAGCTATAATTTTCAGATTTTTTCTGGATAATAAAAGGGAAAATGTTTAATTTAAAAGTTTTCTGAAAGTAAAGTTTTCAAAATGTTGCATTGAAATAGATTACCATATTGATTTTACACATAAAATTATTTTAATTTTTAATTTATGAAATTAAATTTGAAAAATTAATTTCATTCAGAAAGTAGATCATAAGGTTTGATCAACAGACTTTCAAGTATACTGTATATATTTGCTTGGTTATATGTTTCTTAAGTCATGAATTACCTGGCTCTAGTAATTAGGTTGAGATCCCTCTGATAAGTTCACATAGAATTGCATTAGTTATAGTATGAATTAAACAGTAAGTTGAGTGTAAGGCATACTGTAAAACAATTTCCTAGTTTTTGGTTGGTAAAGTACTTTTATTTTAGTGCTGACATCCATATTATTTTGTCACAACCCCCTGTCAACTACCGCTAGAATTATAGTATCATTTTACTTGTTAGTTTTAATCATAAAATGGCTTTTGTTGTTATAGCTATAACAGAATCAAATATTTATAGCATTCAATTACAACATCTTGTTTCTTTTTAAAATTATTGTACTTTTCTTTCTGGGAATAAGAAAAAAAAGTCAAATGTTTAAAGGGGAATGTTTTTTGTTGTGTAGAGGAAGAACTTGGAGAAAAAACAAGAAAGTCATCAAAAATCTTCTCTGCTACCAATGAACCAGATGATAAAAAAGATACTATAAATATAATTTTCATTGGGCATGTTGGTAAGTCAGAAAAATTTTAAATCTCAGCATGCTTCTCAAAGATTTAGTAACAAAGGTTTACTAATTCATTAATATCAGTTAACAGTTAGTACTAAATTATTAGTCTCTGATTTTTTTTACAAGTTATGAGTTATATTCTTATATATTATATTCATTAATGATGCCATTCAAAAATTAAGTAGTTTGTAAATAAGTTAATTGTAAATATGTATATTGCATATAAATCCTTTTATTTTTAGAGGTTTTTTTTTAAAAAAAATTTTGAGATTTTTGGAATTATATTTTTGGAATTGAAAAAAAAAAATTTGCTCAATTTGTGACTTGTTTTTAAATTGAAATTTGCTTAGAACAAAAAGTCTATAGAAATCCTACTTAATTTCGAATGATTTTTTCTCTATAAAATAATATGAAATTTTTTATCTCTTAAAAGAAAGTTTCTTTAGGAAGAATGAATAAATTATTTTAATGGTGAATAATTTTAATGATAGCTTTATTTTGAGTGACATGGTTTTGGCAAGAGGCAGGGGCATAGGAGTCCTAAGTTGTAAAAATAAAATTGTACTTTTCTATGTAAATAAAATAGAATTCATACTAACATCTAAAAAATACAAAAATAAAATTACAACAATTTAGAAAAAAAACAAATATTTGTAACAAAATATGTACTTTTATTCATAATTAACCGTTTTCATTAAAAGACTAAAATGAAAAGTGAAAATTGAATTCTTTTAGTACAAAAACATTGGGTACTATTCTTTGTTGCCCATTTTTTCTTGAAATGGTGAATACATTTACTACATCCTATTCACTATTAGACACTTAATTAGTAGTATATTATTATTGTTGAATTCATAGAATGTTAAATTATTAGAGTAAAAATTTTTAATAATCATTAAACTGTTTTAACTTAGATTGTTTTAGTTTATTTCAATTTTAATTGTTTTTTTATTTTAGATGCTGGAAAGTCAACAATTGGTGGTCAGTTATTGTAAGTATTTATTTTGTAATTTGATCAAATTAATGGTTATTGTAATTAACTTATCACTGATTACGTTATTTTAAGATTTAAAAGTAAATGTTTTTCTCTTTAGGTTTCTAACAGGGCAAGTTGATAAACGAACTTTGGAAAAGTATGAACGCGAAGCAAAGGAAAAAAATAGAGAAACATGGTAAAGTATTGAATGCAGTTCGATGATTTTAGTTTAACATCAATTGTTTTGTTGTAAAATTTAAAGAAAAATTATTCATTTTTAAATTAGAACATTGTTTTTCAATTTTATTTACTTTAACCTATGTTTGCAATTTTCAATGCAAGTTAATAATTATTATAATGTGAAAGTGTTTAAGTAGATTATTGTATTGCTTTATTCACTTCACTTTTAGGTACTTATCATGGGCATTAGACACCAACATAGAAGAAAGAAACAAGGTGATGTTTTATAATGACTTTGTATTTTCTGAGCTTTCTAACTTTTAGTAGAGGTGAAGTAAACTAAGTAACATTTGACCAGTAGAGGTGAAGTAAACTAAGTAACATTTGACCAGTAGAGGTGAAGTAAACTAAGTAACATTTAACCAGTAGAGGTGAAGTAAACTAAGTAACATTTGACCAGTAGAGGTGAAGTGTGGTTTTTATTTCATAAGCTTTATTTTTTAGGGGAAAACAGTTGAGTGTGGGCGTGCTTCATTTGACACTGAGTCCAAACATTTTGTTCTTCTTGATGCTCCTGGGCACAAAAGTTTTGTTCCAAACATGATTGGCGGTGCTGCTCAAGCTGATGTAGCTGTTCTTGTTATATCTGCCAGAAAAGGTGAATTTGAAACTGGTTTTGAAAGAGGTGGTCAAACTCGGTATGCTTATTTTTTTAAAAAACATTTTACAAGGAATTATTTTTTTAATTTGATGACATTTATTGAAGTTCTTTTTGTACCGATTTAGCTTCTTATTAATATTGTTTAGAGAACATGCTATGTTGGCAAAAACAGCTGGTGTAAGGTTTTTGATTGTTCTTGTTAACAAAATGGATGACTTAACTGTAAAGTGGGATAAAGAGAGATATAATGAGATTGTCACGAAACTTACACCTTTTCTAAAGAAGACTGGGTTTAAGGCATCAGGTAAATTTGTATGTATGTATGTATGTATGTATGTATGTATGTATGTATGTATGTATGTATGTATGTATGTATGTATGTATGTATGTATGTATGTATGTATGCATGTATGTATGTAGAACTGGTTAACCGTAAGTACAATTTAAAACTAGTTTACCAGTTTGTAAACTGGAATTGGATTTGTAAACTAAAGGAAACAAAAAAAAAAAAAAAAATTCTAAGAAAACAAAATTTAACAAAATCATTTTTTTTTTTTTAAGAATAAGAAGCAAAGAAATCACAGTTTAAAGTTCACTGCAAAAAGCACACATGATAAAGTAAAAGTCACTTAAAAATCATGTTCTTATATAAAGTAATATTTTAGGAAGACTAGTTTATCCAACATATCAAATTTCATTGAAGTACATAATTTTATACAGGCATTACTGGAAAATGGAAAAAACTCTTGCTTTTTGTTGATGTAGGTTGGATCATTGCCAGAACATTTAATAAGTTTTGGACATTTGTCAATTTTGTCTTAGTGACTCTAAACATTTTTAGTTCCTTTTAAAAGGAAACAAAACTGTCTTAGTTTGCCCTTCTACATGCTTTTCCGATTTGCAATACTTCAGATATTGATTGTTCCATCTGGTTCTCCAGTCTAATTATAAGTGAAAGTTTTCTAGTTTTTTTTTTTCAATATATTGTTGCAATGAGTTACTTCTTACTAAAGATTTTCTAAAAACTCTGATAATCTTTCTTGAGTTTTTTAATGCTTCATTATTGTTTGTATCTTCTAAATTGTATTCAATTTGATTATTACAGACAACATCTATATTTAAATTTTGATCTCCAGAAAAAGAGTTAAACTGATTTTCAGTTTCCTCATCAGAATCTGATATTTTATCAACAAGGTTATGGACTACAGACACTTTTTACAAAAAAGTATCTTGAACAGCTAAATGAATAGCATCATTAATGCAAAATTCTTTTTCAAGTCCATTTAATTATCCATGTTTTTTATAATGCTTGCTCCATTTTCTGTTAATGTGAATATGATTAAATTTAAAAGGGTACTCTGTCAGTTTTTGTTTAAACAATCGCTGCACTTTCTATGAATCACGTGAACCTTCTATGCTAATAAGTCCGAATTTATAACTATCTTTCTGAGAATGCAATCTTACATTTATATACCTTTAGGAATTACAGCTAGTCCATTTTTCTATCATTATTGAGAAATGTGTTCCAAATGAGCCATTCTTGTAAACTTATCCTTTAATTCCAATTTTTTCACTTTAGCAAAGCCTATGATCAATTTTTTATTTTTAGCTCCTAGGCATTTCATAGTCATGTTTTTTAATAAACTCTGCAATAGCACTTGAATATCTCATAACATGAATAGAAAACCCATCATATGCTGCACATTTGTCCAATAATTCTTCCAATGATATTCTTTGTGTGAATTTTAACATACTTTTTTTTTGCTTTTTTCTGTGTTAGCTGATGAAGGTGAGTAGGATTAGGCTCTTCATTTTTAATGATATCAATCCTATGTTCTGCTCGAAGATCTAATGAAAGATGGTTTACTAAATATAATGCACTCCTATCTGCACCTTTTAAAACTGAGCGATATATTGTACATTTTGCCATATTTGTTGTTTCTTTTTAATAAATTTGCCTTACTCTTGATCTTTTGCCTCTTTTTTCCTTTCCAATTCTTCTTCTTTTTCTTTTTAGGCAACTCATTTAACCTATTTTTACTAATTACAGATTCCTACTGAAAATTTTTTATCTATTATTTTTATTATAAAGCAGCTCATGCATGTGATATGTTTACAACAGATAGAATATGCTACGATTTAAAATATTTAAAGTAATACAAAAGTCAACATTACAAACAAAAATGAGTTTGTTGACAATAAAATGTTTTTGGTGTTATCACATTAGTTTATAAAACAAAAATTATAAAAAAAAAAAAATGTAGACAAAATACTTCAACTTGTACTGGCTTTTGTAGAAAATTCAAACTATCAATTTAAAAATGTTTAATTAACAATCGGTTTTGGGGTTTTTTAGAGGAAAAAAACCGATTTTTGGTTTCGAGAAAATTGAACAAAAAACCTTTTCCAACCCCTAGTACCTATGTATATCTACTTATCTATGTATACTTGTTTTTTTTTATGTTTTATTTTTGTGTATCTTTGTTTCTGTATGTATATATATGATCTATGTTTCTGTATGTCTATATGCATGTAATGTAATATATGTATGTTTATCTATGTTTATCTATGTAATATATGTATGTTTATCTAATGTAATATATGTATGTTTAACTACTTATTTCTGCATGTGCAGCTTTTGAAAAATTATGTATGTGCAGTTTATTGTTTTACATTTGCAGTATTGGCACAATTTTTCTCCCTAATCTAGAAACAACTTTTATGCCATGTTCCGGTTTTACTGGATTAAATCTTAAAGAACGTATCAGTCCGGATATTTGTTCTTGGTACCAAGGTCCTTCATTCTTAGAACACTTGGATCAACTACCGAGTTTTCAGTGGCCATACAATGATCCTGTTAAAATCTTAGTAAGCGAACGCTATAAAGATATGGGAACAATAGTTATAGGAAAAGTTGAATCTGGAACCGTACGCAAAGGCGACACTTATACGTTGATGCCCAACAAAAGCTCAGTTAAAGTTATAGGTATAACTGGAGCGGACGAAAACGAAAAAAACGTTTGCAAAGCTGGTGAGAACGTGAAGTTAAAATTATCTGGTGTTGAGGAAGACGAAGTAGTAGCTGGGTTTGTTTTATGTCACCCAGATCATCTCTGTAGTTCTGGAAGAGTATTTGATGCGCAAATAGTAGTGTTAGAGCACAAATCGATCATCTGTGCAGGATACAAAGCAGTTCTTCATATTCACAATGCAGTCGAAGAAGTTATACTTGTTGTACGTTTGTTTTATTTTTGTTGTATGATACACATTATGTTATATATATGATACACATTATATATATGATACACACTATGTTATATACATGATATACATTAGTTTACTACTTTTAGATACCGAAAAATGTTGTGCATAAACCTGATACTAAAATAAACGTAAGCGTAATGGAAAAATAATTTCGCTTTTTAGGGCTTACTTCATACAATTGATAAGAAGACTGGAGAAAAAAGCGCGCAACGACCCAGGTAATAAAATAAACCCTTCTAATAGTAAAAAGATATCTTTAAGATTAAAATAACGTAAAAAAGTGCCTTCATTTTGAATTCTACACATTTTGTATCTTAGGTTTATTAAACAAGATACGGTCGCTGTTGCTCGATTTAAAACTGCAAATATTATTTGTATGGAAACGTTCGCTAACTTCGCTCCTATGGGTCGCTTTACACTACGTGATGAAGGTATCTTTTTCAGATAAAAAGTCGCGATTTCTATATTAGGAACTCACTAAATGGTTGTTTTTTTTTATTGAAAATTAAATTGTTTTTTAAATTTATGATTTGTTCACTTTTTCTTTCAGGCCGCACTATCGCTATGGGTAAAGTACTTTCTTTGCGCCATAAGAAAGAAGATGAAGACAGCGAAAATAAATAAATCTTATTTATTTGAAATGAATTAAAATCGGTCACAAAAAGTTTTGCTGTTGTCGGAACTACATTGGCATCGAGTATGGCATTTTTTAGGAAGTGAAGACATTTCTGAGGAAAACGCATAGTAGTTGATATTTTGGTGCCTTTCTAGACCCATTGACAACATTATTTGCTGTATTAACAAAGGCGTTATTTCCAAAAAATGAGTGATGTATATATATTTATATATATATATATACACACACTCCTTTTTTGGACTGTCTTATCTATAAATGGCTCTTAGGTTACAGATGAATATTAGTAGGTAGGATGTAGGTTGTATGGTTGATGTTTTTTTAAACATAGTTTCACAAAAGTTGTCGTTTTTAAATATGTTCAATTTCATATCTTTTTGACTGAGATAGTGTGGGCCTACAATGCTGTTGTGACAATAGGAACCCGCACTTTTGATTGAAAAAGCAATTATAAGTTTTAGTTTGCTCGAATTTAAATCTACGCGTTTCTAGCAGAAATCAAGTAGAACACCATCGAGTTTTCCACAAGTTATAGAACACTTTTCCAAAGCCAACAAGCATTACCTAATATAGTTCAAACAAAAGCCAACAAGCATCACCCAATACAGTTCAAACAAAAAGTTCAACAAAAGCTTTGTTGGTTTCTCTGTAGTGTTAGCGCTATGGTTATTAATATTTATTGTGCAAGCTTAAAAATGAGTATGCAGAAAGTGTTAAGTATTATTTTCTTTATGGTGCTTCTTCGTCATCGTCCACAATGTCAGTTCACCTTTTCAATGATAGCCCACCCTTCAAATAATAGTTCACCTTTTCAATGATAGTTCAGCTACTGAATTATCCTTGCGCTGTATCTTAAATGTTTTTCTCAATTTTTTTTGAAACATGATTCGAGTTTAATCTTTCTTTAACAGCAAGTTCATAGAAAAAATCGTCTGATTCAATGTATGGCAAACAGTGTAAAAAAATCTAATTGATGTTTTTTTAAATATTAACTGAGTTCAGCAATATAAGCAAACAAAAAAAATCTTTATTTTAGACTATTAAACTATTTGATACATTTCAGCCATGATTTACTACCAGTTTTCTTTAATTTTGAACAGTTTAAAGCAACAAAATTGGCTTGATTATCTTTTTTTTTTCCCTTAAAGTTTGCACAAAATCTTAACCAAGTTTTAAGCCACGTTCAACATTCATGATTAACAACATAAAGTCCAGAAACAAAATCTTTGAATCTGACAACAACAAAAAAAAAAAAAAAAGAAAGAACCAGACGTATCCAGTCATTCCATTTTAGTTGTAGTCATTTTCATCCAAGAAAATTCAGCTTTCAGGTCCAATCAGTTCATTAATTCTTTACTTTCCCAACAGTTACAACCTTTGGGTTTAAAAACCCCGAAACCTCACAACTACAAGCTTGGTTTTCTCCCAAGCTTGTAGTTGTGAGGTTTCGGGGTTTTCTGTATTTCATCTGCAGGTCTTGATCAGTCAGACACTACCACGAACCTTATTTAAGTACGTAAAATAATGCTATGAATTCAGCTATTTCATAAATGAATTTTGCCTCATTGAAAGAAATGACACCTATACAAAGTCTTGGGAATTGTGACTGAAGCAGATGATATGTCAAATAGTATACTACTTCCACCGTGATTCTGCGATGATGAGAAGCCCAAGAAAGTCAAAAATGGAATTCTGGAACTTCTTCACCCAACCAAAGAACTTCTGACCGCACCGGTAATCATTTTGAGGACTGCTGACCACGACGGTAATCATTTTGAGTGAATATATGTTTTTCCTGTTAAGTTTAAAAGAATGAAAAAACCTTGTTCGCCTGCATTTAAAAGTTAAACTATAAACAGTTTAATGTTAAAACTATTTATTATCATCAAAACAGAAAAAGAAACAGTTTGGTGCCTGCTCTTACATGAGTTTTAAATTTTCCTCCTAATTTTTGTTATGACTTTATAAGATGTAGTGTAATGAAATTGTTTTTCCAGAAAAAAGATTCCCTGGTTTTTCATCAGCCTTTCAAATAACTGTTCAATATGTCCAACTGTATTTTCCTCCTAAGATTTGCATTCGGAAAATATTGAATAAACAAAAAAAAAAAAAAAAGGTTCAAAAGGTGATGCTCGTCTTACTGCACCTCAGATTACTTCGGAATATAAAAATTATTTTCAAGTAAAATTAACTGATTCAACTGAAAAAGTATTTACGTGAGAACAATTTCCTTGTCGAAAGACTTCCTTGTCGAAAACCATTCATTTCAAAATAGAACCAGATGGTTCGAGTAAAATTCGTCAAAGAGCAATTACACTGAACTAAACAAGATTGGAGAAAAGTGTTATAAACTAAATTAGATAAAAATATTTTTCATCTGATGGTGTTAAGCAAGCTAGATGCCCAAAAAACAAAAGGGAAGCCCCTTGGTACATCGTACTAACCGTAAAACACCAGCTGGTGGTGTCATGGAGTGGGATGTTTTTCCCGTGATTGCGTAGGGCATTTACTTCAAATAGAGGATATCATGGGTCCCAAATACAATACAGATTTAATAAAAATTATATGCAACCACATATCAACCACAAAGACTGTGCCACCAAATATTGATTAATATAGTTATAAATTTCTTGTACTCGTCTCTTTTTATTATTTTTTTTTCAAATATAATTAAAAATAACGATACTTTTGACCCGAACAAAATTGAAAACTAATTATTATATTAAATATGGATCTTAAGTCCAATAAAAACTTTATATTAGAATGTCATTCATGTACTTTAATATGAAATAAATAAATGATCTCTACCGACTCTCTATACCTCTTTATTCAACCAAAAACTAGCTATAAAAATACTTTTGAACGCCACTGCATATCCGAAAGAGCTAAACATTTAAAATATATTGCTCAAAGGATGTGATAATAACAGGCCAGGTAGATCACTGACTTACCCTTCCACTTCTATATTAGAATGCATACTCCTTTTATCCAACGTTAAAAGCAGTGGTGCCAAAAAAGAGAGGGAACCAACATGATAAAAAAAAAACAGCCTTTGATGGCTTGAGCTTGTGAGTCTAAAGTAACATTTTTCACAGGAGGAAGAAACAGAAGCTATGCTTTTTCAAGATATATAAAATATTGATCCAACAAGTTAGAGTTAAACCTACTGTACTCGCCCATCCCAAACCTTAACACAAAAGAAGACAAATCTTTCCCGAATTGAAACAAATAAAGAATCAAATTTGGTTTTTGAAAACAAATAAAGAATCAAGTTTGGTTTTTCTTAATAACTCTAAGGGTATGTGGAATACGCTGTTAATCCATTTTATTCTGAAGAGATTTCAATTTTTATTCAGTCTCCATTTTTAATTCCTGTTTCTTTTTCAATTGAATCTTTCCGTTCGATTTTCTTACTTGAAAGTCTTGTTGCATAAAATGTAAAAAGATTAAAAAATTTTAATTAAATATATCATTTAAAATAATCAGCTAAATGTCTCAGTGATAGTAAGCTGGTATGATAATCAGTGTTGACCAGCTAAACTATCTTTCTAGATACTAGGGAATACACGGGTTCCGATAGGAAGCGAACGAGACCCGACCCGAGCGGGTATCGGATACCGATAAGAAATATTTTATCGGACCCCAATTACCCGAACGGGTATTACTCGATAACGCCAATAAGGTCGGGTTGTTGAAATTTTTCAAACCCAATTCAATCTTTAGGGAAATTTAATTATCGGTACCCGAAAGTATTGATCCTATCAATATCCAAACCTGATTACCCGTTAAAAAAATAATACACGAACGGTTCTGTTGTCGGGTATTCTGTGGCTGATGTTTCTAAAAAAGTTACCAAGAGAGGAATATGCCCACAACAATCATAATAATCCGATTTTCACTTGGTATTTTGGTAGTTAATCAAAATTTAATATATTTTGTCATGATATTCGTACAATCTGATTGGCAAAATTACTGTATCTCACACTTTATTTGAAATGCTCGACTCTGACTAGTTGTTACGAAAAAACCCAAGGTAAGCGATCGTAAAGTATTATTGTGTGCTTTCAGAATTGTTTCCTTTTCCGTTTCTTGAAATTTTATGAAAAAGGTTTTAATCTTAAAATCAAAATCGGACGTGCATAAAAGAGCAAAACTTTTGAAAATGTTTGCTAGCCAATCATGTGCTCAGTAATCACAAAGTCTAGGAAATGTTGATTCTGAAAAAGGAATAAAGAAGTGAACATGAAAAAGTCATTCCAACACTATCTTCAGATCCAGATGACCAGCTTTCCCATGAAAGCGAAGCCAAAAAACCATGTAGTATATTGCTAATTAATTTAATCTCTTTGTTTAGTGCTTGTAAACTTTACACTGGCTGCTAATTGCCTTCAAGCATTTCTTAACGTTGCAAACAATCAAGAGACAATTGGAAGCTTTTAAAAATACTCGTACTCAAGGAAGTGAGGAAGGAAGTGCATGACAGAAACACTCCCTCATTGCGCAGTATTTCTGGGAGCCAATGAGTTCATCAGTTGTCGAGAAAGTTCATCTACTGAAAACTTTGAGCATTGCGATTCTTAAAAAACCTTTTATAATTTTCGGAACCCGAACGGTGATGAAGCTAAAAACCGAACTGGTACAGGCTTTCGGTATTGAAAAACTCAATACTCGAACGGGTACCCGATAACTTTGCCGTTTCGGTTCCTTAACTGTATTACCCCTAAACTGTTCATTGTTTTGGGTGTTCAAACTATCAGGTATTTAATGGGCCTTTACACGAATGGGTTCGGGACCCAAAAACCTTTTTGAAATTACTCGTTTGGCAG
The DNA here is from genome assembly GCF_058129835.1 of Hydra viridissima. Classification (NCBI taxonomy): domain Eukaryota; kingdom Metazoa; phylum Cnidaria; class Hydrozoa; order Anthoathecata; family Hydridae; genus Hydra; species Hydra viridissima. The sequence continues at coordinate 1,843,661 of NW_028324306.1, forward strand.
CCGAATGGGATCCGATGACACTCTCTAATAGATACGTAGAGCGGATTTCTTTGAAGACATCACCGTTTATCATTACATTCAGAATAGAATGATTCTCCAAGGTGACTCGTGTAATCGCAGTGGAGAAAATTTTTGAGAGGAGCGGGTAACTTTACATTTGGGAGATATTCATCAGTTTGTATTTAGTCACTTTCAAATAATACAATAGAAAATATAAAATATTGACGAATTTTATTTAAAATAAGGTCTAAGATTTTATCTAAAATATTATAACAGTGGCTCGTTATTTAGATATGGACTTAAATTTAAAAAAAATCCTAATCGATTAAACTACTATAGACAAGAGAATAAAAAGCGAATCAAATTTGGAATCAGATAGTGATAAATAGTAACAAATGTTATTGATTATGGAGAACGTAACTCAGGCAACACTGCAGTAAATTGTAATCATTATACTTTAATTTCTCTATAAGTCAAATAATTTAATGCTATTTAAAAACTAATTTATCAAAGCCTTTTTAATGCTCTTTTTTTTTCCAATTTCTTCTTGTCTATTTTTTCTGCTACTCTTTTTTTATTGGTATCAACAGTTTTACTAGAGTCATTTTCTTTACTTTCTTTTATGGGTTTTGCGTAGATTTCTGTGATCATTTTTGCTTGTTTTGAATATTCAGCATATTGTTCAAGTAATAATTTTCCTGCTTCTTCATTTAGTGCAGATTCTGGGTTGGGATATATAAGCAAGCATTTCACAGTCTAAAAATATTACAATGTTCTCAATAAATTATCTTTAGTTTCCATGAATTAAAGATTTGAGGAAAAAAGGAAAGGAAATTATCTAAACTATGCTACCTTACCCCTCTAAAGACACATACACCCTTTTCTCAAAAAAAAAAAAAAAAAAAAAAAAAAAGGGTTATGGGTCTATTTATAGTGTATAATTCAAACTAAATTTCATAAATTTAAAAAATCAAAAAATTTAGCTACAACACCTAGAAATTTTAAAAAAGAAAACTACATTTATAAGCATATTTTGTAAAACCTTAAAAACTTTCATGTCAAAATGCAATAAGTACTTTAAACAAAGTAAATGCAATAAAACATTCATTAAAATACATACAATAAGTATATGCTTTAAACCAAGATTAGCCTTCCAATCTTTTTTCAACGTGTTGACGCATATCTCTCCATTTTTTGCAACATTAGGATGAAAAATCTTAGTTAAAAAGTAACCTAAAAGGAAAAAAAGTATACACACGTGAGGACAGGCGAAAAGCTTGTGACTGCATATTTTTCTTTTTTTTTTCTTCATTTTGATATAAAACTATATAAACAACTAAGAGTTAAGTTAACTTGGTTTCAGTATAATCTCATCCAAATCCGTTGAACATTTCAAAAATTATCAATCATCATCAAAGTTGTGCCACTTATGATCACAAAAAAAAAAGAGAACTTGAGAAAAAAAAGTTAATAATAACAATAGGCTGCCACTTATGGCTGCAAGCATTTCATCCATGCACACATAGAAAAAATATTACCAAGTTGGAAGACACACACAGACCTCTTGGAGGAGATTGAGGGAAGTCTTTTCCAAGTACAAGTTTCATCTTAAACAAGCCTCCTTCATATGGTGTATCAGCTGTTAAACAAAGTAATAAAAAAAAAAAGGATAAATATATATAGCAGGGAAGACTAGAATAAGTATTAAAACTGGTGATACATTCACTGTTAAGTTTATTGCTAGGAATCATCATTTAAATTAACAGATGAGAAAACAGTTTTTTTATACATTCCTAACTATTGTTAACATTTCAGTTTATGATGTAGTGATATTATTATCTAAAATTAAAAAAAATTACTTTTGAAAAAAACTTTTTTAAAATAAAAAACCAAAAGATATTTCAAAAAACATCTTTTGTAGCAGAATTTAATTACTCAGCTCAGATGTAGAGATTATGCCTAAGATGTTATTTTAAGCTCAACTTTAAAATAATTTCTAAATATATAAAAACATTCTTCTCTGAGAATAACTCACAAGGTCCTTCAATAGTGGCATGAATATCAGTAAGGTCGCCTTCATTTATAAACACTTTTATTCCTTCAGGAGGATCAGACTGGAGAGAATGAAGCTGTTTGGCAACATCTCGTAATGTTTGTGGTGAAATATTCTCTGAATTTGAAACCTAAAAAAATATTATACTTTTTTACGCAACTAAAAAAATACCAATTAGGTATTACTTATTACTAAGCTTTGCTTTGTATTGCTAAGTTACTAAATAATTTTTAGAGAAAATACATTTTCCCCCCTCAAAACAACATTTAAGCTGTCAGAATCAAACACTTACTGGGGTAAAAATGGCCCAATAATTATTAAATATTAAGTATTTTAAGTAGAGTAATCAAAATAGATAATTTCTTTTTTGGCAGTGCCAAACCAATTCTATAAAAATTGTTTTGTAATAACAAGAATTGGGTCCATTATATCCCAACACCGCCTTTGGATTTTATTGCAAGCTCTGCAACTGCATATACATGCATTTGACAAAACATCTGCAATACATCTATCCAGAACATACACTTGAGTCATTCTGTAATAGGTTCAGACAAGAAGTAGCTATGCCTTTTACTACCAAATTTAATCTTGTTGCCTCATTAACTTTTTTTTTATCTAAGAAAACGTTTACCAAAACTTTGACCATTATAAAAACCCAAAATTATTTATAGAACAATATCTTACTTTACAAGGAATTAATATGTTATTACATTATAAAGTGCCACTTAAATGATAAGGCAAGTGGTTAGAAGAGTGTACTACTTTAAGTTACAATTAGACAAACAAGACAAAATAATGTTTATACTAATTTGAATGCCATCAAAACTGTTTAAGATTATTTACCAATTTACCTTTTTTATTCTGGTCTAATTTTAATTATTCAAAATTTCTCCGGAATTGAGTACAAACAATTATAGTTATCTTTTATGTGTTATTATATAATAATTTTGTATTAGGATATGCTTGCACTTTTTTAGACTTCTGGTAACATTGTGTGATTTCTAAACAAATATTTTAATTACACTGCATTTGATAAAGGATTTCACTCTAAGATGTGGACTAGCTCACGTTTGAGCCTTACAATATATAACTTAGCTTTAAGTTAAACTTTATCTTTATTGTGAATTAGTATTATATGATGATACAACACTACGAAAGCTCTCATTAGACACACATTGCAGCAACAAACAACAAAATATTTACCGTCGACATTTGCAATACGCTTCTGAAACTTAGACGAATAACTAATAGTTTTATGGTACGGAAGTTTTTTAAAAACAGTTCAAACGCGCATTTCGAATTTTAAATGCGGGGAATGGAACGAGTTAAAGCACCAATAAATGAATGCCGTGGTTCATTAACTTTGAACAGAAGATTTTCCTGTCGCGAATGAGTCATACGTCGTCAAAATAGACGTCAAAAAGATTGAATGTATTTGATATTAACATAAGTGCAATTTAAACCCTTCTGAAATATATATTTAAAAAGGGACTATCTTTTTGACTGGCAGATTAAAAACTTTTTTTTACTCCAACAAGGTTCGTATCTACAAACGCTTATTTAGAATATTATTCAAATATTATAAATAAGCATTGAAACTGAATAGTTAATTGACGATGTGAGTGGTTAAAGGCGTTATGCCGCATATTTGCGAAAATTTACTTTTTTACTCGGCTGTAGATATTTTTACAAATATACTCCAACATGTTTTTGTTTGTTTGTTTGTTACATAACATCTTCAATTACTCATATCTTCAATTATTGATCAGCCTTTATATTGGGGCCGGTGTTTAGTGATATCGAGAAAAATAATACTCGTAACAAAATAAAATTAAATAAGAATTCAGTATGTGATCACTTATACGGCGGTTAGACTTCTGGCATTATAAGCAATGCTGAAATCAAATTAAATCAGCTACATTTCTAACAATGCTTCTCGCGATTGCCTTGTTTTTGGTGATAAGCAAAATAAACTTGTAATTTAAAGAACTTCGAGGATTTATGATTTTACAACCGTGATTGTTTTAATTGTAAAAACCCAGGAAAAAAAACACAAATTTAAAAGGTGAATTGCCAGCGCACAAAGAATGATTCAATTAATTGAAGAATTTTTCTCATTCGCACTTTGTTCCCAAGCAAGAAAGACCCAAAAGTGCGTAAAAAAATCGTGAAATGGTATCTATACGTTAATAAAACTAAATAATAAAATAAAATTGATACCTGATTAAAAATTTATAAGTTAATTTAATAAATAATCACTAAAGAATAACCAATGAAAATAGACCGTCTTTTTAAAATGCATCAATGGTTTTGTTGTTTTTTTGTTATTTTCAAACATATTTTGCTTATGAGAGTGTTTTTAAGTAAGAACCCCTCTCCCCTCCCAATAAACTTTGTACGGTTTCCACTCAGAGCCAGCTATGCCACTGAGTACCTGGCCAACCTGTAAACCGAGTCACTTTGCATCAGATGGTATCAACTTTTCTACATATAATCAAATTTTTGTGTATTTTATTGAGTTTTAATAAAGTATATTTACATAAATTTATATAAAGTATATTTACAAGTGTGTTTGTTAATCAAAAAGTACTCATTATTTGAAAAATCGAAGAGATTTAAAATTATCGCCTAAAACCTCTCCGGCACTGTGGAATAGTATGAAAATGTCATTAGAAGTTTTTTTCCTTTTTTCACGGTATTTTCATTATTGGAAACCCCTCTGGCAATTTAAAGCAGTTTTCATGATATTATTTCATCACTTTGTAATGAAAATTAATGAGTTATTCTTAAATAAAATGAGCAGTACTAAATAACAATTCAAAATAGTATCATGTGAGGAGGAAGAATTAAGTTAAAAACAACAATTGAGAAAAGACGCACGTACGGAGATTTATTCAACCTGCCACATAAGTAAATGATAAAGCGGAAAGAAGAAAGTTAAAAACAACTGAGAAAAGACGTAAACGCGAAGACTCGTAAATGATAAAATGGAAAGAAGAAAAGTTGAAAACAACTTGGAAAAGACGTAAACAAAAAGACTCATCAACCTGCCATATAAATAAATGATGAATAGGTATCGCAACCGAAAACAAGCAAAAAAAAAAAAAATCAATACAAAGTTGAAAAAAAGGGAGTTTTAGGAGGTGGACGGAGTTTTAAAGAGAAGTTAAAAGAGTTCTTAAGGATTTTAAAGAGAAAAAAATTTTCTGATAAAGAAATATTTGTTTAAACAAACAGTTCTATAAGTGAACAAATGAAAAAAAGAAGAGATTTCTGATAAAATGAAAAATATAAATTAAACAGAAGTCAAATGAGATATTGGTTGAAGAAAAATAAGCAGAAGTTTGGCCGTTCCAAATAAAGAAGAAATTTTTTTTGTAAAAAGGAAGAGTAAAAAAGAGGAGTAATTGATAAAAAATCATTTTAAATAAATTATTAAGTGAATAAAATAAATTGATAAGAAAATAGTATTGAACGTTATAAGTGTAGTAAAAGAGGATTGTATTTTATAAACGTAATGAATAAAAGAGTGCTGACACTAATAGAATGTTTATTGAGATATATTGTATTGTAGAATATATTGAGGATGGTAAGCACAACCTTAACCGATTAACGATTATACCTTGGCAATTCCTGACCAAACTATCCCCAAACCTTTCCCTTTCCTAACCAAACAGTCCATACACCATCAACCTAAATTTCTACCTCCACATACCCAATTCCACATAACCCTAGAATCAATGCCTCCCTGATTCTTAGCACTTCGTACTACAGTTTCATAATACTAACACTACTAATAAAACAATTATTTATTAAAAAAAAACAAAAAACGCCGCCCTCACAATTATGAAGTAAATGCTTCAAAAATGATGATGATGCTACTTTTAAAATAATTTAATTTTAAGTTTGATCCTGTTGAGATGATTTAGAAAATTGATTTAAAAAGATATTCTTACCATTACCAAGACAGGTTCAACAATCTGCAAAAACAAGTCCTCCATGACGTTGCTTTTTTCCTTGTACCGTATTTCCAAAGTTTAGTGTTGAACATTCATAGAACCATGTTTTTGGTGTACAAAAAAATGGTTTTTTTAAAATTTTTTCATTTTTAAAAAAATTTCTGATCACTACGCCCGCTACTAAATTTTAAGTTAAAATATCTTTCTAACAATTTAAAATTTCTCCTCCATCTGTATTTTTATCCCTCAAAACGTTTTTTGTTTGTAAAATTGTTCTAAGACAAATTCCGTTTTAAACATATTGATTGAGTACAAGGCTATTAGTTTAAATTTGTTTATATTAAAAGGTGAAAAATTTACTAAACTAAAAGGTTGACTAAAATAATCTATTAAGCAAAATTTGTTTGCCCCCTCCCCCCGCCAAACGATCATCCCCCCACCCTCAACAATCATTCCCCCCCCCCTTCCCAAAAAAAAAGATCATTTATTAGGCCGGGTGAATAAAAATGAGCAATTGCTTTTACTCAGTAATTGGTCAGGTTTACGTAAATAAAGACTTCAGGAGTTTTGCTCATACTTTTACTCACGTAAAAGTAAGCATTTTACTCAGTAATTGCTCAATTTTACTTGAATAAAAACTTAAAAAAAGTTCTTGACGTTTTTATCACGTAAAGCTGACCAATTATTGAGTAAAGCAGTTGCTCATTTTTATTCACCCGGTCTATTGCATCAATAACTAAATTAATAAATATTTTATTGTTTACTATTTTTAATTTTATCTTTTATTTTATATTTTTCATCCTAATTTCAGAATTAATTGTCATTGAACATAGCGGTTTTAAGTAATATAATTTGATAAATTTTAAAGTTACAATGTATATCTACAACACATCATAAGAACGGGGTATGATAACAAATCATAAAAATAGGGTATGATACACATCATAAAAATAGAGTATAAAAAGGAATAAATACTTTACATGAGAGGTAAAGGCGTTTGCATGTATTTTAAATCAACGGCCGAATCTAACTTAAGAAAGGAAAAAAATGATACTATTGGCACCTTCATAACCGGTTTGTTTCTAAAGAACCATTTTATCTTTATCATTCTATCATCTATTTATTATAAAGATATACCACTTTATATTACTTAAATAATTCTTTTTAACTTGATATTTTAATACGGGATGAAGTTTTGACGATATGTAGATGCTTTTATAGCCTTTTAATAATTATTTATCCAGCATTTATTAAAATTGTTTTTTCAAAAGGTGTTGAAACAAAGTCAGCATTAATTAAATCTGGTCTGTCCAATTTAACTGACTATCCTGATTTTACTAAAATATTCTCAGTTGTATTAGATTTTGTAACCCTATGCCAAGCAAGCTTTTATTTTCTTTCTTTCGTTTTACATCCAGGAAAAGGAGAGAGAAAAAAGTGTTCATTGAACATTTTTGAGGTAAAATTTTACGAAGTAAAGTTGTTACAAAACAGAATTACGAAGAAAAATTGCACCAATACAAGATTACGGTGATGAATTGTAGTTTAATGTAACAAATTCTTTTAAGCTCATAATTTTAAAACTGTATAAACACAACTCAAATATGTTTGGGAATATTACTACTTTATTAGAAAAGAATCATAAACATTCCAAAGGTATTGCAATCAGATTGATTTTAATCTATTGTTCATACATATACGTAAACTGTACCGAATCTAATTTCATGGATGACACTTTTCTGCTCAATACCCTCTCTCTCTCTCTTAAACTAAAGATTTGTTTGAGAAAAAAGCCATAAAGCAGTTTAATTGGTCTGATCATTAGGGTACGTCATACTAAAAACTTTTTAAAAAAGGCATTGAAAACGGTGATTTTCTTATGGGTTAAGGTATTTTAAGCAATAGTTAACCAAAAAAAATTAAAAAAAAAATTTTTTTGTGTGTAAAAATCAACTTGAAAAATTAAAAAAAACGATAAAAACTACATCTTTACGACAAAAAGCCAACAAAACATTACTGTGTTTTAACTTTTTACTTACCTAACTTAGTCAAAAGGACAGATGAAAATTCTCCATGTAAGGAGGTTAAAAATTGTTCTGCAGGAGTTCAAATTTTATGCATTCGTTTAAAAGATATTAAGGTGCCATAAATTGATTTATTATGGCTCAGATCTCAAATAGATAAGGTTGGTGAAAAGTAAGGCTACCATATGAATCAAATAGACAAGGTAGAAACAGAAAGACAGATTAAAGCAGGGAAAAGAAAAATAGCAGTTATTGCATATTTAGAAAAAAGAAAAAATTCCGTTAAAAAAGCCCGTATTAATACACAGGTTCAAATAGAAAACGTTGAGTTGAAAAACAATTATATTTATGAATCATAAAAAATCTACATATAGTAAACATAAGAATTACAATATAGTTAAGGTTAAACGACATTGGTGGCAAAAAAAACAAAAACGCCACATTAAACTACTTTAGTGGTTAACTTTTAACCACAAGTAAAACGTTTACTGCCTTACCTATAAAGTATTATTAGTTGCCACTATTCAGCTTTGCGCAGTGGCATTACCATAGTCAATGAGGTTAAACCGAGACGTGGTTATTGCTAGTTGAAAACTTTTCCCAATACCCCGCTAGACGACGTGAAATACCGTCGGCTACGCAATATTTGAAGGTTCGTTCGACGAACTACTTTGACAATAACGAAATTTGATAAAATCTCAACACGTGATAAATATTTGTGTTTAGATTATCAAATTAAAAAAAACATTTCTGATTAAGACACTGCCGTTTTAAATTCTACAAAACCACTTTGTTAAGCACCGGCAATTGATTATTCGTTTTTTAAACGAATAATAGCCTACTTCTTTATCAGTCTTTTAAGATAAATCGAGTTTTCTAAAGTTTCTAAAACTCTTCACGCATTTCGTCAGGTTAGAATTATTTTGTTATATCTCCCATTTTAAACGTTGAAAGAAAGTTTTTGAATTTTTCTATAAGTAAAAATTACTTAAAATTTTACTATTACTTTTTTAAGAAATAATAACTTATTCTTTAAATAATTTATATGTAAAGAAACTATTTAGAAAAAATTTTTTTAAAAATACAATGTTTTTTAAAAGTAATCATTACTTAGTAAAATCAACAATTCATTTTCTCCCAACGTTTAAAATTGGAGATAGAACAAAATAATTTTAACCTGACGATTTTCAAAAGAAAAGCTTTCGGATGAGACAAGCTTACATTCATGCATAAATTTGTCGAAACTCTTTCGCAAGAATTTTACCATTTTTATTCGAATAACAGTTTGCACTATTGGAGTCTACACGGCGGTTATTTTTGATTGTTTTTCTCCCACTTGCTAAGATTTATGAGATTTTAAAAAATTATTTATTATGCGGATGTAACGAAAACACATTTACTCTATCTGTTTTAAGCGTTCAAGTTTTGAGGAGTCTTAAGCATTCAAATATGTCCATAGAGCGAGGTAATAATTCTTGGGTTGAAGAAGAACTGAGGGTTGAAACATGCCAACCCAGATGGACTAAAGAAATAATTAATGGTATTCGTAGTGAAAAATCTTTTGGTGGAGATGAAATGAATGATATTGATGAGAGAAATGTAGGTTGCCATCTGGTATTGGCTGGTCCAATGATAGATGGCTACCTAAAAGAAATCGGTAAAGCATTTCTTCGTAAACTAGCAAAAGGAAAGACGACTGGTTTAGCTCCTTCAGTTTCATTGTTTATTCCATGGAGAGTTATGAAAAATATAGTAACTCTGATGAAAGCGTATGGTTGTGCTTGTAGCATGCTACAGACACAATAACAAAACAAAAAAAAAAACTCCTAATGAAAATAACAGCCATAGAAGCAGCTAAAAAAGTTTTTGATCCTTGTCGATTTGATGGAACAAATTTTTTAGCAAAAAGGATGTTTCACAAAGTTAATCAGGAAGGAAAGCAAAATAAACGCTTAGCATTTAATGGTAGCGCAGAGATTGTAATAACTGAAAACACTCCAATTCAACTTGAATACTCACACATCACACAATATATAAGATTAAGCTTTTACATTCAAAGATACACTGCAGATTATTTTGTTGTTGATACTTCATTACAAGTGTTAATGAATCAATAATTTGTGAACTTTAAATACATAAAATATATATAATTTATATATTATATATACATACTTATATATATTTATACATATATATATATATATATATATATATATATATATATATATATATATATATATATATATATATATATATATTATATATAAAAATATTTTAAAACTTTAAAATCAACTTAATATATTAACATTAAGTTGATTTTAAATGAAAATGTTTATAAGACAAAGCAGCCATGTATTACAAAAAGTTGTAAAATAAATGTTTTAAATATATGACAAGAAAAGGTTATCAATAAGTTTGTTTTTAATTTGTAAATCCATAGACACTCCAAGTTCATTAAAACAAACTTTTAACATCTCTAGTTTATTTTTAATAACTTATAGCATTAAAATTGAAACATCTCTAGATTTTTTTAATAAACTTATTACATCTCTAGTTTATTTGTAATATATAAATAACTTAACTCAAAAAGTTAGTTATTTATTATTGTTAGTAAAAACGACCATCTTTTTTATTTCAAATCAATCTGATTAAATCGAATGCTAATCTCTTGGAAGGGGCATTTGATATTGAATATAACAAACAGAACCCTAATATACATATAACTAGTTGTTGCCCCGTAAACTGCAGGTCTGGTAGGTCTAATCAGTAAAATCACATGTTAAATGCACTGTAGAAAATCTCTTGTTCCACTGCTGGTAGCTTAAACAGTAACTTAAAAATAAGCTAAGGCCTAAATATTTGAACTCAAGGGACAATTGTATTTAATATACATTGATATATAATAACTTATGGGTGTGCCGAGACCATGTCAGAAGTAAAAACAGAATAAAAATATACATATAATGATCGTATACCTATTTGTATATATAGGTTCATCTATTTAGTTAAAAAACCCTCTAATCTCCTAATTAACTCCGCCTTGTTTCCACTAGTACTTTTACTGCGTAGTCTTAATTCATCCTTTAATTGTTTTAAAGAAAATTCTCTAGGAATAATATTGATAATTTGATTTTGTGCGTTTGATGTTAAGTGTTGTAAAAGTTTGTTATTGTCACCAAATCGTTCAATGCAAACTTGATATTGGTATGGTTTTAAAATAGCCAAAATGTCTTCAGTTAATTCACCTTTTTTGACACATTGCATCAATCGAACTGCAAATATGCAACAATCCCAAAGTTGCTCTGTTACAAATTGTCATGAACAATGGCATATTGATTCACTATCTAAGTTAGCTGGTACTCTTGATTTGTAGTGTGAGTGATAAGATATGTTCATAGGAAAATGATAAGGAAGATAAAAGTTTCTCACAAAACTAGATCTCATCAGCTGATGCCATTTACCTTGTTCGTCACAAGAAACTGATCGATTACTGTTATTTTTCAGTTGTTGCTTTAAAGACGAATGTTTTGATTCTTGATTAACTGTTTCTAAATCTGAAAAAATTTAGTTTAACAAAACAATTATCATCGAATTGTGCAAAAGTTATTTATTTATTATTTAAATAAATAATAATTTTTTCTAATAACAAAATTATCTTCCCGATCCTACAACATAATCTTACTATTTTTATTTTTTACGCATCGAATCATATAACACCGACTATAATATATTTTGAAATTCATAAAGGTTTCTAGGTCATCGATAAAACAACTAACTAACAAACTCTTAGATAGCCTTCATCCTTGGTTAATCATATGATCTGAAAATTCCCGCATAGAATAGTCTCATATTAAAATAAATGCTACATACTTTTTTAATAAGTTGGGTAGAGTGAAGATCTTCAAATATAATGGAGGTTTCAACATCGTGTTCATTTAAGGACTTAAATGGAGCTAATGATACTAGAGTTCGATTAACAGTATATATCAATTCAGCTTTAATTTTATTGCCAGAAGTAATTTTCAAGTTACGAGCATCATCACCACATAAAAATAGTTTAAAAACTTTTTCACATACATTAACAATATTAAAAACATCATATGAGGGAGAAACTAATCCTCCTCTATTTTTAATATTATTAAGTGATTTATATGACATAACATAAGTATGATCTTGTAATCCACATGTGTTTGTTAAAGAAGCAGAACAAGTAACGCATGATATCTCTTTTAACATTTTAGTAACAATATAACCAGAAATATACCCAAGGATGGCTTCTTTATATATTGAGTTAGAGCTTTCTAATATAATATTTACATCTTGAAAGCTCTCATCTAGAGTAACATCTGCTATTGCAATTGGACTACTGTGCTTTTTCCATTTTAACAAAAATATTGAACCTACTGAGCTTGAATCTAACACTTGACAATTAGCATGTTTTGATCCAATGATTGAGTTACGGAGGAGAATTCTTTTTAATGAAGATTTAAACTGAACAACATTGGGATTATTGTTAAAACCATTTTTACCACGAATGCATGCAAAAAGTAACTCCAGATGGTCTTGAGAATATTTATAGGTTAAAATGTATTTAAAAGGATTTTCCTTTAGAGTTAATAGTTCAATTGCTAGATTTTTTGTACTTTTTGCTGCTGCAATTAATCCCAAAACAAATGCTTTTCGTCTATGCCTTAACAATGGAATACCATTGATATCATTTAAACTAGCTAGATAGATGATACAATCATTAAAATAATTTTCCCAGTTTGATTGACTAGAAAGAAATAATGGTTTTTTAAACGATTTTCCATGAGGACTTCTTGAATTCAACATATCAAATAATTTATCTATGAAACGTATAAACTGAATAGTTGCTTCTGAACCTAAAAATGAAGGATGATGAGATACAAGTAAAAATTCTATAGCATCAGCAACAGAACTACTTAGAGTTTGGGCAGCAAGTTTTACATTCATTATATGTTTTTGAAATAAAATATGTTTTTTTGAAAGTTTATTTGCAAATTTTAATCCTTCTAATTCTTGAATATCATGCAAAGCTCTTAAATAGCTCCATTTTATATGGTTTCCATCTCTGTCTACAAATATCTCGATATCATTTAAAGCATTTCTAGCCAATTTAAGCATGTGACAAGGGTCAGGAATAACATGTATAGGATGATCAAAGTCACCATACAAAAAATTTGGCCTGATCTCATTTAACTCTTTACCAAACTGTGCTCCTAATGGTAAAACAGAATTAAAATTAGTACTAGCACCATCGAAAGTAATGCTACGAACATCAATCTTATAAGAGAAAGACATATCCAAAATCTTTTTAATAAAACATGTTAAATTGGATGCTTTTATTTTATTGCAAAAAATATAACTAATTGGTGTCTTCCAGTATCCCTGAAGACCAACAAACATAAAAACTAAAGCTTCTGTCGCAATGGTATCCGGATCACAATCTGTAATATCTTTGCCATAATCAACAAATCCAATATATTGTTCCATGTTTTTATCAAATAAGATACTTGATTTTATTGCCATAGCATCTATTAGCAAAGCACAATGCTTGTAATTGCTATCAGATTTTGATTTCTCTTGTAGAAAAGAAAACACATCATAAAATAAACCAGGTTCACAATTTTACCCAACCATTGCCAGGAATATTATTTGAAAACTGTTTAACTTTTCAATCTACTTTGCTTAAGTAGCAGCTCACTGTAAATCTCAAATCCAACTGAGTCAATGGAAAACCAAAATCACTCATGGCTTCAATATATGAAACAAACAACTCTTCTTCAAATCTTGAAAATATAGGCTATTTACCTGGTCTCATCAAATGTTTTTGGTTTAACTTTTTAATTATTGTATTTCTTGGTATATTAAATTGTTTAGCAGCTATACGTTGACTTAGTGTTCCATTTTTTATTAAATCCAAACATAATTTTAGTGTTTCAGTTGAATAATTTTTGTAACTACGAGCTCCTATCTTCCTCTTGTAATACCTTACCATCCTTAAAAACAATTTGTATCTGTTAGCAAGATTTAAAACCATAAAATGCTTAAAAATATATAGTCTGAGGTTGCTTTTCACCACTTTCTTAGCTGGTGCAAAGTAGCCCCTTTTTGGTTAAAACATGACATACAAACTATTTTGAACAACACTTTCATAAATAATAGTCTAATTTATTTATTTATTTTTTTTGCATAACTTAAACTACTGATAGTTTCTTCGCATAAAAAAACTAAACTTTGCTTTAGTTGCCCCGGTTGACGGTTGCTAGATAAGTTTTTTTGCCCGAAATAGAAATGGCTTCCACGGCTTCACTTTTCGGACCGAAGTTAGACATCTAGTATATATAATATATCATTGGCCGTGCTATGTTCAGGCCGATTTTGATCGCAAATAGACATTTCTCTAATTCGATTGCGCAACTAATTTCTCAGCTTGAAAAAGAGGCCAGTAAGGACAAAAATGTAAACAAAATAGCTGCAAACAATTTAAAGGATAATTCTTAATAAATTACTTGTCCAATAAAAAATGAATGGATTTAATAGTGACTGCTTTAAAGATAAAAAAATTCAAAATCTAATATTAGATGATATAAATAGAGATCTGAAGATAGAATTAAATTCAAAAAAAGATGTATCGTTAAAAGAAGATATGTGCTGGGGAAAATCTCTTGAGTTTCTCCCAGTGTTCACCAGACGTGAAATTGATAATCATATGAACAAATGCGGTAAATTAAAAAGAAAAACTATAAAAAAACGTTAGAAAGAGGACTGAAATTTAAGCAAGAACGTTACATTTCTACAGACAGCTTATTTACAACACGAACACTCAAACACTTCATTGCAAAATGTACCTGTCGAGCAAGTATGAAAAAAATGATTCGTAAAATGCAAATATACATAAATCGCAAAAATAGTCAAGTTGATAAGGCTTCTTGCAGTTGCCCAGCTGGGTTAAGTGGTTATTGCAATCACATTATGGGTTTACTGTTAGAGTTGGCAGATTACTCATTAAATTCTTTTAAAGTTGTTCCTTCTGAAATCGCTTGCACAAGTACTTTAAGAAAATGGGGAGTGCCTGGTGAGAAACAGAAAAAAATATATCCTGTAATGAAAAACGTACTTCATGCTAACTTTATAAAAAGGGATTAACCCAACAGTATATGAGGCAAGATGTAACTTCAATTTTATAGACAACTTAAATGCTGTAATGAAGCTACAGAATAATTTTAAAAAAATTAATCCAAATATTGGCTATGCTCATATTATACCAAATAAAATTCTCATTGATTCAGAAATCACAAAATTTGGCATGCAGTGTTTAGGATCCCCACTTTCATATCAACTTTTACCAGTTGAACGAAATTTTATTGTTTTATCACACTTATGTCAAAATGTTGAATGCGAATCTGTTATAACTTCTAACCTTACCTTACCTAGTAAATTTTTAGATATACCTGATACATGGAATTATTCCCCAAAAGAAATGGAGTTTATGAAAAAAATAATTGTCTCACAAGAAGAAAGTATATCATTACAAAAAAAAAACTGTAAAACAAAGGCAATGTGCACAATGGTCTAAGGAGAGAAAATATAGAATAACATCATCAAATGCACATAAGATTTATATTAGGAAAAGTAACTTTGAATTTTTGATAAAACAACTTACAGAAGACATTAAAAAATCCAACAATGTTAAAGAAATGCTAAATCACGGTAATATTAATGAAGACATTGCAAAAGAAAAATTTTAAAATGTAATGCTTTATCGATTAAACCAAAATATCAAAATACTTGAGACTGGGTTATTAGTTCAACCATGCATCCCTTGGCTAGGTGCAAGTCCAGATGGACTTGTTTTAATTTATTCAAAGCCATGTTTAATTGAAATTAAGTGTCCTTACACAAAAAGAAATGAAAATCCTAATGATTTAGTTAAGGAAGAAACATTTTATATTGGTTCATTACCTACAGGAGAATTATTTCTAAAGAAGGATCACTTATTTGGCTATTATACACAAGTCCAAATGGCCCTGGGTTTATCTGGACTAACTCATTGTTTGTTCATAGTTTATGTTTATAAAGGAATTATTATTGTAAATGTTGATTTTGATGAATTTTATTTTTTAGATGTTATCGATAAGTTAAGCGATTTTTATAAAAAATATATTTTATCATTCTATGTTTCTCAGTAATAAATATTACATATCTTACATTTTTACTGTTTTATAAGAGGATCCATAAAGTTACACAATAAACAGCTTACAGTCCAAATTTGATTAATTGATCCATATAAAACAAGAGGTATTTCATTTCGTATTTGTTTATTTTTCTTAATTCGTTGTATGGCACATTCTACATGAATTCTTAAAGCTGCTATTGTTTGACTTTCTATAACCTCTTCATATGATAGCTGATCTCTCCCATTTAAAAAGGCTGGAATATTCAGTGTTACACCTAAAGGCTTAAGCAGATCATTAATTAAAAAACCCCTATCAGCCATTATAGAATCACCACTCTCCCATAGCTCTTTTTGCAAAAGTCCTGATTGCTTAACTATTTCAATATCAGAAATAGAGCCAACAAATAGTTCACTAACAAATGTTACTGCACCAGAAGGAGCAATTCCAACTAATCCTTTATAGGTTACGTGATGCTTATTATGTGAAAACAGACTTCTTTGAATCGTTAGGCTGGAAGATCTTTGACAAAGCAACTCAGTACAGTCAATAATAACTTTCGTTTGAGGATATGTCTCTTTAAAGCATTTTGGCATATTATGTTTAAGTTGATCTAAATTTGGCCAAATTGGTATAGCACCAAGTTTAAGATATATAAAATTTGACCATATAATAAGGTATCT
Organism: Hydra viridissima; assembly: GCF_058129835.1. Taxonomy (NCBI): domain Eukaryota; kingdom Metazoa; phylum Cnidaria; class Hydrozoa; order Anthoathecata; family Hydridae; genus Hydra; species Hydra viridissima. The sequence continues at coordinate 1,860,578 of NW_028324306.1, forward strand.
TGAAACAGATCACTTCGAGAAAGAGTTTTAATCTGTTTACATTTTTGTCCTTACTGGCCTCTTTTTCAAGCTGAGAAATTAGTTGCGCAATCGAATTAGAGAAATGTCTATTCCGTCGGAACCGGAATTGAGTAGAAACTTCTAGAGAAACTGAAACTTGTTGAACAAACAATACTTAAAACGAAATTCTTCTCTGTAGATATCGTTTAAATTAAACAAAACCAATATCGCTCAAAGTAAACAAAAGCGATCATAATTCAGCCAGAACGCAGCCCCATACTACGCTGTCTGAAGGATTCAAGGAAAATAACAGTAATGTGCGGTATCATGTTTTTTTTCTCGAACTTTATTACTCTGTATTTCTAAATGCATAAACTGTTCTAGATTCGCTTTCTTTCAAACGATTGGAAGTTTGTAGTTTGTCTATTGAAAACCGCCGATGGTTACATTTTGTTGTAATGAGAAAAGTCTAAGTTTTACCTTTGGACTTTAAATGTGGAAACCGATAAAGAAAAGAGAGGGGAGCAAAGTCCTAGAGGTCTTATAACGCTCAATATTGGGAAGATGAGTTAAGTATCCCTCTAAAAACGAGTCGAGTTGATTAGTATAAAACCCAATCATCTTGACTCACTATTAGGAAGATATTTCATTTTAGAAAAAGTATCGGAAATGTGTTATATTAGTTTAGCGAAAGCCTTTATTTTTTAGGAACTTTACGAAGCTTTTTTTAAAAAATAGAACACGATAGCATACTTCTCTTCCAAAGTATTTTATGCGACCACTAAACACATTTTGTCTGTATTCCGTATTTGGCAGGAGTTAGTTCAATATATAATGCTTTTACTTTTTTGATCATCCACAATACTTTTGCTCAGCTTCCTGATATCTAAGAACTCTTAGACTCTGCTTTTCCGTTTGACGTGTGTACAAAACAATAACTCGCTAATGTAGTAGGATGTGAAGATTTCAAATGTCTACTTTTCTATTCATTTTCATTACTTAATTTCAGCTACTTCCTACTGCTTTAAAAATGTTTTTATTTCGACTTCAAGTCACACGCACGACACACCAATACGCAGTTTTATAATTATCTTCAATGGATTAGAGTTAAAAAAAAAAAAACAAACTTCAGACAGGTTTTTCACACCGTACCTTCAAATATGGTTTTTCTACATGAACATAATAAAAAATGAACTTTATTGGGTAGTTACTTATAAATAAATATCTTCATTTCACGATTGCTCTTATACTAGATTGTCTTGTAAACGATTTCGTTCGGATATCAAAAGAAAAATAAAAAAACCTCTGAACCATTTCCAATTTTTGTGAAGGAATTTCTTGAATTAAGACGGCTTTAAATATTTACCATCAAAGCCAGAATTAATAATTAAAACCTTCTATCATATGCTAAAAATGCACATTATTATTATTGCCGAGAAGCGGTCTTGATGGTGGGGGAGGAATCCACTGGCCACCAGGTGATTGAACATTAAACGAAGGCCTGGACATCGGTGGTTGTGGCTGTGGTTGTGGATGGCTCATCGGTGGTAATTGCTGCATAAAGCCCGGTGGAGGTCCACCTCTGGGTGGCATTGGAGGCATCCCAGGTGGCCCAGGAGGCATACCAGGCGGAATCAAGTTAGGAGGCGGAGGCATCCCTACAAAATAAAGATCCGATACGATTACATTTATTGCTATTAGGTACCTTAATGTTAATTTACTAAAGAAAGTTTGACTAACCTGGTGGCATTCCTCCAATAAACGAACTATTCATCATTCTAGGGTCACCACCAATTGATGGTGGCATGGATATCTGAGAATGTATCATTTGTGTAGATACAGGGTGAGGCGGGGGTTCAATTGGTTGATAGGCCTTTAACTGACTTTTTATTTCTTCCTTAGAAAAAAAAAAAAAAAAAAAAAAAAAGGCGAATAATAAAACAGTTTAATCCAGGAAGTTAAACCAAAAATACTAAGTATAGAAAAACTGAAGAACTTACTAATGAACTGTCTTCATCTGGGTGGATAATTCTGCTGTTAGCAGATACCAAAGGTATTGTATTTGCAGCGGGTTTTATATAACGAGAGGAGTTCTGTGAAACGGTAGTAGCTGGAACTCCTGTGATTGAAAGATCATGAACAAATAGACATATACAAACCATATTCTAATAAAGAACTCAAAACTTAACTTCTAAATATTAATAGCAGAAAAGTATAAAACATTTGACAGTTATATAAAAGTATATCAGAAGGTTTGAAGCTTAAAACCTTCAAAAAAAATCTACATAAATTTTTAAAAAAAAACTAAATAAGATATTAAACTTCAACGCAAACATTTACAGAACCGCATTTCACAACAAAAAACAACAGCCACTTCCACCAAAATCAACAACTTGAACAATAAACTTAAAAAAAAATATGTAAATATTATATAACAATAAAAAATTATAGATATTAATTAGACATTTCAGACTCCTCATGAGGAGTGATTGCATTTAATAAGTGACACCGATTCACTAAAATTATCACAAGTCTGAAATTCAAAAGATGTTCATAGAATACATTTGACTCACTGTTAAGCAACCGCTGTCCTGGCCCGGCTAAGCCAGTTTGAAATATCTGGAAAGAACGATTAAAATAAACTAGTAAAACTATTGGAACAAATCTAAGACACCCAGTTTTGAGAGCACCAATTAAACTAGAGCCTTAAAATCTTGATACAAAACCCCTCGCGTTTCCGTGGGGATTTTATATATCACAGATGAAACAATATCATCTAAGATCAACAAGATCATCTAAGGAAATTTGTCTCTTTAGAAGATTATAGAAAATCTTCTAGATAAAACAAAAACATATTTTTTAAAAATAGTACACGGTTTTAAAACAGAAGTTAAATATACTTAGAATTTCTTTACATGATCTATAATATCCTATACAAAAAAAAGCATTATCTCAAAAAATCCTTACCATGTGGAGAATTCAATGGTTTAAAGTCTGCACCAACTGGTCCTGATGATTTATTATCGATCTATAATCAAGAAAACCTTAATAATCACTAGATTATAAAATTAAACGAAAGCAATATATTGTAATGTAAAATATATAATATATATAAAACAATTGAAGAGCTTTGCCATGAAAAATGTTAATAGATGAAAAGTAAGTCAAATCTAGTTCAGAGTTCTTTATCAATGAAGTATTTTAATACATTTAAACTGTTAACTCTAATAATCTTTTCACTTTGTAAAAAAATCCATTTTAAATATTTTGTTTTTCATTTAAACAAAAATTATTAGACTTTAAATACCTTATAAATACAAGAGCATAAAAGATGCAAGTTACAGCAGTGAAAACATGTAGTTATTCTTTTAGTTAAAAAAAAAAAAATTACTGTCACATCACGCAGCCAAAGTGTAATGCACCAAAAGAAATATTAGGACAGAGCTACACAAAACAAACTTAATGCAAAACACAAAGTGTTGAATGTTGTTTTCATCATTCAAAGCTTCATGATGAAGAGATAACCATTATAGTAGTCTTATGGAGCCTTTAAACTTATATACAGAATCATTTTTGTTACACTTTTTATACCTAAAAATTAAAATTAAAAGAGAAAACTTTTATATGATTAAACTAATTACATAGTTTAAGTAAAAATAATAGCTCTGAGAAAATACAGGTCATTTTAATCTATTTGCCATTATTAAAAGGGTTTTAATAAAATTACAGTTTAATGTCAAAAAAAAAAAAAAAGCAAGTACTATACAGAATTCTTGATGTCAATGAAAAACTCTACTAATGAAATTATTCTCTACAAGTGAGGAAACTTGTATTACCAAAAAGTCAAACACACAGAGCAAAAAACTTCTTTAACCTATTTCCTTGTGAAAAAGGAAAAAAAAAAAAGTTAAAACAGAAAAGAGCTAATGTATTATTACATGAGAAGTTAAAGAACTTGACTCAAGAGTTTAAGAAAACTTCCCATTATTCTATGTCACATGTAGAGATTGCGATTGGTGTCACTACCTTAAAAGATGTTGAAACCAAGTACAAAGTGTTTGCACTGCACACTTAACAACAGAAATCATTCAGTTCTTTAGGTAACCAAGATCAACTGCCTGTGATGGGATCACAAAGTACATTGAGTCAGAGGGTTCTGCAACACTAGCAAGGAAAACTTACTCAAAAAGAGTGAGTTGTCAGGATACCTGAAGCTGGTGAAGTTCAATGGGCTCAGGGCCTGATTTTTGAGAATCCAGGGCAGTAGATATGAAAATTGTCATTGGTTGTTGGTGAGTAAAAAAAACTATGCATCATAAAGGAGGACCTCTGCAACAAGCCCAGAGGCAGAGCCCTGTGAACCAGAGAGACAACCAGGTTTTACGATATGTCATCATGTTAAAAATTATGATTAAAAGCCTTGAATAAATGCTTAAAAAAGTCACTAAAAAAATTGGTAAAAAAGATAATTATAATATTGACTCTGAAATTTATGAAAAACTTTTTTTAAAAATTCTTATATTTAAAAACTTAAAAATTCATTATTTGTTTTGATATCACAACATAAAACCTGGCAGTCTCTCTGGTCCACAGTGTAGTTGAAGGAGTCACCAACATTGATGAAGGGGAGACCAAAAATGACGCAACATTTATACTGCATAATTGAGAGCAGCTATTGATGCAGCTCTTGGGGGACCATGGCACATTAAAGTTGGCTAGTCAAGAATTGATCTTAAGCATTGGTGATTAATTAAGCAAATGGGAGATATATTGAATGCATTTTTTATGACCTTATAAACAGGTTGTTAAAAAAAATTTAGTAAATCTTTTTGTTTTTGCAGTAATTAATATATTCGGAAAAAATTGTAATTTTTCTGGATTTTAGCACTGCACCCTGTCTATACACACACATATACATACATGTGCATATAAAACGGGCATGAAAAAAAAAAATTTTCAGTTGTCTCAACTTGCACAGCTGATGATAAATTTTAACAATGATCATAGCCTAAAAAAAAAAATTTCTGAATAGTATTGTTGTATCAGGAGCATTATCAACTATTTCTTCGAAAAGTATATGCAGAGTGCATACACTTTAATGTACATGGCTACTTCTTTGATATATTTATTCTGAAATTACAACTTCCTTTTTTAATTCAATCAGATTATTACTAAAATTGCAGTCTGTGTAGGACATTTTTAAAAACATGTTCTGAAGATGTTGTAAAAATGCCTATAAAATACTATCTCTGTTCCATAATATTAGTTTCAAGTAAATATTAAAACATGAATTATTGGTAAAAGCAGCTGTAAATCGTGTTGGACAAAATTGTAAAAGAATTCAATAGAAAATAGTGCTTTATGATATCTTTTATTTGTTTTGACACACTTATCAGTTTTTTTTAGTTGAGCCTATTATTATGAACTATAACTATAGTTCAAATTTTATCCGTTAATTGAAATCAATTGCTTTTTTCAGTTGAGTATCAAGCCATTGAAAAAGATGAAGAAAGTAGAGTTTTGAAGCAAAGAGTGAATTTTCAAAAATATTTTTGTATTAGTATAAGAATTTGTTCATTCAACTTCTTCACTTTTCATTTGATAAAAGAAAAATTGTTAAAGAGAAAATGTTTATGCATCTATTAAATTTTAAATTTTTATCAGCAAATATTTTTTTTTAAAAGAAAAGATAAAAACATGCCAGCAAAAAAGTGCTAGATGGAAGACTGATTTAGATTTTCACACCAGCAAATAAATCAGCTACTGGAATTCTGACATGAATTTCAAAGTCTGCATCTAGATTATTAATTAAAAGAATGGCAATATTTAGTCAACAGAAATATAAGTGTTCTCTTAAATATTTACACATACATATATAAATATTTAAGAGAACCCTTACAAACAGACTTTTTTTTTTTAATGTCTGTTACAATACAAAGTTGTTTTAATAATAACGTCTCTTACTAAGTTAATTTAAAAATTTTTCTGACACCTTACTAAAACTTTTATGATTTAAATTCATATAAAGCAATGTCCTATAATGAAGAGAAGAAAAAAAGCTGAGAAAAACCTCAGATGAAGTAGCAGCAGCAGGAAATAACTGTCGTGGTGGTCCAGGAATTCCAGGAGGAGCTCCAGAAGAAGGGATGATACTTGCACTTGTTGACATTGGGGGCATTCCACCCATCATACCTGGCATTGGTCTCATACTAAAAGTGTAAAACTCTATACTATTTAGGAAAACAATCCAGAGATGATTTAAAAAATATCAATTAACATCAAATTCACAACTTGTGGCTTTAAATTCAATGCATTTGGGTGTTCCAAAAAAAAAACATTTACATGAAATATTGTTTATATATGTAAAAATAAGTAATTTTATCAAACTAGAGAGTTGAAAGACCCCCTGGAAGTACCCCCATTAAATGCTTAAATCTTAAACAAGTATTAACATTTAGTTGATAGATATCAACAAATATTTAACTAGTTAATGATGTTTTTAGGTCAAAGTAATTTAAACAAAAAACTGGTATTTAATCAATTTTAAATCTATCATTGAGTTCGATTGAATTGGCAGCCATTTAGTTTTCTATATGTCAATTTAATAAGAAACTAATTATTTTAAAACTATTTTAAACATTGATTATAGTGCCAGCCAAATAGATACTTCAATAACTTAAAAATTATAATAAACTATTTTGAAGCTAAAATCATAATATTTGTTAAAGCTAAATTTATAATGCATGTTGAAGCAAAATTTATAATGCATGTTGAAGTTTACTTTATGAATTAAATTCATTGCATCTACTTTATTACAAAACAACAAAAGGTTTGAGGTAAATTACAGTATAAGTCTGTTATTTTGAATGCTACTTATTTTGAACACTTGCAATGTCAAACAAAATTTTAAGTCCGTAGATTTTACCTTAAAAAGCTCTTATAAGTTATGCCACTTTTTTTCAAGACCGATTATTTCAAATGTTTTTTCTGACCCTATGACAAAAATGCCACCCATTAATTCAAATTTTTGGGGAAAAATGAATAAAAACAACAAAGTTAAAATTTTTATTTAATATAGATCATTTCTGGTGTATTATAAAACTTTAAATAGTTTAAAGAAATTGGAATATTTAACAGAACTTCAAACATCTTAATTTGGTATTTGAAATTCTATACATTTAAATATTATATACTTTATGTGTGTAAATTGTATAGAGAATTCATATTTTTAAAAAAAGAAAGTGTTGATGGCAGGACAAAAATGTAAGTACACTCACAAAACTCTGTGAGAGTAAGCTCAACTACTTATTGTATTAAAGCTGCTTCAATATTCTTTGCTTGCTACAAATGGTAAGGAAGTTCAGGTAGAATATTTAAAGACTGAAAGAAGCATAGATAAATATTTTACAAAAAATAAAAAGCAAAGCACAATAAACATTGTTTTTCATGTGTAATACTTAAAAGTTGTAGAATACACAATCTTATGTCATCAAACACATTTTTTTCTGTTGTTTTTCTACTCAATTTATATGATTTTTATAAACCTTTGATTATTTGGAACGAAATCTTTGATCCCTTATACTTATCAAAATAATGGACTTTTACTGTATATGCAAATATGCAAGAAAGTAAAACTTACACATGCATCATTGGGGGCATTCCTAAATTTAAAAAGATATTATTAGTAACATTAAACATAATATTAATAATAAATTTATATACTATTTATAAATAAATTTCAAAAAACATCATTAGTATTTTGGTGCACGAAACATTAACTCAAAGCATCATAATGCTAATAGCATTTTTTCAATCACATAGAAATCAAATCTACTTACCGGGATGCATGGGCATGCCAGGCATATGCAGTGGTGGAAGAGGCATTCCAGGAGGCATCATTCCAGGATGAAATGGCATAGGAGGTATACCAGGAAACATGGGCATCATTGGAAAACTCATTCTCGGTTTTTTATCATCATCTGCATCATCATCCTCATCATCACTGTCATCACTATCTAAATAACAAGTTTATTATTCGGTTGCCAGGCTTCAAAAACATTCTTTTATAAACTATTAAAACTACAGCCAGCCACAATTATGATTTTTACATAGGAAGTCTATTTTATTTCATAAGAATATCTTAGTTGAATTGTTATTCCTTAGACTTCTTTAGTTTTTAAAGCCTAAAGTTTCAATCTTTCACTTAGCATAAGCGTAATCTATTAAAATACAAAATAAAAGGACAAACTATGTGAATCTTAAAGTAAGGACACTGTAAAGGAAATTGCAAATCTATTCATCAGTTTATAAAGTGGTTATTCACTTTAACTGTATATAAAATAATAAACTTTAAAATGTTGAAAGTTCAAAAAATTTATCAACCATTTTTTTTTTTAAATTGAAAAAGAAAGTTTATCAGAAACATTCAACTTCAAGAAATGGTAAAACACTCTTCAGCTATTTCTCATTTATTAATCTTAAAATAAAATTCCCCCCAAAAAATTTTGAAAAATTCAGTTGAAATTTTATTCAGGTTTTTGTGTTCAGGATTATTGCATTGTATCTACTTTTCATTGACAGTCACAATTCAATTCAAAAACCAATTCCTTTAGAAATTCTTCTTTTAAAAACTACAAAATTACAAGACTTGACTGTTTCCCTTGGATCCCCAAATGGATATTTTTTTAAAAATGGCTTAAAATGTTTACAATAACATATAATGCAATTACTGAAAAAAAATCAGGTTAACATATTTTTAAATAGCTATCTATTCAATTATATATGATTGTAACTAATGGAAACTATGACAGGGGCATAGCAATGGGCAGGGAGTTTTTCAATTATATATTTTTTCAACTAAACTAAGTGACTTTCATTCTTTCATCAATCATATTGTAGCTTGCCGGATCTCCAACTTTGACACATTAAAGTGAACCTATAGTGTTCCTGTAGACACATGACTTTAAAAGTTTTGCCATTATGAGAGGATAAAAATGCAAACAATCTGTTTAGGGTATTCATTTTAAAAGTGATTTGTAATTGTTTTAATTTGATTTTGGTATCAGCGTGGCTTAATAATCAGCTTTCCATCAGTATAAACCTTTTTTTTAAATTTAAATAAAATAAATATCAAGTTTAACAACTTAAATATCTACTGTAAAGAAATGTCTCATTACAAAACACTTGATCTGCCTTCCAAAACCAGATATGATAAAAAAATTCTACTTATAAATGGTATAGATCCTTACTCAATACCAGACAGCGAATTCAAACACAGTGAAGAAACTTTTCCAGCTGTAACTTCCGCTGATATAGTAAATTATCTTGTGTTTTCACCAATTTTTTATACAGCTGAGGATATGAAGGCCTATAAAAGCTTAGAAGCTTATAATCAAGTGTTAGAAGGATGGGTTAGGAATGTGGGAGTTATTAGCATAGGAAGTTTGAGAGTTGTTATGGGAAAGGTAAGAAACAAAATATTGATAAAGCATGTATATGTAATTTTATATTTTTTTAATGTTTATATCTATTTATAATTTGTACTTTATAATTTGCATTTTAAGGTGTTTCATTCACAATGCCTTAATGAGGCCCCACTAACTCCATGGATTGTTGCAGAATGTAGTGGTAAAATTGTATGTGCACACTGTAATTGCATGGCAGGTCTTGCTGAAGCATGCACACATATTGCTGCCACTTTTAAACTCTTGGTTGATATCTTATTCATATTTTTGAAGGTCCTTGTGCTGACTTATTTGAGTGATAAGCCAAAATAGCTCAGCACAAAGCTTATGAAATATTCATCAAAATTCTTATATGGCAGGAAAGTTAGCTACACTTCAGATTCTGACTCAAAATTGGCTCTACCATTAGGCAGTGCAAAAAGCTTCAAGTAAAGTTGTACATTCTTATTGTTGAAATTCACTTAGGCAAAGAACAGAAACACCATTTTTCCAGATTGACGTTTTAAGAACTTTTTTTGTTTTCTCCTTCTACTTAAAACTATCCGGCGGCACTGTTTAAGATTTCCCAGTTTCATTGACTTGGGAATTTAAAAAAAAAAACTCAGACATTCACTTTTTGTTGTTTTTATTTTAAATAAAAACGCAGAAAAATCAAAGAAAAAACTGAAAGATCCCAGTCAAATTTCTCCTTTTTTGCATTCAAAGAATGAAAGCTGAATGTAACTTTTGACTAATAATATGATTAACATCTTTAAGTTTTTTTTATAAAATAAAAGTTATGGTAGTGTCCTGGTGAACCAATTTTTATCCCTAACAACCAAGGGTCTTAACAATTGCTTTTATTGGGACAAGAGCTTTAAAAATGTTGATATAATTTTAATTTCAATAACAGAAAAAGAAAAAGATTCACCTTAAGGTAGACTTAAGTCTATTAACATTTTTATACACAGTTTTTAAATAAGTAGATGTGTTAAAGCGTTAACAATGGGCTGTTGTCTTTTATTAGAGATATATATTTTTTGGCTCTAATCTACAACCGTTGTGCAGATTATTGACTGTTGAGAATAAACCTTTGAATCCTATAGGTATAAGGCCTGCACATAAATCAATTGAACAGAATGTAGTATTAAATGGAACACCATCAAGAGCTGTCAATCTAAAAATATTTGATTAATGTTCTGTTTTTTTTTTCTATTGGTAATTTATCTGGTTTGCTTGTCAAGGTAGTAGCTGTTGTCAGGTTAATTTTAAGGACAGAAAGAGTACATATGGAGACCAATGTTGAGTCACCTCTAATTTTTAAAATCTTTTTTTAATAATCTAATTAATATTTTTTTTAAAAATCATCAAAAAAGGCGATTGTACTTCTTAAAAACATCTAGAAAGTTCAAAAAATTTGATATTTTGAAAATATGCTTATTGAAAAATTCTTAATGTTGATGTAAATTATTAAAAGTTATGATTGTTTCATTCTGAAGTCTACAAACATCCAAACACCAGACACTACTAAAATTTATTGAAAAACTTCAAGTGTATTAGTAGTCATTATGAAATACTATTATAACAAAAAAGTTTTTTTTTACAGATGAGATGTTAGTTGTTTAGTCAGCTACTATATACAGTAGCTGTCTCTTTATATTAATATATTTAACTTTCTGATAACACAGGTTAACAGTTCACTTTGAATAAAGTCAACAATAGTTATCTTTATGTATATATTAATAGAAAATTTGTCGAATTTCTTGAACTTAATGTTTCATAAAAAAAAAAAAAAAAAAAAACAACCTGATATCCCTTCAATTAAATTTGAAAACTAAATTTCAATTCAATTCTTTTTTTAGTTATCTTACTTAACTCACCTCTTCTAATTTTTCCTTGCTTTCTCTTTTCATCTAGATCTTTTTCTGGTATTCCCTCCATGCCATATATTTCAATTTCGATGTCTCCACGACCATTGACAGAGTTAGGAATACTTGTGATTGGCTCCTTGTGAACCTTAAGAAAATTGATGAAAATATAAAACCAACATAAACTAATACAATAAAATTTTTTTGACTTATATAAGTACAAAATTAAATATGGAAAAAAAAAAAAATAATAATAATAAAATAAAAAGCTCCACAACAGCATTACAAAAAAAAACAAAGTCTTTTTGAATTAATTCCTATATAGCTGAAGTAACAACTACTCTGAAAATATTGCATTTGTATCTCACCAAAAATGCATAAATCCATTCATGCAGTGATGAAAAACTCATTTACATGGAGACTTTTTCAATCATTATTATTAAAATCAAATTAAATGTAAAAAAAATCTAAATCAAGTCCATTTTTTAGCTTTTTCTACAAAAATAGTATAACAAATGTAATTGGCAAAACCAGAATTTTACTAAAGCCAGAAGCAAATAAGATAATGAAATCATTAACTTAAACATTATGTGCAATGCTGTTAAAAGGTTTTTAATGCAAAATAACAACTTTTCTTAATAAAGAAAGAAAAAAACAAAACAAAAACAAAAACAAAAACAACTGATTCTTTTGATATTAAAATCAAAAACATTTCTTTATCAAGTGCAGTTTGGTCATACCTGTTTTAATGTATGAAAAGAATCTGAGAAACTAAGCTTGGTAGCAATGGTAATGTTACTTATTTATAGCATCATGACTGTAAGTGTTATAAACATACATACATAATCAACCATTATAAGTGATATGTTCCCTTTGTGGGACATACCAACTTAATCACTTAAATTAAAGTAATCATATTAAACAACCATTTTAAAAAATCTTTAGGAAAATGTCTTAGTGACATCTTTTAGTCATTCTTGTAACATTGACTGTTAACTGACTTTATTTCCTTAGAAAAAAGAATATATTTAAAAAAAAAATTCAATTAAACTGTAACAATTGCTAAAGAATGGATTGCATCTTTGTCAAATGTCTTTAGGTTAATTTTGGAATCAAGAAGACTGCCGAGCAATTTCATTAAACTTTGTGCATAAAGAACTGATTAACTGTACAAGCTTAAGAATCAGTGTGATAATTGTAAATCACTGAACAAATAGGATTCTTTAAAACTCAACTGATTAAAACAAACTGAAACTGATCAAGTGACTAAAACAAACCAATCATCTAATTATAAAGCAACAGAACTTTAATGCTGCTATCAACTTTTGTATTTCTTCTGTTATTGTACTTAGCTGTTTAAATAAATTACTGCTTAATGCAGTAATAAGTGAACAAAAAAATAATTTGCAGGGAAATAAAAACACAAATACTGGCCAAAGTCACCCCTGTTGATCGTACTGAACTTTGGAAAATAGTTCATTTAGAGAAAAACTAGCACCTTAATCTGCATCTTAATTGTGTGAAGTTTTTTTTTTACCATTTAACATTGTTTCTGATCAGTGATGCTTGTGTGGAACAGACTCTTTTCTAGGATAAAATCTTACATTTCAAATAAACATTCACAGATTAAAGTTGTTTAGAGCTTACAACTAATGGTTCATGAAAGTCTAAAGGATGGACAAAAACCAGTATATTTTTGTCACAGTGAGCCTAGCTACTGTTTTTGGTCAGAGAATGAAGTCAGAAGACAATAATGATTTTAAGAAATAGGATTGTGTTGAATGGGTTTTTTCAGCAGAATATGAGGACACAAACATGCTGTAAAAAAGAAAAGAAAAAAAAGCAAATTTTTAAAATTAAGTTTGTACCCTGCAATTCATGTTTTGAAAACATAGTTATGGAAGGATCAGGAAAGGAGACCTCAGTTTTTCTGTGAATTTATATTTAATAACATAATATAGGTAGAATAAGAAAGTTACACAATCTACTCAATTTACTATGTTTAATTTTGAAGCAAAAAATATCTGTCACATGCTGTTACATGTTTTTACAAAACATTACTCAGTCATAGAAGGACAAAGTTATTTCTACTAAAATCTAATAAGTCCATTTTTAATATGGACCATTTTTTCTTATTTAATAGCTAGATACGATAATAAAATCTCTAATCATGAGAATTTTGTTCCTTCTAAGTTTACACCTAAGTTATTTTACAGATGTCTTTCCTTGACAGTTTATTTTTTAAGTGTCTCAAGGCCAATAAAACTTGAAAGTTTGAAAAATTCCAGCTGCTAAGCTAAAAATGAGTCAACCAGATATATATCTTTGAGGTTAATAATATCTGCTGGGTATTCCTCTCTTTTTTACACTCTTTAATAACTTTTATTTTTGCTATTTAAATTAAATAAATTTCATTTAAGTTCCAATAATGGTGTAAACTATTTTTAAGGAATTACTTTCTAGTGATATTGTGTATAAATGCTTAATGCTGACACATTTAACACCTTTTTTAAAAAGATTTTTCACACCTTTAGAGATTTTTCTTTTAATCCTAAAAAGAAAATATAAATATCACTATAGTATACTAAAGAAAAACAAACTACAGGCCAGAAGAGAAGGTATAAAAAGTTATACCATAGAATCAAAATACTTAATGGGAAGATAACTTCCAGACACTAGAGCAGATGGCATAGCAAGTGTTAAAATTACAGAATATAAAATTACAGACAAGCACATGAATTTAGAAACCAAAATTAAAAATTCAAACTTCTTTTTAAATAACCAAAATTTTCTACTTTATCATTTTAATCAAATTTTATTTCACAATGACGTTTTATAACAACTAAAAAAATGAATACCTGCATGGTGTGAATAGCAAGCCCTGGTCCTGTATATAATTTTTTATGACAAACGTGGCATTTGAAATGCTTAGCTTTCTGATGTTGAATCAGCACCTTTTCTTCTTCAAAGTCACGATTACAATACCTGGTTGAAGGCTAGTTAAAGAAGGTAACATTTAGTTACTCAAACTTAAGTATAAGTGGATAAAATATAAACGGATAAACTATAAATGGATATGCATATCGTTAATTTATAAAGAGATAAAACAATAACAGATAAAGTTTTTTATTTTATTGCTATTATCCTAACTTTTTTTGGTTATGCTTCACAAAAGAAAATCATTAAGAAAACTGCATTTCCTCATGATTGAAGAAAGTAGAGTATACTATGAAGCAAAAATACAGCTAAAACTAACAACTTAGTTTTTCCAGAAGAACAAAAGCTTTGCAACAGACTAAGTACTACAAAATCATATTAAGAAATCCAACAGACTAAAAAACCTGTTTTTTAGATAATGAAAACATTAGTGAAAAATTCCAGTAATAAACTAAGAAGTTATTTATGTGGAATTATTCTAAGTTTTCATAATTCTTTATTAAATCAACTTTTCTTTTTGACGTTAATAGTGTATTTACAAGATAGCTGATTAAGATTTTTTGTTTCTTAGTTTTCGTAGCAGTTTTTATTATTTTAAGAGATACTGTTACTGTACTAAAAGAAGTTTTATGCTTTTATTTTTGAGAAATATCTAGATAACTTATAGATAAGCTTTCCACAGCTAGCTCCTGTTTTGCACATCTCTAGCTAGCTGTATATATGTATTTGTAACAATATAAGTTTATAGAGTTTACACGTTAATGCAACAGAATCAGACTTGAATGAAAAGATACCAACACCATGGTTTCATCTGCTTCTTCTTTTTCCTACCCATATTTGTTTTATATTAATGAAACTTTCAAGTTCCACGCGCAATCTTTATGTGCTTGGACGACCCTATTTATAAATGTTTAGCGAGATAACGTAGTCTCTATCAATATATTTTAGGAGATAATGTGCAGACTTAGAAATAAAGATAATTTAAAGACTAGTAATGCACATCTCCAGGATTACGAAGATTTAATATTTCCTTTGATCATTACTCATAAACATAAATCTCTGTTTCTCTAAATTTAAATTAAAAATTATAAAACCATTGATTGAAGAATAAAATTGTTTTAGATGAAATTAACGTGATCCTTCGGTAAAAATCAGTCGTTGATAAATTGGGATTGTTGCATAAGTTCCCGCCATCACATGAAATTTGTTTTACAAAGACTTTTTGATTTTGCGAAGTGTTTTGTAACATTATAAGTATTTTTTTTTTTGCCTATATTATTTTTTTTGTTTTTTTTTAGAACCATCAAATGGATTGTCAAGACGACAAAAAATCGCATTTTCGACACCTCCTTTCACCTTTAATCGAGGTCAAAAAGCGAGTAAAGCTACTAGATATATTTTTTTCATGTATGGAGAGGGCCCTTTAACTGAGAGAACTGCTCGGGATTGGTTTACTAGGTTCAAACACGATAATTTGGACCTCAACAACGCTCCTCGTTCCGGAAGACTAGTCGAGATGGATGAGAACTAACTCGGGGATCTTTTGAAGAAAAATGGCCGCCAGACATGCAGAAAGTAGAGCAAAAAGATGAATTGTGATTTTGCAACAATTTTACTCCACCTTGAAAGCTTTGCTTTGGGTCCAGCAAGAACTCACCAACAAACAAAAGAATAATCGGCTTTCCATTGCAGCTCAAAATCTCGCTCAATACCAAGGAAAACATAGCCACAGGCAAAGTTTCTTATACATAATCATCAATGGAAAAGGGTAATGGGGAAGAGTGGGCATGTCCTGGACAAAAGCCAAAGCCCAGGATCAAGATTGACTTCTACCAGATGAAGACAATTATTTGCGTATGATGGGATTGGAAAGGTATAATACGCTGGGAAATGCTTGGAAAGAACATGACAGTAGAGATGAATCTCTTTAAAGCTGGAACTTCAAGACTCTGTTGGGAGGTTCTTCAAAATCCTGACTATTCCCTAGACTTCGCCCCGACAGACTACTATCGCTTCCAATGCCTTTTAAATGAGGGGTCTTAGCTTCGGAATTCTAATCATCTTGAGAATTGGCTCAACAACCTTCTTAAAACTCAACCAAAGGATTTCTGGCGAAACGGAATCAACAAACTGGTGGAAAGATGGGAAGGCAGGGTAAGGAAGAAAATGGCAAAGAAACTTAAAAAGGAAGCTGTAAAAGAGAATTATTTTCTGGTTAACATAAACCAAGAAAACTTTCTGTTAATGCTTTTACAACATGTTACCATAATTGTAAAACATACCTAAGTCACTAAGAAATTCAAAGTTTGAGTTTTAACTTGGATTTATTTTTTAAATAAACAAGACTCATTTTACATTACAAAAATGTTTCTTTTAAATATTTTAGAAGATATTCTATTAAAAGCTCTTTTCATTTGATGCTGACATAAAACAAATTTAAAAATGTTAATTTACATTTTTAGATATGTAAATAATTATTATTGATTTAAAACTTTTTGACGCCAGAATCAAGTAATTAATTATGTTTCTATGCGTAGTCAGGTGAAAATTTGTGATATGTACAAGTTTTCACCTAGGAATAGTTTTAATATACCCATTTTAGAGGCAAATTTGAAAACCAAACATAACATATATAATAATGCTAAAACTCTAACATCTCTGCCATTAATGGGACGCAGAACTTTAAAACTTTGATGAAAAGTAAAAATTTAACTTTGATGAAATTTAAAAATTTAAGTGTTTTTGAAAGAATAAAAAAATATTTTACTTATTCAAAACAAAATCTTTTAATATTGTTGAAGAAAGCGATAAATAATTTTTTGCGTTTGTTGTGTTTACATTATCATTTTTAACCAACGTGTGATTGTATAAGAAAAAAGAAAAAACCCATATACAGACTAAATTTAACTGCTATTTAAAAAACATATATCCATATACATATATAAAACATATATATCCATATATAAAAAGGAAACAAGTCGAAGCTTGAGGTTTCAGCAAATCAACTTTGATCATCGACTGTTTCAACAATTCTTTTACTTTTAGGAACCAAGTTTACTTTAGTAAGTGTAAACATGAAGTTTCACTTGATCATCCCAAGGTAAAGCCATTGGTTAAATTTTACCTTCTTTACATAAAAATGAAAAAGTTGAAAAACAGATTGATCATTTCTAAATGCTGAGTCTTTAAAAAGCTTGTATTTTTCCTTTCTACAAACCAACTTGCTGTAACCTACTTGCTGTAACATCGCCTGAGATAGTATTGTTTATACTTTGTAAAAAGAGACCAAGTTTTTTCTTAAAATCAATAATAACTAGATTAAATAGTTATATCTTACTAACTAGTACGGGATCTTTTGCAGAAAAACTATGGATTTTTATTCAGAGAAAACCCCTTGAACCAAATCTGATAATTTAATCTCTGCAAAATCATTCTGTAGATCTAATCAAATATTACCATTATTTTGTATAAATTGTAAGAACTTAAGACGTAACTTGAACTATGTGAAAAATGAAACTCTCTCTGAACTTCGTCAAGAACAATTGGTATTTTCCCCCTAAAATTTAAAGCAAAGTTGATCATTGGAGTAAATACCAAATTCAATGTCTTGGTAGTTGAATGAAACCTATTTTATTTTAACCCTATTTTTCTAGAAAAGCAGTTTTTTAAAATCTGGACAAAGTTAGATGGATTCTGGAGCAATTAAGAAATTGGGACTGTTTAGTTCTGTTTTTTTTCTCTTTAAGGCATTATAATAACTTTATGTAATAAATTTCGGCCCTCTTTCGACAGGGGCCCAACCCCTTAGTGGGTAAATAAAAAATAACCAAGTTTTAAAAATTGATTTTTTTTACAGATTTTAAGTATAAAAATGCATACTTAAATATATTAATAATTGCTTAAAAAATTAAATTATTATTTTTTGCATCAAAATTAACAACTATCAATAGTAAACTGTCTTCATGATCTGTGCTCTTAATTTTCTTGAGCCTCGTTTATGTTGGTTTAAACTTTCCTTGAGTCTTGTAAAGTGACCCAATCCTCGTTTATGGCATTCCACATATAAATACAACTTGGAAAATGTATATGCTATTGCGTCATATACTATTGTAAATGACACAAAATGTGGATTTCCTAAGTTTTGTTTATGCTTTATCTATATTTAAAGCGATCTCTTTTTTAACTGATTTCTTTGTAATTTGCAGGAAAGATAAGAACTTTTTGCATCACAAAGTTTTACAAGAATCTAATAATTTTATTAGCTTTTTTAAATTGTTTCATCCCAACCTCTTTCCCAACCTCTTCCCTGATTAGTTAATATTGCCAAGAGTTAGATCTAATCTATTAAATTCCCATTTTCATTAAAAGCTCCGAGCTATTACAAATTTTTCTCTAAATATTTTGCTACCGAACTTCCTAATAAATCTGCACCAGCTAATAATGGCTTTTTTGGAGAGACAAAACTCATTAATACATTATGCAAGCCAAAGCACCATATATGTAACATCAAAAAAGAGCCTTATTAGAGCCAGACATCTTTTTCAAAACATGAATGGTGGTGCAAAGCCTATCTAAAATTGACTAAATTACAAATCTCCATTTATCTTTATCTTGACTACATTTCTGCAAGGGGGGATGGCTAGTGATTCTTCCCGGGAAAAATTTTATTCCAATTTCCCGGAATCCCGGGAAATTTTTTCTGATATCCCGGGATTTTGATTTAAAGTAGGGAGTTTTGTCACGTGACATTTTATCGCGGAAAAAAATATACCGAACGTTTTTGAAAAACTTCGTCCAAAAAACGCAACAAATGATTTTATGTAGGTGTCGAAGAATGAAAACCCACCCATGAAAATAAATAGTATATATGTATATATAGATGTTATTTTTTTTAGAAAAGGTTGCACTACAATAATTTTTTTGGGGACATCGTTTTGCTTTAGAATTGATAAAGTTATTTAACTTTAAATGTTTCAGTTTTGTTTATATACAAGTAAATTAAGCTAATTCTTTCGTCCCCACATAAAAATAGATTCTGCAACTATTTATTTATTATGTCAATCAGTTTTTTTTTTGTTTTTGGAAGTCTAATAGGGTGGGTTTTTTGTTTTCTAAGTGGAAATTTTATAAATTTCCCCCGTCTTTAGATATTTTATTGTTAACGCAACTTTTTACGCAAGAAAAAAAAAAAGACAAAAAAGTTTTTTTTCGGTGCCAAAAGTTTAACGAGAAACTTTACGGAAATATTTCATAAAGTGTATATGAATTGAAAATATTAAAACACGAATAACTTTGGAACTAAATAAGCTACAGAATTGGTTGAAACCATTTTGAAAATAAAATATATTAAGGAATCCAATGCATTTGAAATAAAAAAGATATACATTGGCTATAAAAATTGCCTAAGCTCCCTATTTAAAGATTTATTGAAGTTAAAAAAGCAGTTTTTTTTTCCCCATAATTGAAAATATAGCAAAAGAAGAAGATAGCGATAGAAAACTTAACAATAGTATTATTAATATAAATCAGTTGTCTGAATCTATGGCTGCCAGATTAGAAAAACTTGTAAAAAAAAAAAAAGATTTTTGAAGTCAAGTGCAATAAATCAACTATGCCTCAAGAATTCAATCTGTTTGAAGCTACTAATAAAAGATCGCATAACTTAGATATGCTTTGTAATGCGCTTTTAACAATTCGTCCTTCCAGTGTAGAGGCTGAAAGGGCGTTTTCAACTGGAAATTTTTTTACCAACTATAGAACTAGATTGACAAACAGCCATCTCTATGCACTGGTTTTTCTCAGAAGTCACTTTAAAATTGTAAACAGTTATAAAAAATAAATAGAAAAATAGAAAAGTGTAGTTAACTATTTATATTTTCCCTGATGGAGATTTTCTCGGGATCCCGGGAACAATGTAAATAATTCCCGCTATCCCGGGAATGAAAAAAGTGCGGGAAATCGCAATCCCTAAGGATGGGATGTTAAAGATTGCATATTTTGCAATGTTTACAAGTAACAGGTGCATAATGTAAAGCAGAGAGATCATCGTTTAATTTTGCAAATTTTGGGAGGTTTTGTGATAATCTCAAAAAATTTTCTGTTTGCTAAAAAAAAAGTTTTGCTGTTTGTTAAACGAGACCAACGATTGTAATACTTGCTCTCGGTTCAACAGTCATCTTTTAAAAACTTTGCTCTGGAGTAGAAATGAAAACACATTTTAAAAGGAACAGAAGTTTTGAGAAGCGTTATAAATTAAAGTTTTAAAGATTTTTATGAAGAAATTTTTTTTTGAAAAAGAAATTCATTTTAAATATATATAAAAATTTCTTTCGTTTTTCTTTTTTTTTTTTCGATTCTATTTTCCGCTCAGACACTTTTCTTTTCTGATTTATTTATATTCTTTCTTATTTCTTTTATAACATTTTTCAATTTTTACTTCTTTGATACTGTTTTGACATCTAGCGGCACTATCTGTACATTTTTCTGACATTCAATCATTCCGAATCTTTTTTCTGCTTAGCAATTCAAATTTCCTAAATGATTTTCACATATTAGCATAATTCAAACATAATTAACATAATTTCACATATTAGCATAGTTCGAATTAATTAATTCATAAAAATTAGTCATAGTTAATGAGCTTTTTACAAATTCCGTCAAAAAGAACCGTAAAAAAGAACCATAAAAAAGAACATCGTATTTAAACACAGCATGTTTTCTTAAGTTCACGTGTTTGTTTGACTCATCTTAGATTTCAAATGAGCTATTTCACTTTGCAAATGAACCATTGCAAATGAACCATTGTAAATGAACCATTGCAAATGAACTATTGTCTTGCACTTTGGGTTTTTATGTCGCTTGACTTTAGCAAAATAAAGTTCAGTGATTAACAGGCGCCTAAATAAAACCTCAAACAGCACTTTTAAAAGTTCTATGTTATGCCATGAATTTAAGTGCTAGTAAAAACCCCTGGAAAGCTCAAACTTATCGGTACTCTCGTGAGCCCTATGTTTTGGATTTAAAAAAAACTCATGAAAAAGTAATGTTCTTCAAAAGAACTTTTTATTTTATGTGCTTAGTATGCTTATTATTTTTGACTTGAAATTCTATAAAAATGTCTAAAAGTGTTTTTATAAATACAAACTGAACGAGTGAAAGTGAATGCTTAAACTAAAAGCACTCTTTGTTTGTTGTAAGATGTTTGACAAACTGTTGCTCTTCAGTTTTACTGAAATCATGAGCCCAAGATGTTCTTACGATCCCACAGATTGATAATTATTTCAAACCTCTTTCTAAACTTGTAGAACCAGAGCGTTGGATTCAAATTAAATTGAAACACCCCATGTTTGAAATTGAATGGATTAAAACAAAATCCTTCAAATTGAGAACTCATTCCTGGACTTTTGATCATTAAGTTAATTAAAGTTATCCAGGAATTTTCTAGAATATTTTGAACACAAAAATGTCAAGCAAGAATTTCTTTTATTTCTTACAAGTCATAAAAATTTTTTGATTTTTCTCTTCTTTTTATGAGGAAGGAAAAAAAATTAAAAACAGCGATTAAGAAAAGACGTACACGCAAAGACTTATTTACCTGTCAAGTAAATAAATGATAAGTAGATATAGCAACGAAACAAATGATAATGGAGTTAAGAAGGACTTCTTCATAGATAAACGAATGAGAAGAAAAAACTTAAGTCTTTGGGAAAAAAACTAAAGTTTTTTTTTCTTTGGGAAAAAAACTAAAATCAGTTTTTAGAGAGTGAGATTTTTGTGATTGAAGAATTTTTGGATAAACTTGAAGTTATCCATATGTAATAATGTGTAAAGTTATCCATATGTAATAATGTGTAAAGTTATCCATATGTAATAATGTGTAAAGTTATCCATATGTAATAATGTGTAAAGTTATCCATATATTATATATGTAATCGAAGAAATAAAAAAAAAAAAAGAACAAAAAAATAAAAATAAAAAATAAAAAATGATGTGAAGGGATAAAAAGAAATAAGGAAAAATATTGAATAAAGAAAAATAAGCAGAAGTTTGGCCGTTTCTAATAAAGAAAAAGAAGAAGAGATATTCGTTTAAAGCTAGAAGAGCAAAAGAGGAGTAATTGATAAAAGTATTACTTACCCCACAAGAAGAGTAAGAAAATATTACATGTAATTCATTAACAATAATGAATAAAAGAGTGCAAACCATTACACACTAATAGAACGTATATTGAGAGTTATTATATAATAAAATATACTGAGGACTGTAAAACACGATCTTACCCTTTAACTAATTAACCTTCCCATTTCCTACCCAACCCCAACTTCCACAATCTTTTTATTTAAGCCTAGAGCCCATACCTCCTTTACCCATCTATAACCTTAAAGTAAACAAAACATTTTTAAGAAGACCGCCCTCACATTTTGCAATACTCAATATATTCAATACCTCTTATTCAAACAGGTTCTTAATTACCGTTACAAGAAGGACGAAAAACAGATTGAAACAGATTTTTCTGTTATCTTTTAACTTATATAAAGGGAAAATTTGTTAGCAAAATTCATAAATAAACTGTCACGATTTTTAAAACTGAATTGTTGTCATCTAAAAGGTACAAACATAACTGTATTTAAAAAACCTTATCGCAAAACCGAGTTTCAACTACAATTGTTTAACTATTTTATCTTTTTTTACGGTTGCACAGGTGTCATCCATCTTGTGCTTCGGTTGTTTCACACTTTTTGTTATGTGATTTTTTTTTGTTTATTTTTGATTTTTATCTTTTTATCCAATTTTTATATATTTATATCAAAGGAAAAACATTAGCACTTTATCAAATGTTCATTATTCTTTTATCTTCTTCGGACACAAGTTGCATGCTTATAAACACATAATTTGTATTCGTCCAATGTTTATGAACTCAATATCTATTTTTTAGTGGTATATACACTTGAAAATTTCATTCAAGTATATATACCACTCTTTGATATTCAAAGCTGGTTATTCTTTGCAAATCTTTACGCTGCCATTTGCGTCCGAACTTTGGTTGACAGCAAACCACTAAATGATTGGGTTAACAACAGCCAAGACCAGTATATCAAAAAGAATTAGAAAAAGAAGCCGAAAAATAGAACTAGTTTTAAAAATCTTTATAGTTTATTTAAACTTTTCCTTTCTTTATTTAGTTTTATTTTTCTTTATTAAATTTTTAGTGATAATGGTTTAAAAGAAAATCAAAAATGAATATAATATTTTTAATCTGACAGAAGAACTTCAGGTTACTAATAGCAACCTGATTGATCTTTCGGTTACTTCTTAATATTTTTTAGATGCTAATGGTAACATAGTGTCACAAAAGGCAACAACTTGGATTTAAAGTTTATACTTTGTTTATGTAGTTCTCAGTTTAAAGTAAAAAATGATAATAAAAGGTCTTCAAAAATAAAAATTTTAAAACTTATGTCTTTACTAGGTTGAAATAGTCGGTTCTAACTCTTGCGAAGAAGTGAAGCCATATGAGCGATTCTAATGTTGCTATCGAAATATTTTCTTAATTTCACATCTTTAGTTATATTTTTTTATTCTAAAAGATTGGGTGTTCATATAAGTATGCACCACCCCGAAATAATTTAATTTTTTCGGAATATATTTTAAGTTCTTTCAGTTATTAATTATTTCGGAGTTATTCTTTATTATATATTGTGTTTTTTTTACGGGACTCAAAAAGCCATTACGATAAACTATTGTTTTTATTTGAATACTTCAAGCAAAATAATTTAATCTATGTAAGCGAGCTTCTTAAACTACATCTAGTAATTCTCATTAAGTTGATCAAAAGAAAAATTATTAATTAACCAACTTATAAAAGAATTTTATAAAATTAGCGTTATTTACGAGACAAAAATAAAAGTTACTTACGTGACGTAGCTTGGTAACAACCACAACAAGATTTTTTAACATGAAAAGATGAAGAGCTATCTTAGTAACTTCTATATATCATCAATACACTACATAAGCTACATGACTACAGACATATTTGTTTCTAAATGTTACATCTGTGTATTACATATATTATTATCTGTAAACATATTGCATAAATGTCTACACATGTTGCATATATTTATGACAAAATTGTGCTTAGTAATCATCAAAAGCATCAAGAAAAATAATTTGTTATCTATTATGTTTTTGATAGCATATATTTCTTCGCGCAAATTTTTGGATTATCGGGTATTCATTTTGGATTGTTTGGTATTTAAGTCTAAAACCTATTTTATTGTCTACTTTATGAAAATATGAATCTAAGTTTTATTCTTTTTATAAAATAAAAATTCAAAAAGCTAATTAACCCAATACCTACCACTACTGGCTGGCTATGGGTTAACAAAATGCTTAAAAACCTGTATACCCATTAATTTTTTTTTTCTTTTTTTCAATTGATTTTCAGAGTTGGTGTTTTTGAGTCAGAAAAATATCGTGTTGTTTGTTACGCAATCATATAAAATGGGGAAATTATTCAAAACCGGAAATCCCTTTTACACTATTTATCATTTAAAAGACGCAAATTAGAAAATTTCTTCATTCGAAGAATTATAGTTTGATGATAAATGCACATGCATTTGTTAGTTGACGTTTGTTGAGTACGGAAAACATGTTATGGCCTTAAAATTGCAAATTACTTCTACTAATCGTTGAGTTATGCTTTACGCTCATGTACATGTGTCTTTTTCGAATATTCACTTTTTTGCCGTTACTTCGGATAGCGAAATGTTTTAAGTTCTATGAAAATGATAAAATGTTAGCCGTTTGACTTCTGTAATGATAAAAGATATTACTCCAGCATGCATACGACTAGCATAATCATTTCATAAAAGATTTTGCTTGATTTCTTCATTTGAAGAAACATGCGCTATATGGCTGCCTGTAGTAAACAATTTCATTAATTTTATCCGAAGTTGCTTTTCTCAACTTGATTTTTATTCCCTTTCGTAAATCTCTTCTTCTGTTTATTTTCTGTTTATTTTTTTTTGCTTTTTGGTGATATTCTGTACTATTTCTCCTTTTTTACTCGATGTTTCTGAAGATATGCTTTATTTTAATCCCTCACTACAAAGGAATTCAACCATCTCTAATTTATCTTTCATCATTAGATTTATTTAAAATAAAACTAATGATGAAAGATAAAGTAGAGATGGTTGAATTCTTTGGTCATTTTTTTTTTCAAATGAAAGAAAAAAAAAAACAAAAAAAAAAAAAAGCAAAAAAAAAAAATTTTTTTAACAAGTTGAATTGAACTTAATTTTTGCAAACATTGTTTTTTGGTTTGATTTATAGAAAAATTACCTTTTTGTAATTGTTATGACCCATTCCCTTGTAAAAAAACACCATTTGTTGGATATTTTTATTTAAGCATAAGTTTAATAAAATCATGATATTTCGACAATTTCAATAAAATGACGTAATTTTAATAAAATCATGAGGTATTTGTTTACTTTTGGGACAATTTATCGGAAAACAGGAGCAAATGTTATATATTGTGAAACAAATGAAGCTTATGCAAGTTATTTATAAGTTCGTAAACGTTGTTCAAATACTGAGAAATTTTAAGGCTGTGTCTATTTACAGTTTTATAATAAATATGTTGAACTAATTTTAAAAATATTTTAAGGATTTTTTTTTGAAAAACTTGTTTTCTGCAATTTTATTTCAAATTTTATCATTAATAATAATTTTTTGAGCGATGTTAATGCAGAATATCACTAAAGACAATTAGAATTTACATAACTTTTAGATATATAAATTGTCCTTGTTGTTGTCACGGTTGAACTTTTCCTTTTGTTTAACAATGCAAACTTTCTATTGCAGTACAGACGAACTTGCGGAGATAGCAATATATAGATAAATGCATCTGTCAATAGTGAAATGTATTGGCACAGCAGCACAAACCAAGCTGAGTTAGTAGACAAGTCATGATTTTTGTTTAAAACCTGGAAAATGTCAGGAACTGTCACGGTCACCATAAAGGTCATAAGAATTGTAACCGAAAGCATCAATCCTTTGGTTATACTCTTATTAGTCTGATTTGAATAAAATGTTTTTATCTGTTTTTTTGACAAAATTAAGGCGTAGGCGTACACATAGGTAGAGAAAAAAACGATGATCAAATCAAATAAAATGTGAATGTAGTTACAAATGTGTGAGAGCTGCCTCCTCAAAAATATTCTCATTAAACTTCCAATCAAAACGGCAAGAATCCACATGACTAACGTTGTAGTTACTGTTTTCTTTTGGGACCAAAGAAGTGCGTACTTTAGCATAAATTTTAGATGCAAGTACCTGTCTAATACAAGCCATATGGTTGCTATGTAGGTCCCAACAAAAAAAACTGCGCTGATGCTGTCTTGAATGATAAATCGCATTCCGACGTGAATTCCTTCTTCATTAACATACGAAGCAGCATCATTTCTTTCATAAATACTATAAATGTAGTCGTCATAAGTCTCGTTTTCAATAAAGCGGCCTCGAAAGTCTCCAAATTGAAAAACAGCTCGGCCACCTTTTACTAATACAATTGTATTAGTAGCTGTCCAAAAAATACTCAAACAAATGTTAGATATACAGATGTTGATAATTATCCACCGCTGTGTTTTATCCATTTTGGCTTTTTTCGATTTTTCCAATAAAAACAAGCTTGCTCCATTTACTAAAATACCAATGAAGCCAAATGCGTATGCTAGTTTAAACAAAATACCAAACATTGGGTCAGTCGACTGTATTTAAAGAATTTTCATATAAATGACATTATCGGAGAGTTTGTCTTGATTAATCACACTTAAATAAATTGTTAAAGCTGAAACAAGGATGCTCCTCTAAAATATAATAATTTTTGAGCAAATTAGTATCAATGGTTTTTACTGTTGCAAATTCCTTGCTAATTGATCTCATACAAAGTTGTTGCAGTCGGCTTTAAAATTATTTAGAAACTATGGTATCATAAAAAATAATAAAAGAAAGAAAACATAAAAAGGAGAAAAGTACAAAGGAGGAGTAAGCCGATTTGAGTCTCGTGTCTACTTAGAATAGAAGAAATAATTTGAGCAGAGATTTGTAATAGTAGGTTGAAATAAACACTTCAAACATACTGCCCCCTTATATAAGCAATGCCTGAATTAGTTAAAGGTTCAACGATTACTTACTAATGCTATAACCACCGATCGATGAGAAAATGAATATAGAGTTTTTGATTGGTTATTATCTTTAAAATTAAATAATAAGCTTTTCTCAGAAAAATAAAAAACCAGATTTATTTTACTGATAAGAGCCGCAACAAAGAAATTCTTTTCCTGCTCTTTGATTTAAAACACTCAAGCCGGCGTTAGTGAAAATCAGGTTATTCTTACAATTAAAGAAGATCATGAAATAATGCAATTCTCTAGCACATCACATCAGTAAATGCAGACAAATAGCAGGAAGTGTCTAAAGGCTTTTGTAGGTTGCATTTGAAACCATGTTTCTAAGGATTTTAAATAAAGAGTAATTAAAAAAGTTATTTACAAAATTAAGCTAAAATATTAAAAAATCGCATGAAATAGAAAAAAAATAATAAAATTTTGACACTACTAAAAGTTATGATAGAAAATTCAAAGTTTGAACGACTTTTTAAGTTAAGTTTGAAAATAACCATTAATAATAGTTCCTGAGACAAAGAAAAGTTCCTTAATTTTACTTTATTGGGAATCTTATTGAATTCTGTAAACATTTAGGGTTTAATAGAAGTCTCATAGAACTTCGTTAAGATTCATGTACAACTCGCTTACAATTTTGAAACAATTTCGAACTTTTTATTCTGGGTTAAACTAAAAAAGGGTAATTTCCTGAACTATATTTTCTCGAAATTGAGCTTAAATTTGTTTTGTTCCTTGGTTTACCAATAAAACGCGGGAACATGGTGTGATTTAAAAATAAAAATACCGTAATATCAGTTAAAACGAATTTTGTAATGCACCACGACGACAGAATTTTAATCTAGTTACAAAAGATTTTATTTCTTTTAACTTTTTGAACTTCAACCGAAAAAATCATGTAAAGTTTTTCTTAAAAAGAGACTATGAGAGAGTGAGGGAGAGAAAAAGAAAGAGAGATAGAGAGAGAGACAGAGGGATTGATAGAGAAACAGAGGTACATTTTATATAAAAAAAGTGGAGGAGTGAATAAAAGTTTTTTTTAAATTAGGTCTATGTTGCACCATTGGAAATCTTTTAGAATGATGGAAATTTTGCAAAAATTTTGAGCGCAGTAGTTTCCCGAGAAAAAAAATCTTTTCCGAAAATTTTTCTTATTTAAACTTGCATAAAAACCTCAAGAACCGAAATTAAAATATGAAACTTACAGTAAAAAATAGCTTTACTGATAAATTTGGAGCTGAATATTACGAGTTTATTAAATGCGAACCAACGCTGCAAACAAGTTTTCGAGTGTTTCGCATGTTCTTTTCTATATAAACACTAAACATACAAACACGTTAATTAACAATAAAAAATAGTGGATCTATTTTAAATAACACAAAGATAAAACAGCAATAAACAATAAAACCAATTCTTCGTTTTTTACATTCTCCTCCATGTTGAGTCTTATTAATTTTAAATTAAACCTTCTTAATGTTTCTTTATCACGAACCACCTGTCAAATGGCATGCATTTTGTCAATAGTTTTCACACGTTCTTTAATATTTCAAGTTTTTGTTTTACAAACAGGATTACGAATAGGATTAATTTTTCTGATCGAAATCATTTCATTTTTTTACTTCCCATTTAAATACCATTTAAACTATCATCTTCGCCAATATATTTGATGAACTAGAATAATGCAACGTATGAACACTGCATTATTAACTACCAGTTTTTCGTTTCATGAATATGAGTTTTTCTATAAGTTTTCTATAAGATGCTGTCATAACTCATTTAAAAAATCCTACTGTAAAAATCATATTTTAAATTATTCTCCAAATTAATGATTTTATTTACAGTTATCGCTTCGTAATGTCTTCAAATATCCTGTAACATTAGTTCCATCAGCTATGTATATTGCATCCACACTTGGATGCTTAAGTAGCAACCAGACAATACGATAGTTGACATACCATATTTGACATTGATATATGTCAAAATAAGCACAAAATAAAATGATATTCACATATACCAATGTCTATACTGATTAAAGTAAAATGCCAAAACCTCTATGTCAAGTATATGTCAAGTATATGTCATTTAAAGATTAATCGGCAAAAAGGTTTAATTATGAATTCTATTACAACAATCACATCAAAAGGTTGCTGCTGTTAATGTAAAAAGACAAAAATATAAACTTCAGATTATTTTTTATCAACATTAAACTCAAAAACCAAAAATAAAAATTTCAAAGTATGTATTGATTGCATTTTCCTATTTTCCTTAAATTTTGCAAATCATTTTTCTTGCCAAAGCTGGCCGTGAGGTTTTTGATTCAGAAGTCTCCTTCATCATCTTTACACTTTATCTTCGCACTTTGAACAATCAATTATGACTATTTGTAATATGCTAAATTTATATTAATTTTATTTGTTTTATATGCCAATTCAAATGACGCATTAATGTCAAAAGTTAATTTTTTAATTGCTAAAATAATTGGCAGCTAGACGCTATTACGATTAGTATTAATTAATTTTATATGCCGCTTATGAATGAAAAGAATAGTGTTTTAGTATTTTTTTAATATATTTCATTTATTTAAGTATGCGTTCAAAATCTCAAAACGTTTTGATATTATTAATTTAATATTGGCATGCTAAAAAGCATTCCGCAACTACATATCAATTGAAAAGACATTTAAAATAAAATTAGTATTAGCATTGACATATCATATGATGGGCATATGCTGATTAAAAACTTGTTTGTAATATATCAAATTCTTTTAACTTTACATCAAAAAGCAAAAACGGACACAGGATTGTCTTGTTGCTAGGTGTAAGGGCATTCTTCATTATCGTCTTCACTCGTGTAATCTCCGCTAATGATGCTTTTATCGTTAATCTTTTTTTGATAATGTAAAATCGTGATCTTAACTTGTTCAAAGTGAATTCAATTCTCCGCGATGTAAAACTTGCTAAGACCAACTTTCAACCAACTAATTTCATAAACAACTGATTTTATTGCGTACAATTAATGGATCTTTTTCCACGTAGCTCAACTGTAATATTTCAAATCTTCATTCAAAACTTTGTGACATACTTGAGTACCCTGTCTTAGCACCTTTTTCAAAACCTGCAGCAAGAGGAGCGGCCAGATGGAATTCTCTCCAGTAAGACGTGTTTTTTTCCAGTAAAACGTGTTTTACCCTACTCGTGCAATCACCGAATAATTCTCGGGCGACCAAGTAGCTGTCTGTCCTTTCAGAATCTTTGAGGCATTTTTTTAGCGCTCATGTAGGTAGTTTTGCATAGAGCCACTATTTATAATGACAGCAACGACACGCTGCCAAACTGCGGTAGAGCGGGTTAAGTAGGCTAGCCGTAGTAACTCAAAGACAGTCAATCCATAGAGTTTCTAGAGGGCAATATCCCAGACGTGCCTGTTTCAACAACAAAAACCTTGCTGACCTGGTAAAAACCATGGTAGCGATCTAGGTACCATAAACGAGCATGCATAACAGATTGATGCTTTTGGTGCTTAACGTTGCTGCGCTGCAAATTCTCCAGCAAATTCCGAGCCGCCATTACTTTAAATGGCTCGAGTGGTAAAAAATTAGGCAAAGTTTGCTGCTGATGGGCGTTGATACAACTCTCACATACGCGCGAAAATATTGAGCTGCACGTATCCAGAGACTTTTAGGATGTGGAACATGGTTTACCGTCTCACAGTAGTGAGCAGTCATCTGTTTTGCCATATTGTTTTTTCAGTCTTGGATATAGAAAGTGACAGTTCACCAACTACCATCAGGGGAACTTAACGCAAGGCCAGCAGAAAAGAGAAATTGCAATAATGGGCAGAAGAAATGTGAGAGTATTTTTCTGTTATAGACAATCTAGCCAGCAATGTATAAAACAACCAGCAACTGCAAGCAGAAGATTTTTAGTAACTGATATTTATTGTTAAGCTAAGCGTTTCGAAGATTTAAGAAATCATTTATTCGCAATTCAAACTTTTTTAGTTTTTTCTTACAAGCTTCCATTTTTCGAAATAATGTACAACTCGGGTGATTTGAGGCATGTCTGGCTTTTATCAATGTTTTGTTGCACCACTAAACATTTCTTTTGAGCATAACTTTTTTTGGCAAACAATTCACTAAAATGAACGTTATCAGGCATAAGTTGTCAAAAATTAAAATATTAATTTTTTACGACGTTATGGATTATGATGGATTTTGTCTTTTCTAAAAAAGAGAATATCTGAAAAAATAAACAAAATGATCTCCAAGCACAACTTTTTCAGTAATGTTCAGTCTAGTAAACTTCGATAATTGTTATTATCCACTTGTACAACTAGGAATTTGTGGTACGATTAGAAAATCCGACGTTTTTTATAAACTTCAAACATCGTCCCTAACAAGACTAAAAGGAGAAATCATCGTCAACGACACTTTGAGCAATAAAGTCGATAAGCTTATTTAAGATTTTTTTTTTGTCGGGTGAAACCATGTGATCAAATTTACATTTTATTTGGCATGAAATTTTAGACTTTTATACATACATACATACATACATACATACATACATACATACATACATACATACATACATACATACATACATACATACATACATACATACATACATACATACATACATACATACATACATACATACATACATACATACATACATACATACATACATACATACATACATACATACATACATACATACATACATACATACATACATACATACATACATACATACATACATACATACATACATACATGCATGCATGCATGCATGCATGCATACATCTAAGTTGTTAATTTTTCAATTAGTACTACAAGTTTTGTGGAATTTTCATTTTTCAGCAAATGTAATGATAATAAAAAATAAGACAAGTTTTGAAAGTACGAGGAAAAGTTGCAAAATCCAAATTTTTTTCATCAACTATTTGTCTTTAGTCAACCTTGAAGTTTTAATTGGTGGTGGGTCTAAATAAAACCTATACAAATATAAGAGAGAGATTTTTTAAATTTCATCCTTGAATTTCATTAAATTTTTTTTTCATTATATCTTTGGTTGACAAGTAAAACTCATTAAGTACAGTTTTATGAGAAATTGACTTTTACACACTATGATTACCAAATATTAACAACATATTGCAAGAAAAAGTCATTAAGTGCGTAAATCAATCCGAAATAGTAGTATTTTATCTAGAGATATCACATTGATATCTCGATAAATGGAATTTTGATAAAGTAAACTAACTAAAACTTGATTATCTCAAATTAGCTGCAGTGTCACTTAATGAGTTTTACTTGTCAATAGACAATATGATAACTACATTATAATGTGTATAAAATACAAGGTGCTGGATTAATATTAACAATTTTGTAATCCTTGTTTCTCATAGGACAATGAAAAATAAATATCATGCACTCTTCAAAATGCAATATATGGGAATGAGATGATAGTATTAAGCAGGTTGTTTCATTGCAAAAGTAAGAAATGATAATATTAAATACCAATTAATCTTTTTTTTTTACCAATAATTGATCACTTTCCATAAAGTGTGTTAAATCTCACAATAAGGTTTTGCTAAATTTCATTCTTTCATCCAGCTTCTCCTTCGTTAACTTTTAGAAAATACTTTGGAAAACGTTCGGAAGTTGACAAAGACTGATATATGCAAGGCTATGTAAAGTACATGGTGGATCAGACTGATAGCGGGGCCAGTAAACCTAATTTTAATGCAGTTCAAAAGACAATTTTTAACTGTATTTTATTTTAGAAAGAAAATATTTTACTATCTTATGTTTATCTATAAATTTTTATTTCCAAAGCTGAAGTAAGTTATTATCTCTTGATTTGTTCAAAGGTTAGTCAAAGGTTATGATGTAGCCTATGCTTGGGGTAATGAAAAGTGAAAAATAAAAATATCAGGATAAACCCCAGTTGGCATCGACGTCATTCTCACGTCGGTTCGATGTTAGTTTTAGGTTAGCGACGTCGGCAACATAAAGTCAACATCGCAACAACCTGAGAATGACGTCGAAAATTAACATCGAGTTGCGATGTTAAATAAACGTCAAAACGACGTAAAACATCGCGATAACATCGCATGTTAACGTCGATCTAACTTTCCATTTCCAACGTTAATGCGATGTCGCACTCGACGTCGCCTAAACGTTAAACCAACATCGCTGTGCCCACTGGGACATACACCAGGGTTGACCTTTAGCCTTTTTGTATTACTGGCGAGCGACAAATACCCCTTAAAAAGTCAATAGACTTTTAAGAGGTATTTTACTACGTTTTTCCTATTTCTACTGTGCAAATTTCGCATTTCGTAAAAAAAAAAAAAAAAAAAAAAAGTAAACAAAGTTGAAGAGGTTTCGAACATTTAAATTCGAACCTAAGAACATAGCTAAACTGTTTA
Organism: Hydra viridissima; assembly: GCF_058129835.1. Taxonomy (NCBI): domain Eukaryota; kingdom Metazoa; phylum Cnidaria; class Hydrozoa; order Anthoathecata; family Hydridae; genus Hydra; species Hydra viridissima. Next base: position 1,894,436 of record NW_028324306.1, read on the forward strand.
AGTACTTTTATATAAAAGCTGAAATTTTAGGAGGCCTAAAAGAAATCCATTATTCTCAAAAAAAAAGAAAAAGTATGAAGATTTTTAATGCCAGTTTCTTCACATTCTTATCGAAGAAAGATACTTTACAGAAAATCTAGTAAATTGTCCAATTTTTTCCATAAGAAGAATTTGGTTGAACCGATGAAGCCATTTCTGAGCAGTATTCTTTAAAAGCAGGTAATATTTTGGAACCTCAAGTTCAATAAGAACATACACTTTAAATAGGTAAATACAGACATTTATGTTTAGTAAAAATAATGTACTATTTTTGTTAAACATGAATGTTTATATTAATCCGTATATTTTTATTTATTATGGTCTGTTTCTATAAAAACAATGTCGGCCTTTGAAAACGGTATACTTAACGTCGAGGTGAAAACACGTCAGACGCGTTTAAATAATAACACGGAAAAAAAACGAAATTTTCTCAGACTGGCCTTGAATCACCCGAGAAGCTGTTACTTATTCGTGCACTTGGGGTTTGCATTTGTCAAAAAGTTCCGAAATCCGTCGTAATAGCAACTTCGGAAGAAAAAAACTCCGCTAAAACCAAGATTGTCGGATTTGTTAAAAAGTTACCTTGGCTCAGAAGTTCCGCAAACAAATGCAATCAAGTACGACATACGAAACTTTTACCTATCGGAATGTTGGAACGGGAATTCCATCTAAATGTTGGAATTCCGTCGGATTGTCGAAATTTTATGGGATTTTCGGAACTATTTGGAAATGACACTGTTTCAATCATTTTCACTTTGGATCATTGACGACCTTTTAAATATCTGTCGAAATTTGAACTTTTTGTCAATCACCTTTATTTTGAAAAAACTGTTTTTATTTTAAGTCTAATATACTGTTAAGCAATTTCACAATAAGTTGTAGCGTTTTTGCAGTCAACAGAATACTCCTCTAAACCCAAGAACAGCTAAGAAATAAAACTTAGAGTGCTATGCAGCTGATTTTTGGCGTTTTTTGTTAACAAGTACTCCATGTTTGACAAGAGGCACTTAAACTATGAACCAAGTAATTAAGAAGCTCATTGTTAAATGTAATTTGCTTACATGAAAAGTTTAAGAAGGACTTTGTGACCTATTGTTAATCGGAATTAAACAAATTTATTACAATTTTTGCTCAAAAAATCGTTTTATTTTCTTTCTGCCAAGTCGCCACAGTAAGGTTTTAATAATGAGGCCTAGCTATGTTTGCATCAATACTTTAGAGGGACTATTGCATCAATACTTTAGAGGGACTATTTTGAAATAGCGTGGAAAAGTTTGAACAATTGTGCTAGAAAACTGAATCTCTTTACTTTGATCCTGAGGAAGGGGTGCTCAATGTTTTTAAGCTTGGAAGGGAAATTCTTGAAAAGTTTGCTATCCCAATAGGAATCACAAATGAAGAAGTTTCAGAGAAAACAACAAGAATTTAAGAAGCATCAGATTGAACCATACTAGGAAAACGTCTCTAAATGATGGAATGAGTAATCATTTATTAGATTGCTTGGTATAAGTGACCCAGTTAAACAGAAAACATCAAGAAATATTAGTGATAATTTTATTAAATTCGTGAAAAAATAATGCTTTGTGTGAAAATAAATCAATTTTACTTTTTAACAATTCATTTAGCATACTTAAGTTGATTAAATAACGAGAAAAAGAAAAAATTGTTTTTTTTTTCTAACGTATGTGGGATGCGGTAGGTAACGGTGCTCGACCAAAAGAAGGATTGTAGTCACGTGGGTGCATCGCAACTACTACCACGGTCGTCGCGTGAGCAAATAGCTTTTCGCGACTACTTCCAATAATTTGGATACACCCTGACATAAAAATTGTGCTGGTATAGGAAGACTTAAGCAACAGCCACAAAACACCTTCAAGACGGCCGTAATTGAATTTATTCATCTCGGCTAAATATGATGCCCGTCACCTGAATTACGGATCACCATCCCTCTGCTGTGAATGTCCGTCAAAAGATTGCGGCAGCAAAAATAAGGAGCCACCTTGTTCCAGCGTACCAATGATTGGGGGTGAAGGCATGAGGGCGAATTGGTCAAGTCTTACTAATTACAGTTCAGTGTTAGAGGAAAGGCTAATCTTGTATAAAAACCTATAAATAGGGGAAAGCATCACATTGGGTGACAATCGGGGAATAAATTCTGTCCTCTCGCTTACTACCTGCATAGCCCCTCGCTCAGCTTAAACTCACCTCAGCTTAAAATTAGGCCATTTAAAGTCACAAAAAGCGAATGTATTACAAATGATTGTAAAGCCTCGGTTGTCGAAGCGAGCTCGGCATGGTTTTCATCTATCATCGGGCTGAAAGCCTACTAAGTTCAACGAGCAATTAGCTTTCTCGGCCAACTAAAAAACATGCTACGCTTACTTTCTGATAAGGTGGTATCGTTTTCATGGAAATCAATTGTGCTATTGTCTCGTGGATTTTCTTAAACGAGCTTCTAAGGGACAAAATAATCAGAATTGTACAGTTGTGAACGAAGGTGGCGTTGATAAGAGAATTGAGTCTGGAAAACCAAACCTCTGTAATACAAGCACCGACAACGCCAGTATTCGCAGATAAGAAACGATGGGGGAAAAAAGGCTAGTAAGAAAGCCAACCAGAAATTTCGAAGCCAACGTAATTTTTTAAAAATTTCAAAAAGGAATACTGGCTTGTAAAAGTTTTTTTTTTGAAATTCCGACAGAGTTCGGAAATTTTGACTGACGCAGATGGATTAACAAACTAACCGAAATACTGGACAAAGTGAAGATCTAAAATTCGGAATACTTTTTCATCTAAAAGAAAGACGTCCAAACAATCCAAATGTTTTTTTTTAAATTCAGACGGAGTTTGGAATTTTTTGACCGACGCAGTTGGATTAACAAACTGACCGAAATACTGGACAAAGTGAAGATCTAAAATTCGGAATACTTTTTCATCTAAAAGAAAGACGTCCAAACAATCCAAATGTTTTTTAACTTTTAAGTAATACTGATAAATGGAAAAAAAAATCGAACGCATTTTGCTCAACAGAAATTTAAGTAAAAAAAGTGCAGTTAAGTTTGCTTGCCTTATTACAAAACGGATAGATATACGCAATAATGCAACAATAGTAGAATTATAGGAAAGCTTTTTATCTGAAAAAGATTTAAATAAACCTAGCAATTTATTCATGTAAGAACATCAAGTATTATCAGTCGAATTAAAAATTGAAACTATGGCGGTGAACATAAAGGCTGCGTCATTAAACACAATCAACGTAACCATATATATAAGAACGACTTTTGTTTGAAGAAAATAAAAAGCGAAATTTTATTCGCAACGATTAATGTTTAAGTTTCTTAAGTTATATATAGCAATAGCAATTAACTAAGTGAGTTTTAAAAAATTCATCAAACTAATGGTCTTCAAACTTTCTACGCCGCTCCTAATTAAAGAGAAACGCCGAATTTAATCAAATGATGGTTTAAAAAAAGAATTTATGGCGAGAGAAAACGGACATTTATGACAGAAAAAACACATACTACAATTTTGTCATTGTGTATTAAGGTTAACTAATAAATAAACTTAAATAAGTTCTCGACCAAGAGATAATCCACTATTATTCAGAATGGTAGCCTTCTTATCAAATATAAAACATCAGATTAAGCAATTTGTCAATCATTGGTGATAATGAGCACACCTTATTCAACCAACCAACTTTCAGATCTAGCAGCCAACTAGCCAGGCCTAGGTCAAGGTAACCATTCAGCTGCTTCTCAAATGCTTGATACTATGATATCAAAACTAATAGCCACAGTCAGCATACTTCACACCCGCGTATCTACTCTTGAAAAAGAAAATATCACTCTAAAAGCAAACCTTTCCCCAACAGTCAAACTCAGCATCTCCGAGCTTAACCACAACTCTTAACTGGGCAAGCGCAGTCAAGCACGGTTCAAAAGGCAAATGAATTGATCACTGTTGAGTTTGACTCGAAAGAGCACCACAATGATCTTTTATCTAATGCAAAGCAACTTGCCTCAATAGACAAATTAAAATCTGTCTACATTCGCCCAGACCGTACATCTCTCAATCAAGAAACAATCAACAACTTAAACAAAAAGCCGTGCTACCGAAAATGCAGAGTTATTGGCAAAAGATTTACTTAACAAACCCTTTCGATTTATCATCCGCAGCGAAAAAGTCAAATGCATTGACACATCCAAAACAGTCAACATCAATGGAAGAGAAAGAAACCCATTCCTCAAATGGAAATCAGCTGCTGAAGCCATTTAGTCGCTCTCAACATCTCACTAATTCATTGCTTAACAAGGCCAGCTCTTCCATTAAATTATCTCATCTTTCGTGCTTCTACACCAATGCAACCTCCCTCAATTCTATAAAACTCATCGAACTGTCCTTAATTGCAGAAAACAACTCTTTTGACATTATTTTTATCACCGAGACATGGTTCAATGACCAATCAACTCCCTTTCTTCCGAACTACAACTTCTATCGTTAAGACCGTTGCAACCAAATCGGAGATGTAGCTATATACACAAACAATAAAATCATCTCAAACAAAATAGAGAAATCCCTACTACACAAAGATTTTACTCGTCACCATTCAGAACAATTATGGGTCGAACTAAAGCTTCTGAATGAAACTCTACTCCTAGGCAACATTTATAGACCTCCATCCTCTGGTATCGAAACCTTCTTAGAGATTTCAAGTGCTATTTTCCATGCCAAAACTTTAGCATCAACCAAAAAATACAATGGTATCATCATCGCCGGTGATTTCAATTTCCCAGAGATTACTTTGACTTCCAATTCAGTCTTTTCCTCTAGTAAAATTGGTCTCAGATCTTCATTTGTCTCTCTCTTTCAAGATTGTCATCTTCACCAAATCGTCACTGTCCCTACTTTCAAACCTGCTAATCGCCCTATGATAAACACTCTTGATCTCATAATATGTGACTCCTGATCGTGCTAGTGAAATTAACATCGGTCCTCCACTCAGTTTGTCTGATCAATATGATTGTTCTATCACCTGGCATTACAAACTGGCTTCCAGTGTAAACTATCACATTTCAACATCTCTTAATTTATATACAAGCTTGGTAATTACAAAAAAATCAACAAAGAATTCAATAAGGTTGACTGGTCATCTATTTTTAGACTTAAACGTAGAACAATGTTACCAACTTTAGCTCAACAAATACAATGAATGTTGTCATCAATGCATCCCTCGTATGCCGAACAAACAATCCCCCAAAAAATAACCATGGCTAGCAAAAGAACTTTTATCTCTTATTCGACTTAAAAAATCGCTCTAGGCTCGTAACGTCAGTTCAAAATGGAAAATCACATCCCTGGTTGTGGAATATAGAGAAACTAGAAAGCTCGTTGAAAAATTAAGTCGTTCTTCTCTAAAATCCTTCGAAATTCCCCTTGCCAATGATAAGCGTAACCCAAATAAAGACTGTTTTCATACATAAATAGTAAACGCTCTGTAATAAATCGATCTCATCTATGCGAATCACCAGTTCCAGTCAGATCATTAGCTCTGACAAAATTACAATAGCCAATTCACTTAACAATCAAATTCAATCAGTTTTCAGCAAAGAGCCATCCAATGACAATCTTTCCCGTTTTGATCGTAGAACTAACATAATCCTCAATAACATATCTTTCGATACTCTGGCTATTCTTATGGAACTCTCAGCACTAGACATATCTAAATCACTTGGTGTAGACAATATCAGTCCTCACGTTTTACGCTTTTGTTCAACCTCGATGTTTTCTCCACTTACTCTCATCTTTCAAAAGTCATTTGACAATGGTGAAATTCAACAATCTTTTATCAAATAGTCAACATGGATTTTTTAAAAAAAAAGCATGCGTTACAAATCTCCTTGAAACAATCGATTTCTTGACTAGAAATATAGCCAGAAAGCTACCAGTTGACGTGGTATTTCTGGATTTTCCACATCAACGAATGCTATACAAACTAAAAATGTACGGAATTGAAGGCACTCTTCTCAATTCTATGAAAGCTTTTCTACTCAGCAGGTCTCAAAGAGTCATCCTTGGTAACACTTAATCGAATTGGTTACCTGTAACAAGTGGAGTTCCGCAAGGATCAGCCTTGGGTCAAATATTATTTGTCATTTTCATCAATGATCTGCCGGATGTAATAAGCAAAGAAAACAGTTATAAGATCTATGCTGATGACACTAAAATCCTAAGAATTTCAACTCACTTGCTGCTCAACTCCAATCAGATATTGACCAATTGTTAATTGGACTAAATCTTGGCTCATGGAGTTAAGCGCAAAGAAATGCAAGGTCATGCACTTTGGTCAAAAAAAAATAACTCCTTTCAAGTACTCAATGGATGAATTAGGCCCTTGTTCAATAACGACTCGAACTACATTGGAAGCAACCACCTCTGAGCGTGACTTGGGAATTTAAGTTACCAATGATCTTAAAGTAGAAACCCAATCCATCATTGCCTTATGTAAAGAAAATCAAATGCTAAGCATCCTAAAACACACTTTCCGATCTCGTGATGCTTCTTGAACAAACTATTGAATTAATATAGCGCAGAGCCACAAAAACACCAGACAAACTGAAAAAGTTAGACTACAAGTCCAGATGTTTACAATTTCGCCTATCTTTAGTTGAACGTCGTAAAAGAGGTGACCTCATCCAAAAGCATAAAATTATTAATAACATCGACATAGTCAACTGGCACTTTTCCCTCATCACAATTCCACCAAGAGCAAATCACAGAGAAAGACTTCACCGTGAGAAGTACAGCAACAATTTAGCTGGTTTCCACTTTTTCAACAATCGCATTGTCAAGGCACGGAACATGTTACCAGTTAAAGTAATCAGTTCTTCAACTGTCAACAGTTTTAAAGCGAACCTCGATAAGCTCTAATGTAACTACAGCTCGCAGCTTTCCTTAGTGAAAGCTGCAATATGAGCTTCACAAAAACTAACTGTAATCTGATAATCTATGATTTGTATTTTGTCAACTATTTTTACTTTTGTTGTAACAAAATATATACTACAATATACTACTACTATACTACTATCCTACTGTAAAATGTCAACTATAGATATAAGTAAAATATTGTCTTTATAGACGGTTTCACCACAAAAGTTACCTTTAACAGAAGAACCTAAATAAGGCTTTCAAATGAAATTCCTTGATCAGTTTATTTCTGAAATTGGGGCTGATGTAATTAACTGTAGCCTTTCATTAAATGATAGTTTACTTATTAAAGATTCAAATGGGCATAAAAGTACGCAAAGTGCTTTTAAAATACTGCTTATAAATGTACACAAAGTGCTTTTAAACACCTGTAAGTTAAATAACATTGGGTTCTCCTAACGCAATTCATGAACATTATTTTAGCTGACTGAAAGCCTAACAACTTTTACTTTCAGTCACCAATAAATGAACATAGACTTCATTTAAAATCAATGAACTAAACTAGAAAAATGCAGCAAGTTGTTTTTGCGCTGATAAAATAACAACACATTGAAATTTTACGGGAAGTTTTAAACTTACGCATTGTGAAAAAAAATTGGTCTTACAATATGGTATACATCGCATATATTGTATACAACTTAAATATTGTATACGTCTTAGTTTATATATGGATCTTGTAAAAACTACAACATTTTTATAAACTTAACTTGCTCATACCAGCTTTTCCTCAAAACTGTTTTCATTTTCCTCTTTAATATCGTTTTCAAATACTGATATATCATTGAAATCTAAGAAGTTACATAATAAGGTCTCTGAACCAGGCAAACTATCCCAACGAAACATTTTGGAAAAATGCTTGTAGACTTCGTCAGCTTCATTTGAACCACTAGGTTCAACTTTTATAGGAGATTCAATGGAACAATGTTGGATTGCATCTTGAAATTTGATTTTCGATTCTTCGAACAATGATAAACGTTCTGGTTGCCCTGTTGGACTTTGAGTTTTGTAAAAGTTGATTTCAACTACAGCTTCAAAATACTCAGCATATCTTTGAAGGGAAGGTTTTGTTTTATCTGTAGCAGAGTTGCCAACATTTTGCCTACAACATGTCACTGCCAAAATGACAGGAATCCTTTTGCGTGCAAGTTGCTGAACGAATATTTCATACTGAGACTTGATCACTTCGTCAGTACTATCGCTTTTGACAACCATGACTAGCAAATTAAAGCCTTTTTTGTTCCTTAAAAATAGATCTAATAAGTTTAACATTGCAAACTTGCCATGTTCAGTTTCCAATGATGTCTCACTAAAACCAGCAACTTCAACAAATTCAAAGATGACATTCTGAAGTACAGCTTCTTTGAAGTATGTTGCTTTAAACGTGAACTGTTTTGAATTGGTACATGTGGTTTGGTTATCACCAGTAAAACTGTTTAGCAGGGACGTCTTTCCGACACCATCTGATCCAAAGATCAGCACTCTTTTGGTGTTTGTAATTGCAGGAAGGCTTCTAGAAGGAAAAATAAAAGCCATGACTAAAAACAAAAGAAGAAAATCAACTGCCCTTTATAAATCATAAATAAAAATCACCTTCTCAGCTAACGTTAATAAGTATTTAAGGAAGAGGTATTTATTAAAAAGAAATTACTTTTCTTCAGCCTTGGTAAATTCTTGCTCTATTTCCTCGGCTTCGTTAGTACTAAAACCAGAAGATGTCAACACGGTGGAGACTGCTCCATCCCAAGACGACAAGTTCATTAGCTGAGCAAGAAAACTAAAAATTCTTTGAAACAAGAACGCGGGACTTTGACCAACAATCCTCTGTGAGGATGCGAGCGAGCATTGCTTGACGGCGATGAGGAACTTCTCTTTGGATTCCGTTCGCATTTTTTCAAAAAAGGAATCCAAAACTGGATTCTGAGAATAAGCAGAAGTTGTTCCTACAACAGCTGAAAAACTCATTGCATACTTGGCAAGAGCAGATTTGTTGAAACTGTTTTCAGTCCACGCTGAAATAGATTCCTCGTTTTCGCAGTGTGTCACTACCAAAATGACTGGTACACTGCTGCCTGCCAGTTGTTTAACAAACAGTTTGTACTGGTGCTCGGTTGCTTCTTCAATTCTTCCACATTTAATAACCATGACTAGCAAATTAAATCCGCTTTTGTTGCGTATGATTAGATTAATTAGGTTTGATATTGCTTTTTTTTTAGAAAGTGTACCAAACAATCCTTCGTTCAAACCAACCGTATCAACGAATTCATAAGTATCATCTCCAAATGTAACCGGTTTGTAGTACGTTGTTTCAAATGTGCATCCCGTGGCTCTGCTAGTTGTGTTATGATTTTCTCCAGTTACACTATTTAGAAGGGATGTCTTTCCAACACCACTAGAGCCAAATATCAGAACTCTTTTTGCATATGACATGATTGAGCTTTCTGAAACAAATCAAACAAATGTTTGAGCAAGAACAAACGCTAATTTATATATATAAAAAATTAGATACTTGTGCATGTGCATATATCTTTGCATTTATTTATTTAAGATTTCATCTATCTGAACCTCTGATTTAAAAGAAAAGTGAAAGTAGCTTATTTTTAAACATTCTCATAACACCCCCTTTGAAGCATTAACTTATTGATGTAAAGGCTGATATGCGATTAAGAAAAAAATATCAATATTGATAAATCTGAATATATCACTTTTGAGGTATCGCTTTATTTGAATTTCTAGCTTAGTAATAATTAAGCTAAGACTAAAAAAATAAACAAAATAACACGAATTTGTTCCCTATTTATTTCATGTTGCATCTAGAAATTCCTCCACAATTAGTTCATACTCAAGCATTGCATTTGTTTTTATGCTCAGGCATATATAATATATTATATAATACAATATCTAAACTTAGAAACGTAGTTTTAGTCATAAAACGAACGATCGGTTTATGCTAAATACTTTAATTGCTTTCAGCCGAGTTAAAAAACAGTCTTCGGCATCAAAAGTGTCTCATTTCACTAACTTCGTAACCTACTTGTTCAATTAAAATACATCCATTTAAACGAAGTAAGCTTGAGCAATTGCTATGGGTAACTGTGGGTAACTGTGGGCAACTGTGGGTTACCAGTGACGAAATACCATATTTTTAAGGAAAATGTGAACAATTAAGTGTTGTTTAACCTAAAATGAGTCTTTTTAAAGAAAGATATGGACCCCGTAATGCATTAGGTAACCAACCAATATTTTTTTAAAAAATGAAACATTAATTAGAAAAAAGGCTAATTATAAATATTTATAACAGTATCCTACTTATAGTCACATTAGCAAGAGGCTGTGAATGTATTTGATAATAATTTCAGATTGCAAAACTGAAATTACGTTTAGTTTTAAAACTGTTTTTTTAAATTATATTGAAATATTGTAAACGTTGGTTGGTTCCCTATTGCATAACGGGGTCCATATGGAAATAAATACGATACATTTATGGCAAGAGTAAACAAGATTATAAACCAACATATGATAACTTTCGGCTTCATTGTAAATTAAGAATGGCGCCGATATCTTAAAGCCCGTTCCTAGAAGTGTTGTGCCCAGAAAGTATGATGTTGATTAAAAAACGTGGGAAGAGAAAAGTTATTGGTTACTTCTTAACGTATAATTTGCAAGTGCTAATAAGTTCTAACTTGTAAACAAGATTTTAAACCAAGTTTGTTGGTTTACAAAAACGTTGGCTTGCATTTTAGTTTCAAATGAACCTTTTGCATGTATTGGTCATAAACGTAATTTCATATATATTTTAAGTTATTTACTTTAGTATTTTTGAATATATGTACTTTAACTTTCATATTGCACTTTAATTTATCACGCGAGTGAAAAATTTCGACTCGAAGTTTACTTTAAATTATACTTATAACTTGTAAAATTTTTTCTCTTTTTATTTTTATTTTCTAAAATCCTTGCAAAATAAAAGCATCTAATTTGGATTGAATCGCTTCACAGTTTCCTGCAATGGGTGATGTTAAAAAGGTGCTGGTTTTTGGATCTAGTGGAGTTGGAAAGACATCCTTACTCAATATGCTTACCGGCGAAGTACATGAAACAAGTAGTGGCGCATTGGGATGCACATTCGATTCAACAAAATATCAGCCAGTTAAGCTAGGAAATGTTAGCTTCGTTTTTATTGATACGGCTGGTTTGAATGAAGGGTCATCTGGCACTGTAACTTCAAAGAAAGCAATATCAAATCTAATCAACTTAGTCTTAAATAACAAAGAGGGCTTTAACTTACTAGTTATGGTTATACGATGTGGAAGAATTGATGCAGCAATAGAGCGTCAGTATGACTTGTTTGTAAATCATCTGGCAGCGGGAACTGTTCCGGTCATTCTGGTAGTTACTGGTTGTGAGTGTGAAAGTTCTCTGTCGGCATGGCCAAACAATTGTGAAAATAAAGAAGCCCTTGAAAAATATAAGATGAAATTTAAAGCCGTTGTTGGTACAACTTGCGCAATATCTACAAATAAACAAATTGAACAATTTTATAGTGAGATGCGAGAGGAATCGAAAAAGAAAGTTATCGATGAAATTCTAAAGTACTCACTTAATTCTCCAATGCGAATCATAAAAAGCAATGCATTAGACTTAATTCGTAAAATATACAACTTTGTAGCACAAATTTTTAACTGGACGCGTTGGACTTCAGCACTCAGCAAGTTGTTGATTTCTTTGGGCTTTACTGAAGATGAGGCGTTAGTAACAGAGGGACGATTATTACGAGAAGGTACGTTGTTTTAACAAAGCCTGATGAACGAATCAATATTTATATTCTCAATACAACTTATATTGACTAGAATTATACCATAACCCTTACTAAAAGAACATTATGATTTTCACTTGTTATTCAGTTTTCCTTGAAAAGTAAATTAAAGTTGGGGTAAGAAAAGCAAAAAAAAAAAAACAAAAAAAAAAAACAAACGGAAAATTACACAACCATGCTGCGAACTTGAATGCGATTTTTATCTGAGTACAGCAGCTGCTGATGGTACTAGGCTGCTCAGTGGTTAACATGATTGGTCTGCAATAACCTGAAGACCTCTTAAGATAAAAGGGCGTTTAAAGCAATGATTAGCTTTTAAAGTGATTATTTTTTTTAATTCTTCGCAATATTGTTAAATTGATTTATAAAAGAGGATAATAGAGAATATGTAATAAAAACATTATCTTGTGTGTTTTTTTAAATTTTGATATATTTTAGTTAATATCTTTAAATATGATAATCCAAATGGGCATAATTTTTAGAAGACACGTGATTTTATGATGTAACCGTTATAGATAATGAAATTGTAAATAAACTTTATTTGACCAAAGGGAACTGCAAAAAAGTCTTTTGTAAAAAACTGGTTAACAGAAAGGTTTTAGAAAGTAAACTAATGAACTGAGTTTCATTTTTTTAAATTTTAATTTTTTGAAAATTATTGCAATCATTATATATAATAAACTGAGGCTAGAGAGACTTTGAATTGCTGTCAACCACTTACATTTTGAAAATGCAATAAAGAGTATGGAAAAACATTAAAAGATTTGAGGTAAATATTAAGAAAATCAGAAAAAGTCGATGGAAAATTAAGTTTTTTTTTTTTTTTAATTTTAATTCATACGCTTCAGTTTTACCCATTTATGATTTCGAAATATGTTTGCAAAAGAGGAAACAATCGAGGCGTACAATCCAATAGGCCGGGTGAATAAAAATGAGCAACTGCTTTTACACAGTAATTGGTCAGCTTTACGTGAATAAAAACTTCAGAAGTTTTCTTCATATTTTTATTCGTGTAAAGGTAAGCAATTTACTTAGTAATTGCTCAATTTTACGTGAATAAAAATTTAAGTAAAGTTGTTGAAGTTTTTATTAACGTAAAGCTGACCAACTACTGAATAAAAGCAATTGCTCATTTTTATTCACCCGGCCTAATAACGTTGTGAGTCCATTTTTTCGAGAATCAACTACAAATGTCTTCCTATTTAACATATCAAATTGCATCATACTAGGGTTGGTTATGAACTAAATAAATACTGGAAGGCTTTCATTTTAAAGCATAAAATATACAACTGTTGTGGAATGCTGGACTTTTTCTCAAGACGGTAAATTTAGTATCGTTCCCAGTTTTTAAAAAAATATTCCCTACATGTGGGTATGGTGTCCAGTACACAATTTTAAAGTTGTTTTTTTTTGTTTTGGGGGTGGGGGGGTGGGGGTGGGGACAAATAGTCAAAAGGACATTATAAAGCATTTCCAAATTAAAATATCTTTTGTGAGTAACTTCAAACAAATCTCTTTCTTTAGGGTTGAGTTATCTCAAGAGCTTTGTTTTTTTTTCCTTTTCGACAGATTTTTCTAATCTAGATACAAATGACTTATATTTGGTAATATTGTTACTATCAACATTATCAGATCAAGATTATCAGAAAATCATTGTAAAAAAGATCTCTTTTCCTTCTAAAAGCTATTCTTTTAATCACAGCATCTTAACTCCTTTTTAACCTTAAACTGACATTTTTTTCAAAAAATGACGTTTTTTTCTGCTCTCAACACCGTAGCTTCTCTTCTGTAAGTCATTCTAGAACCAAAGATAAATGGTTTTTGACTAAGTTTTCATTTACTTTAAGTTCATCATCAGTTACCATTAATTTTTTAAATCCAAGAGATTTAATAACTGCTTTTCTAATTTTAATAAATCTCTGATACTTAACTAACATCGAACTTCAACTAGTTTTAGAATTCAAAATAAGTACTAGCTCTTGCCCTAAATCATCTTTAAATTAATGTCAGTTTTTAGAGGTGTGATCATTTAAAAGCTAAAATTAATATTCTAACTAAGACCCGTAACCTCTTTTCACACTAATTGTTAAATAACTTTGCTTTCAATTTCGTTATCATCAATGAAAGTATTAATTTTTATCTTTTTAAATCATCAAAATCTTTGTCATTAACATTTTGGTTATAATCATCTTGTTTTTTAAAAATTACATATACTAATGTTTAATGAAGTGCATGAGCAAAAAATGGCTAAATTTCAGCATGAGAGCCCTTTTTTTCATTACAGCAGTTTTATTTTTTAGTCAATATTTCACCACTACCAGTCAATATTTCGACCATCGATTATTTCTTTCTCAGCCGTAAATCTGGCTGAGAAAGAAAAAAAAAACAACAGTCGAGAAAAGTTCACGCAATACTTATTTAATCAGTATTATCAAATTTTCCAATATTTTCTTGGGGATCGAAAAATCATTCTAAACTCTTAATTTTTGGTGTTTACAGTTTAAACTCAAATCTCATCACTGACAAAAATCCCCGTAATGTTTACAGAAAGGGAAAAACAGATCATCTTATTGCTGCAGTCTTTACAAAAATTGACTTTAACTAAATAATAAATTTTCTCCCCATTTTTTAATACTGTAAATTTATTTGCATACGAGAAATTAACGTCAAGTTCTCAATTGATATAATTCTTAGGGTGTCTCTAAAACGGGCGAAACGCTGTTCAGTTTTGTCGAGTGGGCGCAAAGAGGTTGACCGCTAACATTGCATGTTGCTTTTTGTGATATCACTCACAATAGGTTTTTTTTTGATGAACAACAGTTTTTCTCTCCGCTAACTCTGGTCAAAACATGCAGTTTTTTTCATCTAAACATTGACGAAAACGTTGGACGAAGCGTTGCTCTGTTTTGTGGAGTAGACGCAAAGAGGTTGATCGCTAACAATAGGCATGTTTCTTTTTTTGTGACATCTGCTCACAAAGGTTTTTTTTTAATGAATAACGATATTTTCCTTCAAAAACTCTGGTCAAAACATACAATTTTTTTTCAGTTAATTTATCTAAAAGCTTTGTATTCAGAATGAGTTTACGTAATAAATTACGTAATAAGTTTTTTACCTCTGAAAATAGTTTAACAGCAAAACTCCTTTGTAATCTTAAAAAAAAGCCATAACCTGACGGAACAATGTTTGTTTTCTTTGATATACTTCCACTACCTTCATGCTAATGTTTCAATTATTGCTTCCTCAGCAGTTGTAAACGACGCTAAAATACCCATCTTATTTTGCTTAAAACAATCCAAACAATCTTTATAAACAAGCATTTGAACACGTTCTTGATCAATTGATCGCAAAAGCGGGACCCATCTTGCAGGAAGTCTTTTCATCTTAAATTCTTTATGTTGCGTATCACCAACCCGGTCATTTGAGAAGCCTAGAGCCTCAGCTTTTTCAGGCATTTTTAATCGTTGATCTTCAAGGTTTCTGAAACCACGTTTTAACTGAGTCAGCCAATTGTATACAGTTGAAAGTGAAGGGGAAGCATCCTCATTCCAATAGTTGTTCATGGATTTATTTTTGTATACAGATCAAAACCAAGAAATCAATCACTGCTATAGCTGACTTTTTCCCGTAATAAAAAAACACTGGCACATTAACACTACCTTACTCGTAAACAAAGAATGGCCTGACACATCTAAATCAAATCTCGCATGTGCCCTGTGATTTGGTTGTTCTTTTTTTAAGACTACTATCAAATGAAAGTTCTTTATATATTCTTAATTTTTTACTTTACTTTTTCCATTTATTAAAATTGTAAAGACTGCTATCTTTTGAAAGCTATTTATTCTTATTTTCAATAAAACACAAAAAATGAAAAATCCAAATTTAATTACAGTTGAATTTAAAAATGAAGTTTGTAAATTTAAAATAAAATTTGTAAAAATTTGTAAAAACTGCTATCAAATGAAAGCTCTTTTTATTTTCTACAAAACAAAAACAAAAAAAGCAAAAAGTTTTAATTTAATTTAAAATCATGAAAACATTTAGATTTTAAACCTTTTAAAGATTGTTGGAGTTAGAAATACCTTTAAATAAAAACAATAATCGAAATGTAAATTCCATAATATATATGAAAGATTCTTTAAAAAACTCTTTTTTACTTTCTGCTTAAAAAAACTGTAAATTTTAGTCTCTAATTTAAATATGTAATATTGCTGTTATAATAGCAAGTATATTATAGTAATGTGAAATTATGTTAGTTAATAGAAAAAGAGTCTTAAGCTCTACACTGTTATTATCAATCCAGATTTTGTAAATATTGAAATGAATAACAACACACGTGGATGTAGTGATTATATAGACCTTGCTATAAAATGAAGTAAGATAAAAACCTTTTTTACTGCTTTAACTATGAACCAATTAAAGTTACTTTTGAAAATTGTTCATAGTTCTTCCGATACCTATTCCTGCATGTGTTGTAAATCTTCACCTGCTTGCTTTATTGTACAAGAATAATGGCTAACCTTGGCAATTTATTCATTTTTGTGTATACGTTTGGTTTCGTTGGAATAATAATAAATACCGCCTTAATTTTATTGACAAAGTCAAAAAAATCTAGAATGGATAAAACGCAGCGATGGATAATAATCAACCTCTGCGTCTTCAACTGTTGTTTAAGCTTTACTTATACAATTATCAACTCTTTAACATTGATAAGCAAAACTGATACAGTTAGCAAAGATGGAGATTACAATGGAGGAGTTAATGTTAAACTTAAGGTTGCTGCTCTCCATGTAACTGAGGAGGGAGTTAATGTTAAACTTAAGTATGTAATTGCAGACTCCTTCGTCGCAACTTTTGTGATAGGCACTTACTTAGCAACTTTATGGCTCGTGTTAGACAGACTATTTCATATAAAACTAGTTCATAAATACGCATGCTTCTGGTCACAAAAGAAAACCGCTATTACAACATTGGTTATGTGGGTTTTCGCTGTTTTAATTGGAAGTTTAATGAGAATATATTTAAGAGGAAAACTTGCATATATGTGCAACGTAATTTATATGACGATTGATGCATTCATAATTGTAAAATCAACCTATGTTCACACCAACGCTTTAATTATTTCCCAAAAGCAAAGGAGATCTATTCGTTCAAATCAAAGCCACGAAAGGAAAACAAAAGGATTAATGCTGTCGGCGAGCATTTTGTTGACGTTCATTGTAACAGTGATGATTCCCGATATCATTTTAGTTAAAAACAACAATCAAAGTTTATCTAAAGCCTTTGCTTGGTATGTGTTTGTATGTAACTACTTTTCTTTATTGACAGATGCAGTAATCTATATATTGCTTTCACCGCAAGTTCGTCGGTATTGCAAAAATAGTTACAAGTTTTCCCTCAGAAGTAGCAGCTCTACTGCATCGACGATAAAAACATTTGAAATGTCAAAAGTATCTAGCAGTGGTTGATTTCTAACTGTGCACCACGCCCCGTCAAAAGCATTTGTACCATCATAATGTTTAAATATTCGAATATCTGCCATCAACTTTTTTTCTGCTACCAACGTTCTTTCCATAACATGTCAAATCTATGAGATTATATTTTTTAAGATTAACACATTTACTTTTTTTTGCGTAATATTATTTCTTTGAATAAAATAAATTTAAAAAAATAAAATAATATCTTTGAATAAAAGTTTGATGATGAATTCATCATGTAGTAAATTTTTGAGTTTTTAGTTTCTAAAAAAAAAAAGTCTCATTGAATTAAAAAAAAGTATGGCAGAAGGTTCGTCATCTGTTTTTACCATTTAGTTTTTTTTTAAACATTACACGTCGCTTACCTTAGTTGCTATCACATTCAAAACTCATGATACAATGCTGTATTCTCCATGCTGTTATTAATCTTAAAGCAGTTTAAGTTCATTATTATTACGGTTCCTTTCAAACTTAACTTAAATTCGTACCATCAGACAGATATTTAAACACCGACAATTTACGAGGTGTTGGTGCATGCGCAATGAGGCAATAAGAAACGAGTTAAAGAAACGAAAAATGAGATTATAAACAACACTTAGAAAAACATTTTTGTGTGTGACCGATTGATCAAGACGATGTAAGTGATGTAATGATAGGTTGCGTTGTTTTGTAAATGTTTGGTAAAAAGTTACTTTCAGTGACGAATGGAAAATTTTGAAGTGTTTAAATGGAAAAAACGGCTGAAAAAAATGGCTGAAAAATGAGGAGTATCTTACCTTGTTTTGAATGCCAATGATTAAGCAACAGCGTTTCGCTTTTCGTTATTTTCGGTGCCATTCGTAACAAAAAGCCTGTTTTATTCCGGAAAAAAGTAACTTTATGATCAAAACTCAATTTGCCTATTAATGGATTAACTAAAAGCTATGACATGATTTCATTTATGACAAATTACCGGTTATGAAGAAATCACTAAACTTATTTTGAACTTAAAGTTGAAGTTGCAAAGATGATAGCAACGGCTACAATTCCAAACAATCTATACCTTTCATATTATACCCGAGAAAAAAAAACCGGCTAATCCTGTTAAGTACTTAATAAGTTTCAGTTATAAAAGATCAAGACAAATCTTATGGGTGCAATTATTCCACTGGCACCTGCGATATTACCAAAAGAACTGACCATTGCTATTTATTGTATTTTTCTAAATGTTTAAGTTAAACAACCTAACACTTTATTATTTGTTGTTTTTATTTTTGTTTTATAAATAAGCGTCCTCATTGCTAAGGCAACTAGTTAAATTAGATTTGTTGGGTTATTTTTTCAAGAATTATCCATGTTTAAGTAAAATCTGAAAAGTAGTTATATTTACATTTTTACTTAAACATACATATTTCTTGAGAAATAACCCTGCTAATATAAATATGAAATCTTTACTCAAATAATTCAATAAAACCTAAATAAAATATGAAATTAACTGAAAAAACTACTAACTAATCTGTTAACTAAAAGTATAGTTTTAGTTAATAGTTAAGTTAATAGTTTTTTTAGTTAATTTCATATTAGGATTAGCAAGTTTTAGTAGGAAACTTAGTAGGATTAGCAAGTTTTAGTATACTAAAACTTGCTAATCCTACTAAGTTTCCTACTAAAACTTGCTAATCCTACTAAGTTCCTAGTAAGTACTCGTTAGGAACTTACTAAGTTTTAGAAGGAAACTTATTAAGTACTTAACAGGATTAGCCGGTTTTTTTTTCTCGGGTGGTTTCTTCATTCAGACATTATTTTCCGCCACTCACAATTTTAGTGGGTGAAAAAAGGAGTAGTCAAGAGGCTGGGACAAATGGTTGGTGTTTTTGGGTAAACTCAAAAATCTAATTTAATTTTTATTACAGGCAGCAATGACTGTACATTAAAAGTGACTGGCTAGATTGTCACCAATTAGAGCTTGTGGTGAGGGTTGAGTTTTTAGATACTTTTAGAAACTACTCTTCAAAATTCTTTTGATTGAACCACCCAGGTAATGTATTTTCATATCGAATGCCTTTTGGCTCACCTACATTCGATGACTCAAAATGCTTTAAAAACAACGTAAACAAGTAGCAATCTACCATTTGTACATGCAAACATCAGGGATGTTGATGTTTTTTCCAATTGTGTGATACATTCTGGGTGCTTATGTTTCTACCACAAATAACATTCTTCTGTCCTAGGTCATCTGTCAGGTTCGTTTCATCATAATTCACTAAACTTGATGGCTGGACACTTGTGAGACTATCTTCAAAATTATCAAAATACCTATTAATGGTATCGAAAAAACAGCTGCCCTACAGCTTTTTATATTTTCTGTAATTCAATTTTTCAGATCTTTTTTATATCTTTTTAGAAACAACCCAGTCAGGTCCAGCTATATTGTTAATAAACTTTTAGACTTTTCGTTCTAAGGTGTGTAAGTAGCTTTTGACAACAAGCCTCTTATGAATGAAGGTCAGAGGAACGCCCCACTCACTGACACTGATGAATTTATCTGAAAAAAGAATATCAGTATACTTCAAGCAATATTTGCTGTATTTAATACAATATATAGTATGATGCAATAAGTACCGCGCTACTTTAGGCATAATATATGGTACATTTTAAAGATGATTCCTCTAGTGCAGTGAATGTGGTTTGTCCTCCAAATGACCCTTGGATTTTTTTCTTTTCAATGCTTTCCAAATCTCCATTTTATCACTGAACTCCTCCGCTGCATTACGAAGGCTCATTTTTTTTAGTTTTACATGCCTCGAAGGCCATTTTCAAGTTGTTTGTTTAAGTAGGCTCATGAGCCTTAGCCCCTGAAAGGTGAACTTACTTCCTAGACATTTTCAAAACTTGAAAAAATTATTTAATTGGCTGTGTAATTATAAAATGATGTTAACTGAGATAGTGAGGTAGAGTGAGATATGTGTATCACTTCACGCCAGTTATAGGTACAAAGTATGAAAAAATTAAATAAACAAATCTATACAAAATACTATGAGATGTTTTTGTAGTAATTATTGTGTAAGATGGTTCAACATATCTTTCAGTAGAATCAAAACAATTTCAGAATGCACAGTTTACTTTCAGTACATAAAGTTTCCAGAGTACAAAAAACGAGCTTTACTGATAGGAAAAAAAATACTCTAACAATTGCATTGAAAGTAACAGGAAAGAAAGAGTTGCTATATGAACATTTGCAGAGGATCTAAGTAGTGATCAACAAAATCGGAAGGAAAAATTGATGGATGACAAAATAAACAACCAGCATTTATTACTTCAATAAATATAGATTCGAGTTCTTTATTTAACCAGGATCAAGTCAGTGCTAAAGTTAAAGTTTAAGCTAGACTTAATATACATCAAAGCCCCACCCTTTTTAGTTTTAGCGCGTAAAGAGATACAAATCATCTAAATCACCATATAAACCTACCTTTATCCAGCAGGTTAGATTAAGTCATCTTAATGATGTAAGACAAGTTCTCAAAAGATGCTAATAGTATTTTAAAATCGTCAATGTGGTTGGTTGTAAAGATATGTTTACATGGATATAATTTATAGAATTTCGGTAATTGTACCTAGGAACATCTACATAGTTGCAGATAAGTGTAAGATAAGTAACTAATTAAAATAAAAAAACTATTAACATAGCCAAATTTCTGGGTGAAAAAAATTAAAAGTCAAGCGGGAATATTAAATACTATTAACATGTTAAAAACGAAATTTTTTTTAAAAAAAAATAAACCTTACAGACGCTGATTTGCCACCCTGTCGCAAACAAACTGCACCATAAAAAAGAAATGGCTTAAAAACGGCCGTATTTTTGACACTTTATAACCGTAGTTTTCGTATTTCCTTAAAACATACTGATTGTTACTATAACAACTATTTATGTTAGGACCACAACAAATTTTTTTGAAAACAAATTATATTGCTTTAACACAATAAAATTTTTGTATATCTTATCTAAATAGTATTTTGAAATCAATTTTTATATAATTATGTTACATCGGCATCTTTCATTTGCCAATTTGAAATAAATATATCTGTGCTTTAAACAACCTATTAAAGAGTAATATGCTGTTAACTAACATCTTATATTAGAGGTGGTATTTATTTTCTTTTAGATAAAGAAAAAAAAAAAAAAAAAAAAAAGGAAAAAATATTATGAAGAATATCTATCAGTTGCGCTTTCTTCTATTTTAAATGTTATAATGGAAAAGGTAATTAGTGTAAAAAGCTCAATTAAATGAAAATATACATTTGCAATATATATATATATATATATATATATATATATATATATATATATATATATATATATATATATATATATATATATGCAGGTATGTGCAATTAGGCAATTATTACTTTTAACTATCATTGGATAACACGGTGTTCTAAACTTAATAAATGGTCATGACATTATCATAAAATGCAGTATCATGAAAAATTATGTAGAAAAAATTATCATAAAAGACTTTATAAAAATAGTCTATATGTAAAGAATTGAAATGGAGTTACACAAAGATAGTGAAAAACCCTTTTTTTATTACAATCAGTTCTGATAGAAAAAATGCTTCTAGCCCCCTTTTGATGTATTTAAAAAAGTAATTAGTTGCTAACTTGACCAAAATAAATAATTAGTAAAATTTATGGCTAATTTATTCTAGGATGAAAACATACCTGTATTTGCATGCTCCCAACCTAGAGGATTGCCTGAACTTCCGTTGCTGCCTAAAAATGTAATTGAATCAGACCTTTACAAGGTAGTGTGCTCTTAGATTTAATTTTTTTTTTGAAAAAGTTAATCTTTTACTAATGTTAACTAATTTGAAATGCTGTTGCTCCATATTTAAAAAAGAAGAATAAACCTTTTATTTGATGATAATTGATATTGAGATGTGCTAATAATAAGAATTGCTAAAATAAAACTTTCTTTCTACTGATTTTTTTTTCAATTAGATTGTAAACAAGCATAGTAAGTATCCTCCAATATTAAAAGGAAACTCATGGACTCGAGCTGCTCCTTATAAGGAAATGCTTTATCACCGCACACCAAGTGAATCAATTGCAAATAACTATTCTCCAGCTGTACAAAATCTCAAAATAGGGGAAATGCAAAATTTTCATATTAATCATAAAAGTCACAGCTCTGAAGGTGCCCGAAAGAAAAAGGAAAAATACTTGACTAATGAACAAAAAGACATTGATGAGTGAGAAAGTTTTTAATATATTTTTACTCAAATGTTTTTCTTGACTAAACATAAATTGTAGTATTATAAAGTATTTTTCTTTCTCTCTACCATTAGAATTGATAGGGAAACTACTAAATGTCAACAGTTTTGAATATAATTCTTTGTTGAATATTAGTGTTAACTTTTTAAACTTTAACTTCTATGTCTTTAGTTTTACTTTATACTCCTTATATAGCTTAAAGGTAGTGAATTTACTTCTAATATAACTGGATACATTCTCCATTCTCCATGACCTCTTGTATTACAAATCAAGTGCTTTCTCATAAAGCCATAATTACTCTTTACAAGTAATTTTTACTAAAACATTGAATATGCTTACAATTAACAACTATATGTAAAAATAAAAATTTTAAAATCTAATTTTGGAAAAAAAAAAGAATTTATGATAAATAATTTCAATTAGTTGAATTTTAAATATTATTTATTATTCAAATGAATTTCACTAAAGTGGACTTCTATATTTCTTAAATAAAAGAACTAAAAGCATAGAATTTATATTCAATAGATTTAGAATTCTGAGAAATTCTCTTTTATTGTAATTATTGAAGGGAAGCTATTACTTCAAGTCGACCACTAACCCCTAATCATCAGTTAAAAGTTATCAATGAAAACCATTTGAAAAAATTTCAAAACTACATAGAGCCAAACAATCAAGATCTTCAGGTTGGTGATTCATTAAATTAGTTTTTCTGTATTTTCTGTAATATTTGTAATATATGGTTTGTGATGTTCTAAAAGGAACCACTATTTACTAACAGCCTTTCTTTAATTTAATTTTCACTTTCCTTAACTTAACTTCTGTTTTCTTTAGCTTTACTTCTCTTTTACTTGTGTGAAAATTCAAGCATTGTTTTTATAGTTTTTTTCTTTCTTAACATCAATTCCTAAGAAACTTAATGAAATCTATTATGCAGTTAAATGTTTTGTTTATATCAAATAATTAATGTTTTTGCAAATAAATTTAGCGTTATTATTACTACATTTCCTATGGTATTTCTTCACATGATATATGTCCTCAAGACACTGAAATGATTGACAGAGTTATTTCAGAACGTTTATTAGCACAGTTTGATTTGCTGAAATACAATGAACTTATCAGAAATCTGAAGCAAGAAGTATTCTATGATCATGAAAATAGTTGCAGGAAATCAATTGGTTTGTTTACATAAAGTTTTTTTTATTTGATTATCAGTTAAATAAATAAATATCAATAAAATGTCTTTTAATTATGAAATAATGTCCCATAGATAAATTTTTTGATTAAATATGGGGCACTGTTAGGCAAACTTATTTCCCAGTGTTAATCTCTGATTTGTTTTCATTTTTTGTATATCCCATTAATTCAAAAACAGAGTTGATTAAGAAATCCTCAAAATGCAAGAAAAGAACTTTTTGAAATAGAATTTTCTTATTCTACCCTACTATTTCTACTATTTTTTTTAAAGGAAAATATTGTTTTCTTATAAAAGTCTTATTTGAAAATAATTTTGTGGTACAATGCTAGCAAATGATCTTTTTATTATTTTAGCTTTTTATCTTTATAAAGGTTACAAAACTCCTTTTTTTTTAACTATTAGACTGAATTATTAGACTTAAATTGTTTATCATAAACACATATGCACTGTGGTAATAAAAGTGATTGAGGATTATTCACAAGAAATCGATTATTCACAAGAAATCTTTATTAAGCTTACAAAACTCCTTTTTTTTTTAACTATTAGACTGAATTATTAGACTTAAATTGTTTATCATAAACACATATGCACTGTGGTAATAAAAGTGATTGAGGATTATTCACAAGAAATTGTAAATACAATAAAAAATGTTCACAAAAAATCGTAAATTTTTAGAAAATGTTTATTTTTTGATTTTAGAAAATCATTTATTGTCAAAAAAAAAGTGCAATTGTATTGTGATTATTGTGTATTTTTTAGTCTAAGATTAAGCTTTTTAAATGTAAGCACTGTCATTTAGTTTATCTAAGAAACCTCTTTCAAAAAAAGCTGATAGTTTGCTTTAAACTTACTGCCATAAAACTGGACAACTTGGAACAAGTTTTCATATTTTTTCACTACAACTCTTTTATTACCACTGTAATTTTGATATTTATTAATGTTTAATGTAACAATAGTTTGTAAGTTAATTAATTAAGCTTAAATTCAAACTTTACAGAGTGCCTCAACATCCTTGGTATTTTTAAAAGGAATGGTGCGTTCCAAATCACCCCACTGTGGGACAACTTAAGACAAATTAATATTTTTGAAAAAAATCATAATATGCATAAAAATATGACAGGATATAATTAGCAAATAAAAAGCCTCCTTCATATATATATGAAAATATCACAGAATATATGTAAGCCATTTTTATATCATACATATTTTTCTTAAAATGCAATAAAATATAGTTAACAAATAGAAAAACAACTTCATATTTTGTCTTTGAAGAATATTTTTTTTGTGATATTGTATTGAGATCTTTTGTTTCTAGTTTTTAACACATGATTTTTGAAAAAAAAATAATTTAAAGAAAGCCACCTTCATATCCCATCTTTGAACATAAATTGACTCCTTTTGAATTGTTCCATATGATTCTGGTACTAAAATCAGTCATAATATCTGCTTCTTTATCCCAAATTCGGTCAGTTACTTGTGGCCACTTCAACACTATTTCATGACTTCACTAGCTAGCCCATGGTTGAGTTATACACCATCATGAGTCACTAAAACAAATGGATCATTTTGGTATTTGTTAACTGTTTGATTAAATTTGTCTTCAACACAGGATTTGTTTTCTTTACAGGATTTGTCTTCACATGATTCATGTTTGCTAGATTCATGATTGCTAGGTATCTTTGTTGTCTTTTCAATGCGGGTTTATTATTTTTTGATGCTTTTATTGAAAGCATTACTATTAGTACAAAATTTGTCATTGGACACATATTTACCTGGTGTAACTTTTTCTGCCTTTTGCATTGATCTTTTTCCCACATCAAGAGTTTCTAAAATTATTTAAACAATCAAGGACAGCATTTGTTATTGCTCCTGTGCCAAGTAGAGCATTTTAGTATACTTAATAATAGAAACACAGGAACTTGTGTAGCATAAAAAAAAAAAATTTGAAGCATAGGATATAGTATAACCTATAAAAAAAACAAAAATATAAAAATATAGGGCATTATGTAAAATTTTTAAAAACCTATAGTTAGTCACCCACACTGCAAGCACAAAACTTCAGTATGGTACAACATCAATACTGTATGCACATTTGAAATGAATTATATTACAATGTTATGTACACATTGTAGGGTTCATGTGATATATTTGGTATGATCCACTTTTTTTTATTTGGCTTGGCTAAAAACTCGAGCTTGACTAAAAAGTGGAAGAAAGTATTTTTTTGATATACATGGTGACTTTTATTACCCAAAATAATAGGAAATTCAATTTATAAAAAAGAAAGGTTATGTGTTGCTGATAGTGCAGCATTTTTCCCAGAAATTATAAAGTTTGTCCCATGTCACCCCACCATCCTAAATCACTCCACTTTATGGTACATCATTCTAATGCTTTACAAGGGTTTATTACAAATCATTAGGATTTTCAACTAAGATAATAAGATAAAGGAGATTTTATGGTACATCATTCTAATGCTTTACAAGGGTTTATTACAAATCATTAGGATTTTCAACTAAGATAATAAGATAAAGGAGATTTTTAATGTTTCATGGTTAATCTCTTTTTTTGTTGCATAGCATTATATCTATTCTAATTAAATTCTACTAAAATAAAGCATTTTATTTCTTATTTTTAGTTGATTATATTTTAAAAGACAAAAAAGAATGTCAAAGATTGCACATTGGATCACTTCCAGTTGTTCATCTCTCAAAGTAATATTTTTTATATATGTTAAATCATTTTCTCTATTTTTTTTTTTTTTTTTTTTTAATATTTTTATTAGTTAAGTTGTTAGTCAAGTTTGTTATTTCTTTTTTAAGTTCTGTTCAGAAAATTTTTTTTTTTTTAAAGATGTCTTCGTGCACCCGTTCCTTGGAGTAATGTTTATCAATCTTCTAAGAAATTTATTCTGAAGCATTTAATGAAAAACAATCCTGTAATGGTTGCGCTACAAAATCTTTGGTATCAAAAGTGAGAGGATTTTAATAAAACAATAAAGCAGCCTTTTTTAAAACTGTTAAATAGTTTGTTAGTCATAAATAATCCTATCAATCCTTAGTGGGTTACATTTAAATATAGCTGGACAATTTTATTCAACTTTTTTCTTTTCCTAGAGTTGTTCAAAGGTTTATAGTAAAGCATTAATGACAGGAGTTGATGAGCATAAGAGACAATTTGTAATAGATTACATGAAGTATTTTAATGAGAGTTAACCAATTTGGATTTCTGAATTGTAAAAAAACTTTCAAGCTGTGTTACCATTTTAAGATATTCTAGGGTCATCAACTTTGGCAGATCTAAAAACATACCAACTTTATCTCTAAATATAACTTAAATAAATAAATTTTTGTGTTTCTCATTTTCCTTTTCTTCATGTAATCACATTTCCCATTTATCAATTTTAGTTTAATTAGCTGTTGATAATTAAATTCTGACCTTGCTTCAGTAATTGTTATCTTCAGTTTGTGTAAGATACTTAAATCTTGTAACCATTGTAGCCAGGTTGGGAATCAGAGATAATCTAAAAGGATTAAACAATTCAAGAACACAGTGGGTTCTTGAATGAAATTCTTATTTCTCTATTGGACGAGTTAAGTGTAAATTTTGACCTGTAGTACTATCAAAACTAACTTATGAATCCAACTTAAAATAAGATTAAACTTAGGTATTGAATGTAATACTTGTTTTTGTACCTTTGTAAGTGCAAAACTGCTTTTAAAAGTGATTGCAAGTTGACTTTTGAAATACAATCAGTTGACTCTTGATTTTGAAGACTCTTTTACTCTCTAGCTAAATGATGATTACTGTATGATAGATATAGGTTGCAACTTTTTCCCACTGTATTGTTGTAAAGATACTAATAGTTTATTAATTTATTTTCAGATACAGACATGTTGCTGACAGTTTTTGATTTTACTTTCTCACACAAGTTTTTATTGGAAAAATCAAACTAGAGCAGTTGTTAGAGATAAATTTATTTGCTAATCAATGTCTATGTTTTATTCAAATGCTGTTGCTTATCTGTAGGAGTCATTCCATCTTTTCCTTAAATTTTTTGAGAAGTTGTTGATGCTAGATTTTAACATATTAACTGTAATTTTTAAATAAAGAACTGGTAATCTCAACATATAGATAGATTTTGGATGTCTATTTATCTCTCTTTAACAAGTTTATAAATATCAGAATACTCCATTAATAATCTACAAATAAAAAATACAATTATAAATATCTAATTAAAACATTACAATTCTATTGATATAATGTGAAAGATGCTTTGTTTAGGTTTTCTGTAAAGATCTAATTTAAAATCTAAAAGCAGTTTAAATCAGAAGTTGTAAAGTATTATGAGATTTTCTTTCTCAAATATATGTTACCATCAATACTATAAAGTGTTTTTACGTAAACACAACTTTTTATATGGGTTTTGCACATTGCCTGGCCCACTATTTCATCAGGAGTAATAATAAAAAATAAGAAGTTTAATATGATACATCTTTAAAAAAAGTTGTGTTTTTGTAGCAAGGGTATAGTTGTTGTTTGATGTAACAACTTACATTTATTTATCCTAATATAACAAATTAATTTAAGTTACATTACATGATACTAGTAGTTATATTATTAGTTTGTTCTAATAACATTTATTTGTGTTTATAGTATAATTTATATCTATTTCATAAGTTTATAAGTTTTTTCTTTCTTCAGATTTTCAGCATGGAGATTTATTGATATTTCCAAAGTAAAGAATGCAGCTGCACCTTTAACATTACAGTCTTTTGAAAATTTTGTTGAACAATCTTGTGCAGAGGAAAGGCAGAAATTAAAAACTGTGCAAGTTCTATTTTTCAAAAAAAAAAATTATTTCAAGTTTGAAATCTGAAGTTAAATAAGCACAAATTTAGTTTGAATAATAACTGAATTTTCTGAAAAAAGTTGAAATTTATGTAAGATATTCTTAGCATGAAAATAAAATACTCTTAACTGTTAAAACTCATTCTTTTATGATCTTTTAGCTGGCTTCCAGCTTGCTCTCAGTTACTCCGAGATATGGAAGACCACTGGAAGTATTTACTTCCAAATAGTGGTGCAATGTGTGCTCAGCTTATTCAAGAGTTTTTTTCTGCAGTTTCTACTGTTATGTCAATTCATTTGCGAAGTATGGTTGTTAACTCACTAGAAGACTTAACATCATTCTTAAGCATATATGTGGTTTGTAATCTGTATTTAAGCTTTATAAAACGAAACCATGATTTTGATTATGCTTTATTTTCCTTAGAGATGTTTTGATTGAATTTCCCTTTTTAAAGCACTTTTTAGATTGATTTTAGTTTACTCTAAAGTATATTATTTTGAAAAATGTTTTTTGATTAATATTTGGCAATGAATGAAGATGATTGAAATATTTTTAGAAGGGGAATAACTTTGCTGATCATTATGAGCCACTTCAGTTTATTAATCCACCGGTAATGGTAGCACCTAGTCTTTATTATATGTGTGCATTTAAGTACATTAGTACATAGAAATTGCTCTTTATGTTTAATGTTTCAGCTCTTCTTAGTTGAAGTTATGTTAAATGGTTTGGATATTGTTTTTAAACCACCACTACTTGACTTCCGAGATTTACTTGTGAGGGTGTATGAGAAAGTTGTTCATGCTTCTGAAACAATCCCTAGAGTAATGCTTCAAATTTCTTATCTTTAAGTTTTATTCACTAATAATTTTTGTAAACACAGTGTAAAAGTGCTTTAAGTGCATCTTAGTTTTCATAAGTTTCTCCAGTATTTTTCATTCATGATTTTCTTTAGATTGAGGTTCTCCTATTTCCAGATTTAAAAGACAAAGAGTTATACTTAAATGCAGTTGATTTTAAACAAAGTTGTGTGCAACAGTATGTCGCAAGAGGACTAAATGTATTAGATTCCAACATTAAAGGCCCTTATAAGTAAGCCTTTTTTTAACTTAATGCTAAACTTTTCAGATCATTTTTTTTTTCAAAAAAATGATCTGAAAAGTTTAATCAAAAATTTTTTTTGTTTGTTTTATATTTAAATTTTCAGATATTTGGATTTGTATCAATTCTATAAAGAGCTATTCAATGGAACAGCAGAAGCTTCTGTGTCAGGTTTTCTCTCCAATCACCATGTTGTTGCAGATTTTTCAAAGGTTTGCACTTTAGATTAAAACAAAGAATTATTATTTTTATTGACATTCTAAATATCATGCCCTACACTTTTATTATATTGACAGATCATACAAGTTTAAGTTAAATCTTTTTTTTTTTTTTTTTCAATTTTAGAAAATTCAAGTTTATCAAAAGCTATATTTTGAAATTTCCTGTTTGGGCATGACAGTACCGATGAACCTGTTCTGTATCAATTGTAGGAAATTAAACGATGAACTAGCAAATGTTTGCACAAGTCTTTCAGAAAAGATGATTAATTTTATTGTTTCTCAGAACAAGGAAAAGAATAGAAGGTACTTTTGTTATTCTACTGTGTGTTCTGTGAATTAGTTTTTATGATGAAATGGTTATTTAGTTACAGGCTCTACTTTTTTTTCTAGCATTTGTATTAGTTATGATCTCATATCAGATAGATGTCATGAAATCCCAGACAAAACAGAAGATATTATTGAGCTGATTAAGTATGTTAAAGAAGCAAGTTTAGTCAAAGTTGCTGAACTTCAGCAGCAAGTGGAATTAGCTGCTGAACGAATTACATTTCTTCTTCAGTATGCAGATGTATCTTGTATGCACTTTTGATTTTAGAATTTAAATTTTAAAAGTTAAACATGTTTTATAAAAAAAAGATAATTAGCTTTATTTTGCTATTTTTATTTAGCAAAAGCTATGATTTTTATTTAAATAATTAACTTTTTGTTGATGTTTTATTAGATTTTATCAATAAGTTATATTAATATTTCTTTTTGTAGCATCAGATATTAAAGTAAATAATGACCTTTTTGCATGGCCCAGAAAGATTTTGAAAATATTTGAATTAAGTGAATCAAGAATTTCATCAAAAAAAAGTCATGTAGAGCAAGAATTAAAAAAAAGGTGATTGTGTTTTTTTGGGTTTCAAGTTTTATTATTACTACTGTTTCAACTTCCTTTCAGGTCTAGAAATAAATTATAGCTTTTCAAGTATGATACAAGACACAAACTAAAACCAGTCTAGCATATTTGAAATTTGATTTCTTATTACTTAAAAATATTTAAAGCAACTTACTGATATTTTTAAATGCAGACAAGTGGATACCATTTAATAAATGCTTTATTAACCTGAAATCTTCAAATACCTGTCTAGGCAAGTAGCAGATATTGTACTGATTTGGCCCAAAGAAAAACTCTTCAAGATGCTATATTTGCAACTTTTAAAGTCATTAATAAAAGGAATTCAATGTAACTGTTTATTTTGATTTCTCACTGCTAAAATAAATTTGAGTTTTTCAATTTGTTAAGAATTAGACTAAAAATATACATAAGTTTGTAAAAAGCAAATGATGTGTAGATAAATGAAAACTATTTGAAAAAAGTCTGCATGCTTTTAGTAATCTGTTTCAGAAGAGCAACAATAATCTTTTTTGTTATCAACACCTTCAAATCAAAATTCTTCATTGTTATTGTTGTTTAAGTTGGTCAGTTTGTTGCCACATCCTTTACTTTTTCTTCTCACTTCTTCCATTGTTAGGTAATTTTTTTAAAAATTCCAGGAATGTATGATTAGTGTGACAACAATTCTTTTGAAAAAATTCTTTATTCTTTAAGAATTTTCTTGTCTCTAGCAATTTATTGACACGCCATATAATTTAGGATCCTTAAGTATATATATCAAACTAGTAATACAATTTTTAAATTACATTATTGTCAGACTCCATGTCTTTAGTGCCATCAGCATATCCCTTTAACCAACCTCTATATCTAAACTTTTATAAAGGTTGATGAAAAGAGCCTCCACTTCATCTTCAGATTCATAGTCAATTTTAGTAAAGTACAAGTAATAACATCTGCAAACTCATTCTTAAGAGGGAATGAAAGATAAATGGTAAATCATTATAAAATAAAAACTTTAAAAGCATTTTGTTCAAGTTCTACTTTAGTAAATTCCTCTGAAACTTTTTGTAATCAGCTGAAGTGCAATATTAGTTTGAGAATAGGTTTTGTAAACTGAGAATGCAAGTGCTAATTTAATGGAACTTCTGTGTTTGAATATGTGTTATCCACAAAGAACTGTCAGCTTCACATTACTAAGATAGTGCTTTTAAAAAGAAAATTAGGTTGAATTTTAGAAGCCTAACTTAAGCATTTATGACATAAAAGTAATTTGGTGTTTTTCATGTTTATCAAAAATTGACAGGTATACTTAATAATATTAACAAAAAATTTCCTTTTTGTTACTATTTTTAAATATAGGTATCAAACTTGCTAAGAATGCATTTTTTGATACTGAGTTTTTTTCAGGGTTGGTGTAGAAGTTTTTTTGCTGCTGTTGTAGCTGTCATTATGCTTAATGAAGACGCAATTGCAATATTTGTATACGCCAAAAACTTTTTTACTTCCATTGCAGTATATTTTTTATTTTTTGGTGATAGAATATCACATTACAGTAGATTTACACACAAAAAATTAAGTACAATACAAATCATAAATTTTTGCAGGCATTTTACTTTTTTAAAATTATCACAATTTTTCATTTTCTCATTTTTAGATATTAGTGGTTCCTACCAATCTTTAGTAATTTTTCTTTTGATGAAGCAAATATATATATATATATATATATATATATATATATATATATATATATATATATATATATATATATATATAGCACAAAAATACAAATCTATCGGAAAAAACTTCTAGTTCAGCCAGGAGTTAACTAATGGCTAACTTTTATTTTCAGGCCTACAATTACATAATTTGAATATATTTAGGGAGTTATTTGAATATTTCTTAAAAATGTTAATAATTTGTTGACATTTTATTTAAGGGTGACTGTTTTAAAGGAAATGCTAGAGTCATATAACAAAGAAATTGACCTTTTTAAAAAGAAAGAAGTAAGGAGCTTTTTTTTGAAAAATTAGCTAAAAAAATAACTTTAAAGTCATCGTTTTTTTAATGTTCCTTTTTAACAGTATCCAAAATTTATGTTGCTATATTCTGTTTTCTCAACTATGCAGTTGAAAATATATACAGGTTTTAAAACTGTAAGTTTTGTTATGTAGTGTTTTTTTGTGTTAAGTTATTAAATTCAGAGGAAATCAATAGAAATGTACAAAAGCTTAATGAAATCAGTCATCATATTGAAGAGGCAAGAAAAGAAGTTGAGGTAGGTGCAAATTCTTTTGTAAAGCATAGTGGAAATTAATGTTTTAAAGGAATTAAAAAGCATGCATATTTCACCTGAATTTTGTTAAATGATAAAAGAAACTCTCTTACTAACATGTAACATTCTGTCAATGTGAGACTGCTATAATAGATTAAAATACATTTTAATGTCAACAATAAATTGTATATTTTAAACAGTGTCTAAGCAAGGAGGAAGATCTACTTGGATGGGAAGTCACACAGTATCCAATCCTGCAAACCATATTAACAAACAAAGAGCCTTATGAAAAACTGTGGAATACTGCATTGCAGTTTACAAATGCACATAATAATTGGCTGAATTGTAAGTTTTGTTTATTTCCAATGGAAAAATGGGTAAAAAAGTGTTAAGTAAAGTAAGTAAGTGAAAAGATAATGAAGACATAAAGCATAAATTTTGACTTAGCAGTACAAAAATAGCCAGAATATATTCAGTTTCTAAGATTTGTGTCAGATATGCTATAAAAGTTTGTAACAAGATGAGTGAAATTCAATGTCCAATAGGCCTAGAAAACCGCCAGGTAGGGGAATGTTCTTGTATTAAAACTTCAAGTATAAGTGGATCTAAGGGATAGTTATTGTAAACTTATTAGAAGTTTTAATGAAAATCTTGGAAAAACCAATTTCTTCAATACAGCATGATAATTTTTAAGTTGGGAAAACGTAGGTGCATATGCATATATTAGATTCTGGCTTTAATTCTGACTCCTAGAAGTAGGGAGTTAGCATCAGTTAAAATAATTATGGAGAGAATTGCTTGGTAAATGGAAAAATAGAAGCAATTAAGTTTTAGTCATGATTGTAGGTTTTAAGTAATAAATAGGAAAAACAAAGCTCTTGTAAAATTTTGTTCCATATAGATTTTTGTTAAAATTATCTTTTTAATTTTATGCAAGATTTGTTAAAAACAATATTTCTTTCTAATAAAAAATTTCTTTATTTGGTTTCATTTTTATGGTACTTTGAATAAAGCTATAAACTAAAAAAAATCCTAATTCTTAAATTCTTGAGTATTTTGTTTGAAAGCACTGAGTAGTTTTGGTATAAATATTATTATTTGAGTGAAATTATCTATTAAACATTGAAATGGGATAAATATGGGTAGTTTGCAATTTATTTTAGAAGTTTTTTTTCTCTTTAACAGGTTCATTTAGAGAGATAGATGCTGAAAAAGTTGAAGAAGAGATTACTACAATGTGGCGAACAATGTTCAAATTGTCAAAAACTTTCTCAGAAATTCCTGGGCCACGTCGTATTGCTGAAAGCATTAAGTTCAAGATAGAAAAATTTAAACCTAACCTTCCTCTATTGAGTTCAATTTGCAAACCTGGACTTCGAGATCGTCATTGGGAGTTAGTGAGTAAATTTAAAATGTTCCACTTTACAGAAAAAAATTTCAACGGTTATAGAACTTTTTTTTATAACAATTCTTGTCATCAAAATAATTTTGCTTATGTTTCAAAAATTATGCTTATGATCAGAAGTTGTAATTTTCACAAGTTGAGTAGTAAATGATATGAAAAAATAATTTTCACATTGGTGTCATATTGTTTTCTGATAGTAAAATTTGTTTGTATTTTAATTAATAAGCTTTTAAGTATGAACATTTAAAAATAACATTGCAGTTTGAATTTATTTAAAGTCTTTATTTAAAGTTTAATGCTGATTTAGAATGGTAATTTTTCTTAGATCAGCAAAATTGTTGGTACTGATTTAAAGCCTGACAATGAGACATCACTTGCTGAAATCATTGATGCAGGGCTACTGAAGTTTCTTCCTGAGTAAAATTTAGTTTGTATTATTATTGTAAGGCAGATGTAAAAGTTCTTAATAAATTAGACAAATCAGTTAATTTGTTAACATTAAAAATGTTAATAAATTAACTGATTTTTTTCAACTTGATTAGGCTTGATGAAATAAGTAGCACAGCCAGCAAAGAGTACTCCATTGAAAAAGCAATTGAAAAGATGAAAAATGAGTGGGGAGAAATGATGTTTGAATTTTCACTTTACAGAGATTCTGTTAGTTATTAATAAATATGATTTTTTTCACAAAGTTTTTTTAGCAGTTTATGATATTTGTATATTTGTATTTGCAAAAATGTTTTTAAAAAATGTTAGTTTCAACTAAAGTTTGTTTTTTGAGGATATGACCATAACATTTTTTACTTTATTTTGCGTGTGTGTGTGTTTTTTTTTAGGGTGTTTCAGTTCTTTCAGCTGTAGATGAGGTACAGTTGTTACTTGATGATCACATAATCAAGTCTCAAACCATGAGTGGTTCTCCCTTCATCAAACCTTTTGAGACTGAAATAAGAGTTTGGAGAGAACATCTTGTAATGATTCAGGATATTCTTGATAACTGGCTTAAGGTATTTACATTTTTTAATGATATTTTAGTATATATTTTAACTATATTTTTATACTTTGATATAAGTTTATTGATAAAAGTTTATTATTAAATGTTTTTCTTTAGTTATTCTTTTTTTCAGTTATGATTATTTAAAATATTTTAAATTCATACACTCTTTGAATATGGAAGAATTTAAGTTTTTTGTTTTTGATAAAAATTATAGATAATATTTTTCAGTTTGTAAAAAATAATATCAAAATTTTTATAAATTTTCTAAAACCTTTTATTTTTAGTGCCAAGCTACATGGATGTATTTGGAGCCAATCTTCAGTTCAGAAGATATCATGATGCAGATGCCAAAGGAAGGGGAAAAATTTAAAATTGTGAATGGTTATTGGAGGGATATAATGATATCTGCGGTAAAAATTGTTTGCACAATCCTATTCTCTACAATATTTTGCTTAAAGGTTAAGAGGTCGGTGGTATAAGTAAACACTTTTTATAAGCTGTTGCTTTGCTTTTTCATTTTCATAGCAATTATACAAAAATATATTAAAAAATGAAAAGTAAAAAAATATTTTCATTTAAGTAATTGAAAGAAATGTTTTTTAGGTTGTTGACCCTCATGTACTTGTATGTACCAATCAACCAAATATGTTAGCAAGATTTGTTGAAGCAAATCATCTTTTAGACGAGATTCAAAAAGGACTTAATGCTTATCTTGAGCAAAAACAACTTTTCTTTCCCAGGTACATCTTAATTAAAAAATCAATTTTAGTATTCTTGTGTTGTTTGATTTACTTTTTTTGATTTAATTTTAAGAAGCTGTTTTTCTTCCTAACTTATATAATGTTAAGTTGACCAAAATTACAGATTTTTCTTCCTATCAAATGATGAACTTTTGGAAATTCTGTCTGAAACTAAAGATCCTCATCGTGTTCAACCACATTTAAAAAAATGTTTTGAAGGCATATCTAAGCTTAAGTTTACTGAGAATCAAGAAATTGTCGCTATGATAAGTGCTGAGAAAGAAGTAGTTTCTTTTTCAGAAATTATTGTACCTGCTCAAGCAAAGGTTTGTATTTTCTTTTAAACAACTATGATTGTCTGCTATTCAACTGTTAAATTAAAAAAGTTGATAAATAAAACTGAATTGCTAAAAGGCGAAGTAAAACATTCAAATTCAGACTTTTGGTCATTATGTCAAGTCATACTTTGACTATTTAGAGAAGTTGCTATTAAATTAATTTTGACATGATAGATTATGAAAAAATGTAACTTTAACGGACTGTCATTATTCTTATTGCAATTTTCTACATTTGAATAATGTAGATATGTTCTTTTTAATACCCTGAAAATATATCATTCTTACAATTATATACTTATTTGATTCCACAGGGCATGGTAGAGAAATGGCTTTTACAAGTTGAAAGTATTATGATATTGAGTTTACAAAAGGTTGCAGATAATGCTCTTAAAGCATATCCCTTAACATCTCGTGATAAATGGGTACAAGATTGGCCAGGGCAGGTGAGTTGTTGTCTGGGGAGCTTTAAATTATTTTTCTTTTAAAGGGGTGTTCTTGTGTATCCTGAAAATATTTAACAAAATGGTTTGTTGGTAGAAGTTGTAATTTGAAGTTATGTAACAGAATGTAGAAATTATTGACATTTAAGCCCTGTTCAATGCAGAGAGTTATGGACCTGAATTCCTTCAGTATTCAACTTTACCAGTATAAGCACACTATTTCAGTACATGCTGAAATGCTCTGTTTTTACATTCTTCATCTTCAAAGTATTTGATTGTTGACTTTTAATCTTGATTAATGCTCAAGAAAAAGTAAATAATCATCTTTGCATCATCTTTACTCTTTTTTGACTCTGTGCTGGTTGCAGTTGTAAATCAGCTATGATTTGACAAATTAGTAGAGCTTGATAATTCAAAAATGATAAAAAGTAATTTAGTGCTTTAGACACATGTGTTATTTGAACATTGCATAATTAAACCTTGATCGTGGTTTAAATAAAAGTCAGCAGTATTAACAATTTTATAACAATAGTCGTTCATAGAGTATGCAAATGCAAATTATTTCTCCTCAAAATGTTATTAATTTTATGCTAAATATTGTGCCAGTAATATGAAGTAGAATTTACACTTCCTAAATTCATCTTTCATTTAATTTTTTTTTAAAACTATATTCAGGTAGTAATTGCAGTTAGTAGTATTTATTGGACAGCAGAAGTTAGTGAAGCAATACTCAAACCTAATGCTCTTTTCAGCTATCTTAATAAGTCCAATAATCAAATTAACAAACTTGTAGAGCTTGTACGAGGGAAGTTAGAAAAAGGAGTGCGACTTACTCTTGGTGCTTTAGTAGTTATCGATGTTCATGGTAAAAACAAATTATTGCTTTTATTTTTGTGAGCATTTTATTGTGTTATTTCAGTTTTTGAAATTTTAATTTTAAATTTATTTGTTTGAAAATGTTATTAAAACATGTTTCAAGTTAGTAAAAATTGTTAGTTACAAATTGATATAATATAAATAAGTTTTAAATTAACTGAAATATAATCCTAATATTAACGTACTCCTGATATAAAGTGGCAGAAGTAAGTGTTTGTGCATTCAATGAATTCTTTCAAAACTGTTGTACACAAAGACATCCTTGAAAAAAATAAATGTGTAAATGATAAAAATCTAAAGATAATAGTGTCAAGATTTTGCATTAAAGTTTATATTTGAAAGCAATATGAATACAGATTTCTAAAATATAATGTAATAAAGGCATAGGAATAAAGCGTTTATACATTAATATTTTACTTATGTATGATGTTCATATAGCAGTATAGTTAATTAAAATTTTTCTGGATATCCTTTGGAATCGAAAACTTTTTGAAGACATCTTGACATTGACAAAACTAAATCTCATGTTACAGTTTTTAAAGAAATGAAGACATTCCTTCAATTCATTTTTGTTTTTAATTTCAGCTCTTTGAATTATCCAGTTCTTCTCAAATGTGCTCAATGGGGTTTAAATTTGGTGATTGTGGGGGTGTATAGAGTAAATTAGGGGTGTTATAAAATGACAGTTACTTAACTATATGTACTGTATGTTTTGGGACTTGCTTGAAGTAAAATCAATCTTGCAATTCATGTTTTTTTGTGCACAAATAAACTTTTTTCTTAAAACACCCATGTATTCTATTTACTTTTATCACTCTATAACCTCTCAATTATTTTTCATTTCAAAATTTAATTGGTTTCTTTAGAAATGTTTTAGCAAACTCTAGTCTTTTATGTTGTTTTATTCACACAACTAATAAAAGTTTCTTTGAAAAGTACATGCTTGAAATCCAACATTTTTTATTTTGCTTCTTATTGCCTTTGGTATTACAGATCTTCCTGTAGCATTTACCAGATGAGATGCAATTGCTGTAGAACTTTCAAATCATTGTAAAACTTTCAAATTTTTATTTCTTTAAGTATAAAAGGATTGTTTTGTTCATTTAACTAAGATGATCTACCTGATTTATACTTGTTTTCAATTGATTTTCATTTATGTATTCTTTTACTATACTATGAACTGCTTTTCATTGACTTAGAGTAATATAAGCAATATTTTTTAATGACTTGCCTTCATTATAAAATGTCATTACAATTTATTGTTTTTTAGCAGTTGTTTCTTTACATTTTGGAGATCTTTTCATTGCAAGATTTTTGAATAAAATAGTTTTGCATCATAAATTACTTAGGAATATAGAGTTCAGCTCAAAACTATAGAATGAGATAATTCTGTGGTATTTCACCTAAATGTGAACTGTATGAACATTTTTTTCCTACACCTTTATTGTATTATTTTAAAAAATCTGTTCATTTATCATTTTATACATATTACTTTCAAAACAAAAATATTAATGTAAAAACTAGACACTATTTTCTTTTCATTTATACATTTTACATATTTATTTTTACAAGCATATGTTTGTGTACAACAATTTTTAGAGAGTTTATTGAAGATAAGAAAACTTATTTCTGCCACTGTATATACTTTGTTTCTGTGTTTTTCAAATAAATTTTTTTGTTTACTTTCTTTCAAACTACAAATTAAAAGTTCATTGTAAATTTTTTTTGTAAAAGTTTAAAAGCAAGAGGAGTAAAAATATTATTAATTTATGTTTCAGCCCGTGATGTGATTGAGATGATGGTGAAGAATAACATCAATGACCCAAATGATTTTCAATGGGTTGCACAGCTTCGCTATTACTTTGAAGAAGGATTAATTGCTGTCCGAATGATAACAACTACAATAATGTATGGGTATGAATATCTAGGAAATTCTGGAAGACTCGTCATCACTCCATTGACAGACAGATGCTACAGGTAAACTTATCCAAGCAATTTTACACATTAGTTTGAATGAATGAACTAGTAAACATAATCAACATTTTTTTATTATCACATATATTATTTTGAATGATGAATTAGTAAATAGGAGCAATATGTATAATATTTTAGAACTTTAATGGGTGCATTAAAGTTAAATTTGGGTGGGGCTCCAGAGGGTCCTGCAGGAACTGGAAAGACAGAAACAGTAAAGGATCTTGCTAAAGCTGTTGCAAAACAGGTTGGTATGCTTTATATTGTGCTTGCCTTATAAGAAAATAAGCTAGTAGTTATTTTGACTGTTTTTTTAAATTTTAGATATAGTTCTAACTGTTGTCATTATTATTAGTCATTCATTTACCTTTAGTGTGTAGTTTTTAATTGCTCTGATGGATTAGACTTTAAAGCCATGGGAAAGTTTTTCAAAGGCCTTGCTCAAGCTGGTGCATGGTCATGTTTTGATGAGTTCAATAGAATTGAATTAGAGGTTTAGTTTAGTGCTGTTAAATTTAATTGCATTATCTTGGATTTTGCATATTGTTGCAACTTTTTATTGTAAACCTTAATTCAAAATTTACATTTTCCAGGTACTGTCAGTTATTGCACAACAGATTTCTACCATTCAAAATGCTATAGCTGCAAAATGTAAAACATTCATTTTTGAAGGTACTGAATTGATGCTGAATTCCACATGTTCAATCTTTATAACTATGAACCCTGGATATGCAGGGCGACAAGAGCTTCCTGATAATCTTAAGGTATGTGGTAATGAAAGTACTTTATTCATACCTATTTTTGAGTTATATTCTTTGCTTTGAAATTGATATTTTTATCAAAGTAATCTTTCTTTTAGATTTTGTTCAGGACAGTGGCAATGATGGTACCAGACTATTGTCTTATTTCAGAAATTTCACTCTACTCAATGGGCTTCATTAATGCTCGAGTGTAAATATTTGTTTTACCGTTATTAGTTTATTAATGGCTAAATTTATGTTAAGGTGTTTCACAAAAATGAAAGGTGTAATTTCACTCATTGTTGCTGGACTAACTTAGAATTATGCTTAAAACATTTGGTTAATTGATTAACATTTAAGTTCAATGTTCCAAAGTTTTTATTTCTGTTTTTTATGTTCAATTCTGGTAGTGTAAGAAATTAAAAGCATCAAGTTAGTAGTCAAGAAATGTAACTTGGTGTAGTAAGATGTTATAAGAATGAAATAATTTATTGCTTGGGTAGGATTAGTAGAACATTTAAATTAAGTTTAAAACATGATATTTATCAAATCAAAATTCAGTTTCGTGTTAGTTTCTATCTGGCAGTCTGAATTTGAGACATTTAGCATTTTACAATTTCTACTTTTGAATGTTTATTGTTTATCATATAAGTTCTATCCACAGCAGGTGCTTCTTAGCTTCAAGAACCTGTACTTTATGATGAGCAACAATCTGAAGTAGGCACTGTTTTTGCTCTTCAGTTCAGCTGATTGAAATCTCGGATCAGTTTTACCCCTTCTTTACAACATCATTAACAGACCAGTAACTGTGAACTGTTAGAGTTTTTTGAAGCACAGGATTGTGAACTGATATTTTTAAATTGCATGCGTTGACTTCAAGACATTTTTCTTAGAATTGCTTGAATATACCTATCACTGGGGCACTTCAATGAGCAAACAACATGTTACAACACACCAGAAAAAAGGTTTTATGTGCATGGTTGTGGTAAACTAGTGACAAAATGACTTTACTATCCTATTGCACTGTCAGTGGCTCATCATTGTCAGTGGCTTATCATTGGAATTAAATTAATTTTTTAGTCTCTTAACAACTATTGCGTAGTCATCAACTATATCAATTTGAATTGACA
The DNA here is from genome assembly GCF_058129835.1 of Hydra viridissima. Classification (NCBI taxonomy): domain Eukaryota; kingdom Metazoa; phylum Cnidaria; class Hydrozoa; order Anthoathecata; family Hydridae; genus Hydra; species Hydra viridissima. The sequence goes on from NW_028324306.1 coordinate 1,936,163, forward strand.
CTTGACTAATGTTAAAAATTTTTAATTTTGTGGTTGTGGCTTTGAGTTGTGGCTGCAATCAGATAAGTAGCATCATGATCACTTTAATCTGCTCAATCAAATGTAGATGCTTTAAGTAGTGAAGCTAGATGTTTAAGTGGTTTCTCTATATAGAAAATATATGACCTTAATGATAATTAAATTAGCAAGAAACACACAAAAGAATAGCTGATGCTTTATAAATCTTTTTAAGGATAAATGTCATTTTTGAGTCTTTTTCGCTATATATTTTATTACAAGTTACTATTAATGTACTTAAATCATTGACATTAAGTGGTTCAAAAGTGTAAGCAGAGTAGTGAAAAAAAAGCAAATAAAATGATCAGCTGTATCCTGGTTCCTGCCTCTTGAAATTATAACCTGATCACCAATATTCACATGCATATAAACAAGAACTCATTTTAAGCAACCTCAAAATGAGATAATGCTTAAACATTTGTAAAATAAAGGGTAAATGAAAAAGGATTGCCATTTAAATTTCGATTTATTTTAATATTTTGCACTGTTTTGTGAATCACCCTACTGTATTAATATAGTAAAACCATTCTTTTCAAAAGTTTAATTCTTATGTCAATAGCAAGCATTTGAAGTTAATGAATTTACAATTTGTTTTTACTAGAATGGCAGTAAAGATTGTTGAGACATACAAGTTGTGTTCTGAACTTCTTTCGTCTCAGTCACATTATGATTATGGTATGCGAGCTGTCAAATCTGTGCTAACTGCAGCTGGGAATTTGAAATTGAGGTATCCCAATAATACTGAAGAAGATCTTATCCTCAGAGCCATTCTAGAAGTGAACTTAGCCAAGTTTTTGTCACAGGTGTACAGAGCTTTAAATGACATCTTTCTATAATAAATAATAATTTATTTTTTTTAAATTGCTAAAATTAAAAAGTTTGTGTAAAACATTCAGAAGAAAGTTTTATGAAATCAATTAACAGTTTTTAATTTTACAGGATGTACCATTGTTTGAAGGAATTATATCTGATCTTTTCCCTGGAACATCCTGGCCAACTCCAGACTATGGAAATCTTATGGGGGCAATTATTAGTAATTGTAAAAATGAAATGTTGCAGCCTACAGATTGGTACATAAAGAAAATACTCCAGGTTTGCTCATCTTTCAAAATTTTTTAATTTATTCTTTTTTGCATTTCTTTTATAAAAAGTTAAATGTTTTGATAAAAACTGTGATTCTGAAGTTCTATTTGTTTAGATTTATGAAATGATGCTTGTGCGCCATGGTTTTATGATTGTAGGAGAACCTCTCGGTGGAAAAACCCATGCTTACAAGGTCTACATTATGGAATTTTTGTTGAGTCTTTGGATAGTTTTAAAGATAACCTAAAACATTTGAAATATGAAATCATTTCATGCATAAAAGTTCTAAATATTTATGAGCTTAATTGTGGTTGTTAACTGAAAAGATTTTTTATATTATGAATTGTTTTTTTCAGATGTATAAATTTCCCTTCTCTGTTGTTACATATATATACAGTGTTTATAGCACTCCAGAAGCTATTTGTAATTAATAAGGTTTTCAGTTCTCAGTTTTAATTTTGCTCAGTTTTAAAGCTAAAGATCATTTTTTAATGCTTAAAGTCAATCTTAAAATTTCCTCAGATTTTAGCTCAAGCAATGTGCGATTTAGAAAAGTCACAAATACCAGATTACTTTAAGGTAAAATGTTTTAATGAATTTTTAACTTTATTTTGATAAGTTACATTGTAACATTGCACAATGCAGCTTTTTAAATCCTTCTTGCTGTTAATTTTTTTCAGAAACTTTTCTCAACTACTGTTAATCTTTCTATCATTTACTGTCATTTTACTTTGTTGATTAAATCTGTAGGTGAAGTTTAAAATTATAAACCCTAAGTCTATAACATTGGGGCAGTTGTATGGCAGTTTTGATCCAGTTTCTCATGAATGGTCTGATGGTGTCCTTGCTGTTTCCTTTCGAGAACAAGCAGTATCTACAACTGATGAACACAAGTGGATTATTTTTGATGGTCCAGTAGATGCAGTATGGATAGAAAATATGAACACAGTACTAGATGACAATAAAAAGGTAAATATTGTAATAATTTTGTAATTTAAACACCAAGTATTGCTAAGTATATACTTACTTTATATTGATACTTAGAATAAGTTAACCTATGAACATGTTTCAAGTTAAAATACATATTCCAATCTTTGAAGTTGAAATAGTTCTTACTAGTTTAAAAGCCAAGATGTAGCTTACTTTTTAGTTTTTTATTGCTTTTTTATTTCTTTTTCAAATGATGCAAGAACATAAATAAATGTTTGAAATAATGCATTTAGTTATGTTTAATGAGTGGGGAAATTATTCAAATGAATGTTAAACAGAGCTTAATATTTGAAACTGCTGATCTTGAGCAAGCATCACCAGCTACAGTTAGTCGTTGTGGTATGATATATCTGGAGCCTCATCAGGTTTGTTAGGAATGCTACTATAAGTATTCTTTTAAAATTCTAAAAATGCAAAGTTTAATTTAATAAACTATTTGTACTAATAGTTTAAGTGTCAACAGAATTTATGCCTCCTACTTTACTAACGGTGGATTTTTTTACATTCTGGTATAAAAAAAAATCAAGTAAAAGTTAAAATTGTATTAAAATATTGCAGTCAAAGTATATATATTAAAATGACGTCTTAATTTTTCAATTTTCTTAGCTTTTATTGTAAGAGTTCAAATGCTTTAAATTATTTATACAGCTTGGTTGGGAGCCATTTATGACTTCATACTTGCAAAAATTGCAAGAATGTTTAAACAAAGAACAGATGGAACTTGTTCAAGACCTTTATAAGTGGTTAATACAGCCTTGTTTAGGTAAAGAAAATATTTTTGTGAATTACTTTATATATTTTTAAAGCCTTCCCCATCATAACTGCATAAGATTGAACAATTTCAATTTTTTACAGATTTTTTTTGTTAAAGATGAACCTTTTTATTTCAATTATGCATTGATTTTCAAAGTCTCCATATTTATGTAATAAGAATGATTTTTTTAGAAAATTTTATATCAAGTAAATAATATAATTTATATTTTGCTTCTCAATTAGATTACATTAAAAACAGTTGTCGATTATTATGTCCTATGTCAAACATGTTCTTGGTTAAAAATTTCATCAAGCTATACACATCATTGTTAGATGATATTAGTCAAAATAAAGAATCAGAAAATATGATTAAGTATTCCTCTAGTCAGGTTTGTTTTAAATAGTTAAAAGTTTCTGCTTCTAAATATGCATGTTGCAGTTTTTGACTTTTACTTAATAAACTTGTTGCTTTTACTTTCACAATTATTGGTATCATTGTTAGTATTTATCATTGTCTATGCTGCCATTAACATAATTGTTAATGGCGTATCATCACCAAATTACTTTTTTTTTAGTAAAGTAACTCTTCTAAATTCGTTTTATAAAATAAGTCTTGCAGTATGATAAAAAGACAAAAGTTTCTTGAAAAATTACATTTTAATAATAGCCATGTCTTTTAGGTATTGTCTTGGTTAGCAAGCTTATTTGTTTTCTCTATTGTTTGGTCTCTTGGTGCACTCATAGATTCAAAGAGTAGAATAATATTTAGTGAATTTTACAGAGCTCTAGTATCTGGACAAGATAAAGAATATCCAAAGCCAAAAAATATAAAACTTGCAAAAGTATATATTTCATTTACTTAGAATTTTAGAAATACTTACTTTTTTTGTACTGTTCAAAATACTTAACTTAAAAAGTACGCTCTAAAAAAAATATCTTTTTTTATAATTTATGATTTCCATATTTACAGAGCAATCTTTTTCCTGATGCTGGATTAGTGTATGATTATGTGTTTCTTAAACAAGGAAATGGCTTATGGCTTCGTTGGATGGAGGTGATAGACAAAAGCTCTCTGGTTATTCCTCACAATGCTCAAGTAAAATTTTTTTCAATGATCTTTTTTTTAAACTTAAGTTCATTTTTCATAGCAATTAGTTTGTAGTTTTTCTGGCTATTGTTTCAAATGTTAATTGTTTAGGTCTCTGAGCTAATAATTGACACTGATGAAACAACAAGACAAATGTTTTTTTTGGATTTATTTATTAAGCAAGAAATTCCTTTAATGTTCATTGGTAATACAGGAACAGGAAAGTCTGCAATTACTAACAGTTATATGATCAAACTTCCAAAAGAAAAGTATACAATAAATTTTTAACATTTCTCTTAGTTTGCTTCAATTTTTTTTGTATTAAAAAAAGTAACTAATGTTGATTAAAAATATACATAAATTTCTATTTTCAAAGGTATATTCCTATAAATATCAATTTCTCTGCAAGAACTAGTGCCCAGCAAACTCAAGAGATTATAATGGCAAAGCTGGATAAGTAACAATAATAATACTTTATATTATGATGCAGCAATTTGATACAAAATTGTTTTGTTTTATTTGTAAAAGATTTTTTTAAGATTTAAAATTTGGATAATTTATCATATTAAAGTTTGTATAATTTATCATACTTTTTGTATAATGCACCATGCTGAATCATACTTTTTATACTTAATGGTTAAAAGTTTTTTCCATATCTTGAATGTTTTACTTTACAGACGACGAAAAGGTGTTTTTGGACCACCACCTGGCAAAAAATGTTTAGTGTTTATTGATGATATAAATATGCCTGCTAAAGAAAAATATGGTGCTCAACCTCCAATCGAACTGTTAAGACAGGTGTTATATTAAAAATAGTGCTGCTTATTTACACTTATGTTATAAATTTTATATGCTTAAATTAAGTTCTTACAGTATGTGTGTTTGCTTATATTTTTTTTCCAGTGGATTGATCATAAGAACTGGTATAATTTGAATGATACATCAGCTATAGTTTTAGAAGATATTGTAAGTTAAGTTAAAATTATTTTTTTTTAATATTAAAGTTTTGATGCTTTAAACTCTAATTAGTATTCTCCTTTTTCTATTTAGCTGCTCATTTCAGCCATGTGTCCTCCTGGTGGAGGAAGAAATGAAATCTCAAGTCGCTTTATGCGTCACCTAAGTGTTATTTCTGTTTCAGATTTTGATGACAGTACACTCTCAAAAATTTTTTCATCTATATGTGATTGGCATTTTGGAAAAGGTTTTGAAGCAGAGTTTCTTCGACTTGGAAAAGTAAACAAACTATTTTCTAAAATTTGTTTTACAGTGTTTGTAAAATATTAAATAACTTACTGTTTTGATTTTTAGATTGTTGTCACTGCTACAATGCAAGTTTACAAATCTGCCATGGTCAATTTTCTTCCTACACCTTCTAAATCGCACTACATGTTCAATTTACGTGATTTTTCTCGTGTTATAAGAGGCATTTTATTAGTGCCTTATACCCACTTGCAAGATACAAATAAACTTATTAGATTATGGGTTCATGAAGTCTATAGAGTTTTTTATGACAGACTGATTGATGATTCTGATAGGTTATTTTTCTTTGATTTGATTACTGAGACCACAAAAAAGCAGTTTAACAAGGAACTTAGTGTTTTATTGAAACATCTTGCCCCTAATGAACCATTCACAGATTCAAGTATTCGATCATTGTTTTTTGGAGATTACATGTTTACCAATTCAACTGATAAAATCTATAATGAAGTAACAGACCTCGGTGCATTAACTACTCAAATGGAAAAGTATGTATTTTAATATTTTTTTGGACTTGGTTTAAATTTACATTTTGAAAGACCAAAAAATATGAAAGATTTTTTTGAAATCTTATTATTCTTTTATTTTTCGATTTATTCTTCAGCTTCTTAGATGAGTATAATCAAATGAGTAAAACTCCTATGTCACTTGTTATGTTCAAATTTGCAATAGAACATGTCTCAAAAGTGTCTCGAATTTTGAAGCAACCAAATGGCCATGCATTATTAGTTGGTAATTTTTACTTCAAGTTTGTTATAAAAATTAAATTTGAAGATAATGCGAACCATTAAAAGTAATCTTTTAAACATTTTGAATTTAGGCATTGGAGGTAGTGGGCGTCAAAGTGTAACTAAGTTAGCAACTGCCATGGCTGAGCTTGAGTTATTTCAAATTGAGATTACTAAAAGCTATTGCAGAAGTGATTGGCATGATGACCTTAAAAAGGTTGCTTTTTGTAAAAGAAAATTTACGTTCATAATTAAAGTCTACATGCTTTTAATTAAAATTGATGAATTACTGTTTTTTTTGTTTTTACTTTATTTAGTTACTGATTTTGTCTGGCGTTGAAGTCAAGCCCACAGTTTTCTTGTTCATTGATAATCAAATAAAAGAGGAGTTGTTTGTGGAAGACATTAACATGATTCTAAATACAGGTGATGTTCCAAACATATTTGCAAGTGATGAGAAAGCTGAAATCATTGATAAAATGCAAGTCATAGCAAAATTGGAGGCAAGCTTTAGGTTTTTTTTTTGTTTAGTTTAATCCATTTTGTTTTGTTTAGTTTTATACATTTTTCTTTATATACAACTTTTGTTTGTTGAATAAATTTGATGGGTTTTGTTAGTCTATCAGTTTGTTATTTATATTCTGTTAAGTTATTTAACTCAACAGAATATAAATTATGTTTATTTGTAAAAAATATCTTTAAGTTGTTTTTTAAATTATTTATTTTTAGGGAAAAAAAGTTGATGCTACTCCATTAGCAATGTATAATTTTTTCATTGAAAGGGTAAAAGCAAATCTTCACATAGTATTAGCTATGAGCCCAATTGGTGATGCTTTTCGTAATCGTCTAAGAATGTTTCCTTCTCTTATTAACTGTTGTACTATCGATTGGTTTCAGGTATTTCTGCTGCAATTGTGCATAATCTTGTTTTGCTAAAAGATTTTTAAATATTGTCAGTTTTTTTATTCATTTCATATTTTGCTATTATTTCCTGCTTCCCAATACAAAGTAATGGGAAGCAGGAAATAATAGAAAAATATCAAATGAATAAAAAGAATTATTTAAGGCATTCACTAAAAATATGCGTAAATTTTTACACACACTAACCTTTTGTTAGGCTTGGCCTGATGATGCTCTGGAGATGGTAGCAAAATCATTTTTAAAAGATATTAATATGGAGGAGAGCTTGCAGAATGCAGCAATCCTAATGTGTAAATCTTTTCATAAAAGTGCCTACAGACAGTCAGAGAGGTACGTAACCTGTTTTACCTGCTTTCAAAGATCTTTTACATTAATCTTATTTATGAAACTAATCAATTTGTAATTTTGAATTTTACTTGTGAAACTATTATAATTTTCAGGTACTTGCAAATAATGAGAAGACACAACTATGTAACACCCACTTCTTACCTTGAGCTGTTACATACATTCAAATCTTTGCTTCATGTCAAGCAAGAAGAGGTACGATCACTCAAAAGTCGTTATGTTATTGGTTTGGATAAGCTTCAGTTTGCAGCATCTCAAGTTAGTATTATGCAAGAAGAGTTAATTGCACTTCAACCAAAACTTGTTGAAACTTCTGAAGAAACCAAAAGGCTAATGATTAAAATTGCACAAGATACTGTTGAAGTTCAGGCTAAGAAAGAGGTTTCCAAATACTTTTAAACCGTTTCCAGTTTTTATGAATGATGATTTTTCCTTAACATGATTTTAAAATGTGGTTTAATTTATGAGTAAGACATTTAATGAATTATATTTCTTTAGATGACTGCTTGTTAAGTAAGCTTTTTTCAAAGATTTATTATTTCAGATTGTGTCTGCAGATGAAGAATTAGCAAACAAATCTGCTGCTGTAGCTCAAGAAATTAAATCAGACTGTGAGAATGATCTTGCGGAAGCCATACCAGCTCTTGAAGCTTCAATTAATGCGTTGAACACTCTTAAGCCAAGTGATATTAGTCAAGTTAAGACAATGAAAGTAGGTACTTTAAAGTCTACATATCTATTACTTTCATCATGCAGTCTAAAAGTTGTTTCGATATTCTTGTTTTAATACTCTGCCTGGAGCTTTCTTAGAGTAAGGTTAAGGCTATTTAATTACTTTTTTTCATTCATACTTTCCTTGGTTCCTTGTTTCTTTAGAATCCTCCTAGCATTGTGAAGTTGGTTATGGAAGCTGTGTGCATTATGAAAGGCATTAAACCAGACCGAAAACCTGATACATCTGGTTCTGGAAAGATGTTGGAAGACTTTTGGGGACCATCTCAAAAAATTCTCAGTGATTTAAAGTTTTTAGATCAATTAAAATCTTTTGATAAAGATAACATTCCACCAAGTATTATGAAAGTGATAAGAACTAAGTATGTTTTTTAGAATGCATTTTTTATTTTTTCAATTTTAACAAAGGAACTTTTTACTGATTATTATGGTTCATGCAGTTTTAAAATGAGACTTTATTGTATAAAGGTTGTTAGAAAATGTAGCTTCTTTTAGATTTTCAATTAAAGTTTTGTATTTTTGAAATATTTTGAATAAAGTGCATATGAATATTTGTGACAGCTGTTGTTAAAAGATTTTGTAGTTATAGGTGTGGGTTTATAACAAAAAGAGGAAATATTTTTTAAGTTAGAAGTGAGTTTTATCTAAGCTAAGTGGCTATAAATAATTTTTAGGTATATCACAAATGATCAATTTGAACCAGATATAGTGAAGCAAGCTTCTGAAGCTTGTGAGGGTCTTTGCAAATGGGTACGAGCTATGGAGGTGTATGACAGAGTTGCCAAAGTAATCTTTTATAAAAGTTAATTTCTATTGTTTTAAAATAAAAGTATTAATAAAAATAGAATCTTTTTAGTGTTTTTTTAGATTATTTATCTTGGATTTTAGAGATATGATAGTTGAGAGAAATATTTGTGACAAAATTTATATTCAAAAAATGTAGTCTGTAAATTAGTTTCTATTGAGCACAATTATAATTTTATATTGAATCTCAGAAAAAAATTTGGTTGTCTGTAATCTTGATAATGTATATCTCCATATGATATCATTTATCCTATTTAAATCAATTTTGGAACACTTAAATAAGTTGTTGTAATAAAGTAAATTATCTTCTAAACTTTAATTAGTTGATAAAAGTTATTCTTACTTTAATATGAGATTAATCTAACTCTTGATATTAAGTCAATTTTACAAATATACTTTCAGTATAGCACTTCAGGTTTTTAAACTCTAAGGTATAAATTTGTTCAGGTTGTTGCACCAAAAAAGTTGAAGCTTGCAGAAGCAGAAGATGAGTTAAAAATGCAAATTACAAAACTCAATGAAAAACGCCTTGTTTTGAAAGAAGTAATGTTTTTTTTGTTTACAGGCTTGTCAGTCTAGAAATTAAAACCAATAGCTTGTAGAGTTATAATGAATCTAAAAATAATTGTTGTTTTAAACAGACAATTTAAACAGACAAAACAAAAATGTCTGTTTTGTCTGTTTAAATTATTTCTTTTGAAAAGTATTAAAAAAACTTAATTTTTTAGATTTAATTTAAATCTGTTAAAGGTGTCAGACAAGCTGCAAACTTTGCTTGATGAACTCAGCATGATGACAAAAAAAAAAGAAGATTTAGAAGCAAGTATTTTTCTTTGTGAAAGAAAGCTAGAGCGAGCAGAGAAGTTAATTGGCGGGTTAGGTGGTGAAAAATCTCGTTGGACAGAAACTACAGTTCATCTTGGTGAACTGTATGTAAAATAAACATTTATTATAAGATAAAGTTTAATATGACTATTAATATTCTTAACAAATTATCTTTTAAATCTTTCTGCATTGCCTCTGACAATCTGGGGCAGTGGTAACTACAAGTTATTTGTTCTTTTTCAATATTTGTTAAAAAGAAAAATACTGATAAATTTTGATGAAAGTGGAAATAAATATTTTTGCCTCTGGTTTTTAGTTCCACTAGAATTACTGGCGATGTTTTACTGTCTTCTGCAGTTATTGCATACTTGGGTGCTTTTACAGTTGAATTTAGAAATGTTGCGTAGTTATCATCTTTTTTACTGATTTTTTGTGTGTATATAAAAGCCATTTTTTACATAATTTTTCATCTTACAAAGAGATGTTCAGGAATAACACAAACATTTATTTAGGAATGTATAGCTGAATGGTTAAAGATTTGTGCTAAAGTTAAAATTCAGTGTTCAGCAAACTTTACATTAACTTCGACCCTTGGTGAACCAGTAAAAATTAGAGAATGGCAGATTGCAGGACTTCCTGTGGATTCATTTTCTATCGATAATGGAGTTATTGTACACAATACCAGACGATGGCCTTTAATGATTGATCCTCAAGGTGTTTTCTTAACTTTCATTATTTTAAATCTTCAAGACAAATTTTTCCTCTTTCTTTTATTTTTATACATGAGAGTTTGTGTGAATAATATTTTATATGTGAGAAATCTGCAGACATTTAACATGCTGAAAGAGACATTTACATTAGATACACATAATTGTTTCTCTATGAAAAATATTTGCTAATGATTGTTTTGACTTTTTTTCAATCAGGTCAAGCAAACAAGTGGATCAAAAATCTAGAAAAGGCAAATAAGTTAGAGGTTGTTAAAATATCCAATTCAAGTTATGGACGAACCTTAGAGAATGCTATACAGGTTGTTCACTTACTAGTTATATTTGGTATTTTAGTAAGATTTAGTTTTCAGTAAAAGTTTCAATATTTTAAAATCATGGCAGCTATGAACTATTATTATTGGAACTATTACATATGCTTACTTTAGTTTGGACATCCTGTGTTGTTAGAAAATGTAGGTGAAGAATTGGACCCTTTGTTAGAACCTGTTTTGCTTAAGTCAACATTCAAGCAAGGTGGTGTGGAGGTAATATTGTCTGCCATTGTAGATAAAACTTTAAAGTACTTGAAAATTATTTTTAAAAAAATTAAGTAATTTTAAAATCTACTTGTCTAATTTTTATTTGGTTGTAAAAAATCTTCATGAATATTTAAGCATGCAAGATAATAAACTTTAATGTTGTTTAATAATTATATTTTCTTTTTCAACAGTATATGAAACTTGGTGAAAATGTTATTGAGTACTCAAAGGATTTCAAGTTGTATATAACAACAAGATTGCGGAATCCACATTACCTACCTGAAATTTCAGTAAAGGTGTGACTTTCAATTTTAATTAAAACATAGACTGAGATCACAAATACTGATGCGGCATATTGATAATGATTGTCACAGTGATTATGTTTTAAAAGTTTGTAAAATCTCAACCTTTTAAGTCCTTCTACATTAGTAACAGCTTTATTACCTAACCTTTACCTAATCTTTATTTAATATCATTATGGGCTTTTTTCTTTCTTTCTAAAAGTAAAAAGTGTTATTGTTTTAAAAGGAATTGTTCAACAATTATGCTGGTAATCACCTAGTTACTAAAAAAATCTATAGTCTTTCAAAGTATACGATATATTTTCAATAAACTTTTGATTATAAATTAGCATCTGTCATTGACATGTGTTTCTATAAATGCTGTATAAATCAGGTACTTCACACCAGCTGAAAAAGGTTTTTCATATTTTCTTATTGTCTTTAGGTTATATTGCTAAACTTTATGATTACACCTTTGGGCTTGGAAGACCAATTACTTTGTATTGTTACAGCCAAAGAGAAACCTGAATTAGAAGAAAAAAAGAATGTACTTGTGCTTGAGAGTGCAGCAAACAAAAAACAGGTAATACAACAGTAATTATAATTTTTTTTATCAAAAGGTTAACTAACATATAGTTGTTAAAGGTTTTTAAAAGTTAAGAATAGTTCTTCATTTTGAAAAATCCCTAAAAGAAAGGGATTTTTTAAGTATCTGTTTTAAAAAAAAAACTTTGAGTTTTTAACAAAAAAAATTGTTTTAATCATTTGTTTCATTTTAGCTCAAAGAGATTGAGGATAAGATTCTTTATGTACTTTCATCATCTGAGGTTAGTCATCACTCTTCTTTTCTATACTTACGTAAATTTAGTTCCTACAACCCAGAATATATATTTATTTATTTTTTTTATAAAATGAAGTTTAAAAATATTTTTTCATTTCATTTTATATTGATAATATGGCATGTGTTAAATAAGGCATTTGATAATTTATGTTATTTAGGGAAATATTTTGGAAGATGAAACAGCAATAAATGTCCTGTCATCATCAAAAGTTTTATCAGAAGAAATTAAAGAGAAGCAGGTATAAAATGTTAGTTACAGAAATTTAAAATACAGTATCTCAAGTTAGAGATAATATCTTCTTTTTCTAAAAAAAGATAAAGCTAACTAGACCTTATTTAAAGCATGCTTGTAATTCTATGCATAACTTAAGTAATGTGACTGATTAAAGAATGCAAACAAAAGTGCTCTTTTTTTTAGTTAAAAGTATAACATTAATTAAGCTTAGCATTAAACAAATGATAATAGTAAGAGCAAATCAATTGCAAGATGCAAAAATATCATTCAAGTGTCAAAAATCAATTCAGTAATTATGTCTGAGTTGGGTCTAACTACTAGAGAGATGTGAATCTATTGGTCTTAATCACTTATGTGTGGTTTATCTTTTAAAGAATTATAAAGAGATAGGGTCAGTTAGTGAGCAAAAGAAAACTGATAGACCAAGAAAATTTCAAGTTGTGCAATTTGAAATTTGATCTAAAACATGAAAAAAAAAAATACAACACAAAAAAGACAAGCATAATCAAATAATCTAGCAGCAAGTATTTTAGTTGATGAAACTTCTCTTTGGTCCGCTTCTAATGTGCTCAAGGCATTAATCAATAATGGTTATAACTGGCATACTGCAATCAAAAAACCAAGGCTTATGGCAAAAAGCAACTTTAAACTCAATTTGCTAAAGACAAAATATTATTACTTAGTGGTGGCAAATAGTATTTTTTAGTGATGAGATGAATTTTGAAGTTGATAATCATAAGAGTTGTGTTATGGTTTGTCAAAAAACCAGTGAAAAAAACAACACAGATTAAGTGCTAAAACAAACAAAGCAAGGTATTGGTTCAATTGGTGTGTGGGCTTTTATGTCATAAAAGTGTTGAGTTTTTTTACTTGTTTGATAGTAGATTTAATGCTAAAAGATACTTTAAAATTTTTGGTGATTATCTTTTACCATTCTGATTTATGCTTGGAAAACCAATTTAAGACCTCGTTTTTTAGCAAGATAAACCCCCCCCCCCCCCCATTTCTTTTATTAATAACTGTCCAAGGTTAAAACAAAAGAAAATTAACACAATGAGCTGGCCTGTAAACAGTCTAGATTTCAACTGCATTAAAAATAAATGGTTTTGTTGGACCAACAGCTTGCAAAGCAGCAATTATTCAACAAAGATGACTAAATTAAAAGTGTAACTCATCATTTCAACAACATTCCTCAAATTATTGTTCATAACTTGGTTTATAATATACCAAATCACATTGTGCTAATGTAATTAAAAAAAAATGGTTTTGATGTTGGTAATTTTGATTTTCCTTTTTTTTTTTATTTTGAAGTTTATATTTAAATTTTAAATTTTGATGCTTAATTTTTACTTTCTTTAATTTTTTTTCTACTATATTTTAATATTTATGTATGCAACTCATTTTTTTCAATTGTAATTAGTATAATTTCCATATATTGTATATATCTTTTTAAAGTACTTCTCTTCTATTTTCTAAATTATTTTTTGGATTTAAAACATTTAAAGTCTTATTTGAATTATTTGAATTTAAAATGAAAAACTAAAAAAAAATGTCTATGTGCTTAACTTAATAGCATAACTGTAATATGAAAAAAAGTTCCAGAAGTAGAACCCATTTACTCAGCAATCATTAATGCAAAAATTAACTTCTATTCTTTTTTAAGCTGTTCAGTATTATTTATTAGGCTTTCAAAATTTTTCTTAGGAAATTTAGGAATATAATTTCTTTATCAAATTTTTTTGAAAATAAAAAATTGTAGACATATTTGAAAGCCCCTCAAATCAGGGGCCACTTGGCTGCAGCCTACCTTGCCTGTGTATTAAGACAGCACTATATAAGGAGTATCCAGAAAAATCTTTTCATAAAAAGTTTATTTTTTAGACTTCCACTAAAGAAAATGTTAATTTGTATAGCACCAAAGAAATTAATTGTTTCTTCATAAGAATTCCTGAATGCCCTCCTAAAAAATCTAAAGATAGTTTTTAACAGAGGTTGTACAATTGCTTTTCTTACTCAATAGAAGGCTTGTGAATGCATATTGGCAAACTGACTCTGTTGTATTATTTTAGTGTCTTTGTGGCACTCAGGGCAGAACAATGTTCAGGATAAAAATAAACAATAATAACAAACCCAAATAATCAAAATCTTACTAATGTAGTTTTGTGTTATGGTTGGTGTGCATGGTCTGTATTCATTTTTTATTTTATTTGGTGCAAGATAAGATTTTTGTTGAAAAGTAGTGAAATGTTTATAAGTTTGAAAGAGTCATATAATTATAGAAATAATTTTGTACCAAATATAAATAGATTTGACTGATAGCCCAATTTTGGAATTTGATAATATAACAATTATTAGAATCTATTATTTTATTTAGATAGTATTAGAGAGCTTTTTATTTCAGGTTTGAATAAGTATTATCAATATTATGTATAGGAGTTATCAGCAAGAACAGAGAATGAGATAGATGATGCACGTAATGGTTACAAACCTGTAGCCTCACATTCTTCAATCTTATTTTTTTGTATATCTGACCTGGGAAATATTGAACCAATGTACCAATATTCTCTTTTATGGTTTATTAATCTATATATTTTGGTTAGTCAATTATGCTAATTAGTTTGCTATTCCATATTCTTTTTTGTTTTTTTACTTTTTATTTTACTATTACCAGAATTATGATTTGCATGATTCTTCTTTTTCTTTTATCATTTAAAAAATTCTTTTTATAATAAACTGTAATTTATTTCACAGTCCATTGAGAAAAGTCAAAAATCAGATAACTTGCATGAAAGAATTAAACATCTAAATGATCACTTTATGAAAAGTATTTACAACAATGTGTGTCGCTCTTTGTTAGAGAAGGATAAACTCCTTTTTTCATTTCTCCTTACAATCAATGTACTTAAAGCAAGGTTGGTTGTTTACTTTTTACATGTACTCGTGTGTGTGTATATTTACATATATGTATGTGTGTGTGTGTGTATATATATATATATATATATACAGTGGTGGTGTTCGAAATTTTCAACAACCGGTATGCTTAAAAAAAAGCTTTTAGATTTTATATATTTACTTTTACACATATAATTATTTATTTACATGAAAAAGAAACAATAATATTAAAATTCTAATTTGATAAGTTCCATATTAAATTTTGGTTTTCGCAAGGTGTAATGGGGGTTGCTTGTTGTACACGTGTATCACTTGCCAGATGATGTCCTTGTCGCAATCATAATTAAACAAATGGATTTTTATATAATTGGAAATTTATATAATTCATATAAAAAGTTACAAAAAGCGACAGTGAGTTATATTTGAATATTGAAATTAGTCTTTTGTACCACACACAAAATATAATTCACAATTTAATGTAAAATACATATCATATTATCAATTTATATAACTATATATCAACCGGTACGGAAAACTTTGAAAATTTTAACAACCGGTACGGTCGTACCAGCTGAATATCACCACTGTATATATATATATGTATATATATATATATATATATATATATATATATATATATATATATATATATATATATATATATATATATATATATATATATATATATATACAGTGGTGATATATATATATGTATAATATATTTTGTGTGTATGTATGTGGGTGTGTTCTTTATACAAATCCAGAGTTTTGACCTGATCCTCACCAAATTTCGCACACAGGCCTAATTTTTCCCAGGGAAGATTTAAGGCCAAGTTTGGATCCCCTAGACTACATGATCAGGATGCTTATGGCTGGAAACAAGTTCTAGCCCCCTTTGACCACTCCTTGTCCCCGTGTGGTGAAGGTGGAGAGTGGCAACTCTGTGGGGATTTGTCAAATGTGCTGAAATTTTGCACCTAGGGGTAACTTTACTCCCTGAATTCAATGGTTACATCCTTTTCCGGAATAGAAAGGAAAAGGATGTCACCATTTTGAGATGTGCAAGTGTTTTGTTTAAATGTTTCCTTTCATCTTCAAACAGAAAGGAAACATTTAAACGAAAAACTTGCACATCTTCAAAACAAAAACAGATAGATATGTTTTTCATTAAATAAACCCCCATAAAATGTCCTATTTTACTAAATATAAAGTTGTATTTTTAAAAATTTGTTAATTTTTTTAAAAGCTAATAGTTTTTTTAAATTTCCTGCCAAACCGTTGAATTTCCAGACAAATCCATTGAATTTTCCGCCAAAACACTCAACTCATGTGTGGGTTTCTTCAAGGCAGCCAATGGCATGATGCCTACAAGTTCATAATCAGAGCTGACAAAATGCCTGTTAGCCAACATCCTGCTGCTTCAATGGACCAACAATAAATGTGGTTACAATTATAATTGCTAGTAACCAAACAAACTCAAGAGATATTGTTCTTAAGAAACAAGATGGTTCTCTTCAGAAAATCAATGAGTTCCACAGGTCTTACGACTCTTTGCAATATCCTTTGACTAGCTGGAATACCCAGTGCAATGCGCCGGGTTTTCCAGATATATCAGATATAAAACTTTACTGTATTAATCAAAAATACATTTATAGCTATGTAGTCATGTTTTTGGGAACTAAACTACACTGTGGTAACTAAATGTTATTTGTTGGGAACTAAATACACAAAATTTAAAACTTTACTATTTTGATCAGAAATGCATTCGTAGTTATGTAGTCATGTTTTTAGGAACTAAACAATGATGTGGTAACTGACTTATGGATGCCCTTGTCTGGAAAAGGATGTCACCATTGAATTCAGGGAGTGAAGCTGCCCCTATGTGCAAAATTTTAACACATTTGACAAATCCCTGCAGAGTTCCCACACCCCACCTTTACCTCCTTGTTGAGGGCAAGAAATGGTCATAGGTGGCTGGAACTTGTTTCCAGCCATAAGCACCCTGAAAATGAAGGTCCAAACCTGGCCTAAAACCTTTCAGGTAAAAATTAGGCCTGTGTGCAAAATTTGGTGAGGGTAATTTAAGACTGTGGATTTGTACAAAGAACACATCCACATACATACAAACTTTGGACTTTATATATATATTTATTAGGGCTGTGACTTTTTAAATTTTTGTAAAATGATTAATTTCCTGTTTCATTAATCAATGAACTTTTGCTCCAAGATAATGAAAATGAGTTTTATTCTGCTTTTGCTTTTAAAAAGATCAAGCACAACACTATATTTCTAAAATGGTATATAAATAATAGTTGCGAGTGTTTTAAGTAAAAAATAAGTAAAAATCTCTGAAACACTCTAGCACTTTTTGAAATCTTCTAGAAGTTTATGGAAATTAGCAAGATTCATAGTATATAAGCTGTCTGATAGAGCAATGCTAATGATAATCATTGTTTTTGAGAAATATATTTAAGTATTATTTTCATTCATTGTTTCATATAAGAAAAGTACTTCCCCTACTGAAAGAAATCCTGTAAGATTTTATGAATCACATTGAAAAAGAAGAACTGTTCCACTTGAAGAAAAATCAAATTCCAAGTTGGTGACTATCTGTTTCTCAGGGAATCCATTACAGGTAGATGTGAACACATAAAGCAAATTGAGAAAAGAGTAACAAACTTATGGCAAAAGAAATTAAATTTTCTAAATTTATCAATTCAAATTGTGCACGTAAAACTGTTGCTAAAGGCTTAACACCCTTGATGAATACACATGAGATGAATAAAGATGATTTTACACTACAAATGTTAATACTGGAAGAAAGAGTGGGGTTGTCACTCAGTTATGAAGACTTTTTTTTTTTTTGAAAGAACCAGGAAGAACCATAATTTATCGGTTGTCAACACCATGTCCTTGACTGAGTTCTACATGCAGTAATTGATAAAGAACTTGGAGGATACAACATGTCACCAAACATTGAATATCTATATATTCTAGAACTTGTAAAGAACTTCAAACAGCTCAGGATGATTTTCAAGAATGGTAAAGAAGTGATTACTGAAACAGCAAGATGGCGTAATTACATGAAATTTCTATTTCATTTAACTCAAGTTTTCCAGTTTTTTGAAAACTCTGAAATATTTCCTAAAGTTTCAGAAAATACCAAACTTGAGTAGTTCAAGATGGAATTCCTGGGCAATACTAGCTCTTTTGGCATTTATTCTTCTACCAGAGAAAAAGAAATTAACCATCAAGACTGGAAACACCCAGAACAAATCAGTGTGTAGAATGGACACTCAAGTGTCTTCAAGAACTTTTCAAAATCTGTAAAAAGAAAGAGAACCTTCACCTTAAAATTATTTTGTCTAACAAAACATAACAGTTGTATACAATGCTTTAATTGGACTAAATACTTCACATTCTTTTTTGTTTTATGTAGTATCTTTTCATTCTTATAGAATTGATCTTATACTTACTTGTAATTTAGTAAGTTATGCTGTAACAATAAACTGTTAAATGCTTAAAAACTATGTAAGTACTTTCCATTTACAAAAATTAGAATTAAAAAATTTCTATCATAAAATTGTTTAATTCTTTATCCAAATGTGTATATGGTAAAATCAAATTTTTTGGTTTGTGTGTAAACTTTTTCAACAAGGAAATCAAATTAATGTATTTTTCATGAGTTTTGAAAAACTCATGAAAAACACATTAATTTGATTTAGATACTAAAAACACATTAATTATAATATATATATATATATATATATATATATATATATATATATATATATATATATATATATATATATATATATATATATATATATATATATATATATATATATATATATATTATAATTGTAAAGTATTTAATATTCAGTAGAGATAGATTCTGGCAAAATTATCTTACCAAATTTCATTTTTCCTGGATATCAAATATTTTAGCTAGGTTTCTCTGTAGTGGCAGGTTAAATTTTATGCTGCTTGAATCTGATGATATATAGTAAATTTAATGTCTATAAAATGTATAAAGTAGTTTAAGGTCAAAAATGAAATACTATTCTGTTTAGTTTTTAATTGAGCAAAGTTGTAAATTAAACAAAAGAATGAAATATATGAATTATTTAATGTTTGTAAGTGTTATGTTTTCCTTGTGTATGTTTTATGGAAAGCAAAGTTTAGCAATTTACACCAAAATACCCTTTACAGGATCAAAATAGAACTGAGAGATAAAATAACAGTAGTGTGCTTTATAAATTAATGATTAATAAACTTAATTAGTTAATAAACTTAAATGGCATACAAAATGTAAAAATAATTTTAAAATTTCTAATACTATTGCAACCTAAATAGTTTATTTTTACTTTTTTGTAATTCATTTTAAAAGTGTGACTAATTTTAAATACAAATGATAAAGTAAACTTAATTCATATTTTGCCTGATGTTCTATTACCAAAAATGTGGCTGGAAAGAATAGCTTTTTTCTTTTATAAGAAATGAAGTTGATGATCAAATGTGGCGGTTTTTTTTAACTGGTGGTGTTGGTTTGGATAATCCATATCCAAATCCATGTTCTTCTTGGTTGAATGAAAAATCTTGGGCAGAAATTGTACGTGCTTCCAATCTGGAAAAACTGGGTGGATTAAAAGATCGTGAGTATATTTTGGAAACTTTTTTATTAATGTTTTTAACTATTTTTTCTTACATTAAATATGAATGTTCTAATTGTTGTTCTAATAACTTATTGTTGTTTATAATTTTAACATTGTTTTTGTAACTGTTATAATTATTGTTTTAATTTATTTAATAATTATAAACATTATAGAAGTTGCTGAATTTTGGGGTTTTTTTTATTTCTAGAAATAAATGTCCCTGAATGGAAGTCTGTGTATGATTCAGCTGCTCCTCATCTTGAAAAATTCCCTGTTGGATGGGACAATCTAAAAGGGTTAGAAAGGTATTAATATATGTCAGTCATAAAATCTTAATTTTTCTGTTATTGTTTTTCCTCCTAAATGCCTTTGTATCTTTGTAGTGATCATTTAGTACTCTCATACTTTCGGCAAATCTTTTTCTTTTGTCTGTAAATAGACTTGCTGTGTTACGGTGCATAAGACCTGATAAAATTATTCCAGCTATACAGGTTAGTAAAATACAATTGGATAAGATTAGATTTATTTTTACTCTGTTGTCTTTTTGTTGTTACACCATTTATCACAGTTCTGTTTTTTCTTTAGGATTTTATTATCAGTAACATGGGTGCCTTTTACATTGAACCACCCAATTTTAACTTACCATTGAGCTTTAGTGATGCTAGTAATATTACTCCATTGATATTTGTTCTTTCTCCTGGTGCTGATCCTATGGCTGCTTTGAGAAAATTTGCAGAGGAAAAAGGCTTTGGTGGAGATCTGACTCAAAGTATTTCTCTTGGGCAAGGCCAGGTAGTTGTTTGTTTTTTTTCTTCTTAAATAAGAGTTGTACTTTCCTTTTTAACAATTGTTGGAAACAAAAAATTTGGTGTTCATCTTTTTAGTAATTGATGTTTAGGGTCCAATTGCATATAAAATGATTCAGCTGGCTTCAAAAAATGGCACCTGGGTTGTTTTACAAAACTGTCATGTGGCCACAAGTTGGATGCCAACTCTTGAAAAAATTTGTGAACTAGACATTAACTCTGAAAATACTCATCCTAATTTTAGATTGTGGTTAACAAGTTACTCTTCTCCAAATTTTCCAATATCTATTTTAGAAAATGGTATGTTTTTGGAGTGTAAAAAAATAAAAAGTGTTTTTTTTTAGAAAAAAAAAATTTTTTAATACATTTTTACAATAAATAGCAAAGTATCAAATCTTTAATAATGGAGCGATATCTGTAATCATAATATATTGTTAGCAGTTAAGATGTAAATGAATCAAAATTCAAATTGTTTTTAACTTTCTTAAGGTGTTAAAATGACAAATGAACCTCCCAAAGGAATAAGGGCAAACATACTTAGATCTTATACTAATGATCCAATATCAGATAATGAGTTTTTTAAAGGCTGTAACAAGGTGATCTTTTTGTTGCTGCTGTTTTTTATAGAAATGTTGTTTTATTTTGATATTAACTACCAAAAAAAAAATTACTTTTTCTCTTTGAATATTTACTGTCATTGTCACGTAAACTTGTCACCAAAAACTAATGGCTGTTATTTTAGTTTTTATTTCAACCTTTGTTTTATTATTAAAGTTGCTGCAATGGGAAAAGATGTTATTTGGCTTATGCTTCTTTCATGCTCTTGTTCAAGAAAGAAGAAATTTTGGTCCACTTGGGTGGAACATACCTTACGAGTTTAACGAATCTGATCTCCGTATCAGTATGAGGCAGTTGCAGGTGTCCTTTTTTAAAACTGATACTTTGTAAAACTGATTTTGATTTTACTATTGTTAACATAAGTAATTATGTTTATCTATATTTATGATTTAATTAATAGATGTTCCTCAATGATTATAATGTGGTCCCATTGGAGGCTCTGATTTATTTGTTTGGAGAATGCAATTATGGAGGGAGAGTTACAGATGATAAAGATCGACGTTTGTTGCTTTCACTACTTCAGAATTTTGTTTGTGAGCGTATATATTCTGTGGATGAATACAGGTAAAACTCCAAACGTAGTGTCTGTGAATTTATATTTAAAAACAACGGGGTTTGAATCGTTTTTTTCTTTATTTCTTTAATGTTTTTATATTAATGTATTGTCTAACAGTGCGTTTGTGTTCTATTAAATAAATTTTTGCATCTAGCTTTTCCCCAAGCGGTCTTTACTATGTTCCTAAAAAGAATGGTCTTGAAGCCTATGTTGATTATATAAGAAGTCTTCCAATAATATCTCACCCTGAAGTCTTTGGTCTTCATGAAAATGCTGATATTACCAAAGAACAAAAGGAAACTCAAGATGTAACACAATATTTATATATAATTTGACAATATTTATATATAATATTTATATTATTATATAATTATATATAATATAGTGACACGGTTTAATTTTTTGATAAAACTGTAGACTTTTTTTAGTTGCCTTATATGTATTTATTTATCATCACATCTTAGCTATTCGATAAAATTCTCTTGACTTTACCTCGTCAGTCAAGTGGAGCGGGTAAAACAACTACTGAGTCAGTGTCTGATCTAGCCAACGATATTTTAGCAAAGTTTCCTCAAGAATTTAATCTGGAAATAGTAATCAAAAAATATCCGGTTCGTTATGAAGAATCAATGAATACTGTTCTCAAACAAGAGCTCATTCGTTTTAATCGTTTAATAAAAGTTGTTCGTACTTCATTAGTTGACATTCAAAAGGTCATCAAGGTTAGTTTCGTTTTACAGTTTCTTATTGTTACAATTTAATTATCATACCGAGAATTTTGACAGCAAATTGGTAAACTTTCAAGACCTTTGTCTTGTGCAAGTGATTGCCACGAGCAACTCACGAACAGGTGGTTGCTGGTTAATTACATGAGCTTCATCAGTAATCGGATGTGAAGAAATTCGCTCTTCACTTCAATTACTTTTTTACTTAGGGACAAGTCGTTATGTCTTCTGATCTCGAAGATATGTTTAACAGCATGTTGATGGGAAAAATACCTGCAGCGTGGGCAGCAAAATCTTATCCTTCGCTTAAGTCTCTGGGAAGCTATATTACAGATCTGCTCGAAAGGTGTTTTGATTTTTTTTTTTTTTAACTTTTTTTTGATTTTTTTTTTTTTTTTACTTCTTAATAGAAAATTTTAAATTTAATCTCAAAGGTTGAAGTTCTTCCACGGTTGGATTAACAACGGCATTCCTAAGGTGTTTTGGATATCTGGTTTCTACTTCACGCAGTCTTTTCTTACAGGTCGGTGTAGAGTGTGACTTAAAATTTAAAAGTTTTAAATTGTTTATTTTACATAAAACGCAAAAATTTTTTCATGGCCGTCGAAATGGGAGGATCTGGTAGGGCAATGCCCACTCATCTTTCTCTCTTCTTTTTTCTTTAATCAAGTCATTTAAAAACTGCAAAATTACTGAATATAATGAACCTTAGGAAAATTTGCAAAATGTTACTATTAGACTATTTATTAGTCAGAATTCTTTTTTAATCATGGCTGATGATTGAAAAATGTATTTTACTATCACGACTTACTAAAGTTAAGATCTTATCGCGAAAATGATCGAGAATTTTTGCTCGCTTTTGAACTTTTGAGGCTTTTGCGCAAAAACATTTGATTGTTTAACATTCAGTTTGGAGAGGCAGTAACTTTAAATTAACATATTGATTAATTGAGAGGCCACTTGGAGCGAAATAAGCTTATAATATTCTGTTGGAGTATACCGTGTCGGTCCATATTTTAGACTACAAGGAGTTCGTTCAAATTTGCTTATGTAGATAACATTATTACCTATTACTTATAGTGTTTACTAAAATGAAATACGAATCG
This sequence comes from Hydra viridissima, assembly GCF_058129835.1. Taxonomy (NCBI): domain Eukaryota; kingdom Metazoa; phylum Cnidaria; class Hydrozoa; order Anthoathecata; family Hydridae; genus Hydra; species Hydra viridissima. Next base: position 1,959,712 of record NW_028324306.1, read on the forward strand.
TTATTAGGATGCACAATTCTTCTTGAAGCCTTCGAAGCATATCGCAGTTAATTTGAATTAGCTTCCTTTGGTTACTTTTTGCACTGGAATCTTCTTGTAGATTCAAATGCTTGTCTTCACTGTCAACGTTTTGATAATATATGATTTGGAACAATTAATTTTCCAGCGACTTGCCTTTTACAAAACTGTATGATTATAGTCAAAGGTTTGCTTTGTATGAAAATGTTTTTTTAGGCGTTTGACACTCATCGTCCATTATTTAGGCTACCCGTCCACTACCTTGGTCTCTAGATATGTTTTCAGCACTTTTGATTATTTTAGGAATGGTGTTGTACTTTTTCTTTTTTGAAATGGTCAATCGTGAAATAATTGCCTTTGGAACAATATTCTAAATATTAATATTATAACAATATTAAATTGCATATTCTAAATAAAATTTTTAAATTGCATTTTTTTTTTTTTTTGGCAAATATTAAGTAAATTTATTTACTGCTTGTTTTCTGTCATAAAGGCTTGCATAAAATTTCAATCTGTGAGTTTTTACGACGTTTTTTAACAACGTTGAAAATTTTCATGGATTGGTTAATGAAAGCAAAGCTCTTTTTTCAGGTGTATCTCAGAATTTTGCTCGGAAATACCATTTACCTATTGATCTTGTGAGTTTTCAGTTTTTGATTATGAAAAAAGATGCAGACTTAAATAAACGGCCCGACGATGGTGTTTATGCTAAGGTTAGATTTCAACTGTTATTTTTAATGGTTGAAATATATCATAATTAGCTTGTTTTACAAATATGAAGGTCGATTGGTAAATAAATGTTTTGCTTTCCAGGGTCTGTTCTTAGAAGCAGCACGTTGGGATCATGAAAAACATATACTAGGAGAATCGTTTTCAAAAGTCTTATATGACGAAATGCCGACCGTATCTTTTCTTATGTTTCTTTTGTAATTTATGTAAAGATCTCTCGGGAATATGTTTTGATACGTTTGCAGCAGAAGTAGTATAAATAACTTCCTATTGCAATTTTTATCTTTGATTACTGTTTTCTTGTTTTGACTCTTTAACATTTTATTAGATGTGGTTAGTCCCCAGTGAAAAAAGAAAGATTAAGGTATTTCCTTCTTATAACTGCCCTCTCTATAAAACAAGTGCAAGGCGTGGAACTTTATCAACCACAGGGCACTCTACAAATTTTGTTACGTATATGAAATTGCCGAGTGATAAAGATGAAAATCATTGGATTAATCGAGGTGTCGCTCTTTTGTGCCAGCTAGATAACTGATATGATGTCTTTTAAGTCGTAACGCGTTTTTTTTTTTGTTTTTTTTTTTTAAGTTCGTTTTGTTTATTTTTAAAATCAGTTTATTTAATTTGATATTGATTTGTTGAATTTTCTTTCGAATATTTAGATTATACTTATAATATAGTATTTATGTAAATTTCGTCACAAAAAAAAAGAAAATAAATTTTGTACTGAACTGTAGGTTTTTCATTCAGCGTTTTACCTGAATTTTACAGATTTGTTTAAAAATCTGATGATTAGTAAACTTGCACGTTTCTTTCTTTTTTTTTTTTTTACTCTGCATGGTCCGGAAATAAAAGAATTGTAATTAATTTTCAATTATTTGAGATGAATCACTAATTAGAAAATATAGACATTCTAGATACAACAAACGTTATAATCGTGAAACCATGCTTAATGATAATCCGTTTCTTTTTTGAAGTGCTGTCAAACTTACGAGAATACGATTTGTAATTAAAAATTTTTTAAATGTGGTTTTCTTTTTAGCATAGAACTGCGCAAAGGACGTAAGACAGAGGCGTAACGTGAATGGGGGCAAGGAAAATACTTCCCCCGCCTATAAAAAATAATAGCTTATAGAGATTTTAAAATTCTTACGAAAGAATTCAAATGATTTCTATTTTGTTTTTATTCAATTGATTTTACTATAATTTATCACGATTTAACATCAAGTTTAATACTAAATTAACGTTTACATCAGGTTTAACACTAAAGTAACGTTTTATAACTAAATTAACGTTTTTTTATGTATCACGTTCTTAAGATCAGTTTCTAACTCAAATTTCAGTAAAAGTTATTTACAAACAGCTAGGGCAGGAAGTCAGCTCTCAAATCTAAACTTCCTGACAATCGAATGAGAAACTTGACAGAGTTCTAACTCAATTCACTATTCCTAAAATCACAGTTTAAAAGGAAACAATTTTGAAAAAGTGGGCGGCAGAGGGGGTAAAAACTTTAAAAGAAGGGCAAGGGGGTCAAACTTCATAATTATCCAAAAGTCTTCCTATTTATATGGTTAACTAAGATAATATTCCTTTATTTTAAACTTTTTTTGCTTATTTTAGAGAATTATTAAATTTAGGGGCCAATTTTTAAATCAAAAATATAAACTCAAATTTTCAATAAAAAAAAAACACAACCTTAAATAAATAGCTATTCAATATAGGGAATATGAGCTCAATCTAATATATGATGGGTCTCAAGCGCACATGTGCAACTAACTCCCAAAAGTTATCCTAGTATTAAATGCAAAATATTACAGGATACTTTGCGGGACCAATACGCAACTCTCAGCTAAATTTAAACTAAGATGTCAAACCTTTGTATTTTAATGATATCAGTTAAGTCTAAAGTTCTTTTTAGTTATTTAAAATATTGTCAAGCCAAATTTGATGTAATCTATAATTTTGCACGCAAAGTTTCTAATTTAAATTCTCTTCTGAGAAAAGTGCATGGTCAGTATGATCAGCATGTTTTTTAAAAAGAAATTTAGAATTGCATTCTTTTTTTTTTTATTTCTCTAAGATTCTGTGGACACATTTCGTTTAGCTAATAAAAATTCAATCTTAATTACAAAAAAAATTGTTTCATGAACATCTATTATATGATTCATCAACCTATTACGTAAGTAAATGATAAAACAACTGGGAAAAGACGTAAACGCGAAGACTCATCAACCTGCCATATAAATAAATGATGAATATATATTGCAACCGAAAACAACCAAAAACTATAAAAAGCTCCAAAAAAAGAGTTATGAAGAATGAGCTGTGCCATCATTCTTACGAAATTGTCATTAATGTAGCTGGTTACATCACAAAAAAGGTTGCAGATTAATCTGTGTTAACTGTGTAAACTCAAGTCTCAACAGAATATCTTGAAATTATGTCACGTGGTGGTTTAACAAAACCTTCTAAAGCATTATGTAATTATGTTTGTAATGGGTTCATAATTTTTTATACTGTAAAGAAATTGTTATTAAGCTATTCCCATACTACATAGACATGCAACATAAATATAGAACATATTTTAGCAATCAGCAACATTAAAATTGGAAACATCAGAAAAGGTGAAGATGTTGCTTTTAAAGTTCGACCAACCATAAACGAATAAACACGTAACAACATAGTATATGTATTGTTTCTTTGAGAAATAAAAAGCATTGATTTATAGTGGAAATTTTGTGAAACAAATGTGTTGTTTTTTTATCAGTAAATTAGTATAGCTGTACACTTTAAAAAGAAACTTGGATCAAAGTTTTAGACACATTCTATTAATGTTAGTTGTATGAATTGATAATTTAGAAGTTAAATGATTTTGTGGAAAAAAAGACTAAAATAGCTAGTTCACATGACTTAATGTGATCTCTATTTATTATTTGCTGTCTAATTACTTTTAGGTTAAGAATCGAATATACACAGGTGATGAGTAAATTTAGCAATTACAAAATAAACATCTCCAGGTTTTCATAGGTTTTACGGAAACTGAAAGCTTTTTTACTTATAAACATTTTTGAAATAAAAAATAATATTTTTCAAATTTATAAAAACACAATTGAAAGTTCTAATACTTTAAAGGCTGGTGCCACCTCGTGCCCTTCTTCTGGATTGTTCCAGACCAATGTTTCCTCGTGGAAAATGCTACAAGTCAACTTATCTTAGTTCAAAAACAAATTTCTATTGACAAAACTATGATCTGGAGTTTGAATCTACACAGGAATAAAGTTGAGGGATATGCACATAACAGATTGAAGCAACATAACAAAAACTGAAGGTACAGTGGCAAGCGTACCATGGTAAAATTATTTATTGGAAATCATGTACATAAAATGCTTCAGATTCCATTTCTTTTGTAAAGTTGAGTTTATTATAGATCTGAGACAAATGATATTAAATAATATTGAAAATAGGGAAATAAGATCATGCATTGTTTATCCAAAAAACTTTTTTCTTTTGGAAAATCTCCACTTTATGCTGGAGAACTATATACCTATTATATGTATAATATCCAGTGTAAAATTACGTTTATTGACAAAGGCCGTAATCATTTTGAAAATGATTTTTTCCGTAAATATTTTGATCACTACAATAACATAACGCTACTAGACGACCGCGTATGGTTTTGGGTCACGAACGTCTTAGTGTTTTTGCAACTTTGAGTAAGCTAATTAGGTCAATGATAGATTTGCAGAAATTTAAAGTCACAAAGACCTTTCCTAAAAAAGTAGGCAATGAAAACACTGCATTGATTTGTGTGATAAAATTTGTGTATGTGTTGCTGAAAATTTGAATTAAAATATCACAAAATTAATATAAATAATATTTCTATTTCGATTCGCCCTGGGATCTCTTTCTTATGAAAAAACTCACAATACAGATTTAAAAAGGCATTAGAAAATTTACATAAAATTTTATATTATTTATCACGATAACCATGTTGAGGGCACATTGAGTTGGTTTATTATTGAACAAAATAAATTAGATAGGTAAATGAACCATCTTTTTACGTTCTTCGGCAAAGTTTGAAAGTGCGATTTATTTACCAAAATGGACGAAAGCATAACGAGATCAGCAACAGTAATTATTTCGCCAAATATTAAAGTATTTTGACCCAAATGAGCATTTAAACTTTTCATTGAAGCATCTTTCTCTTTTGTACTTCCATTGAAGATCTAAAAACAAAAAAACAAAAACAAGTAAGGTGTGTTCCAAGAATTATGACGTTTTTAAAATTATGACGTTTTTAAAATGAATATAAGAATATTTTGTTAATAATTATGTTTCATGAACTTTTACAGTATAAATTATTTGAAAAAAAGGAAAACTATATAAATTAAAAGTTAATAATTATTATTTTTTAAAAAGATGGCAAAAAGGAGACAGACACTGGACTATAGCCTAACGTAATTTAGTTGTGGACCTAGTAAAGCAAAATATAACGTGAGGTTGAGAACAAATTAGAAATCCCAACTGTACAATATCTATAATAATGGGAAGATTTTAAAATTTTGGAACTACAGGTTCTTTCAAAGGGCGAGGTGCAATAAAAAAGGCAACCACTTTGATTGATCGTAATATATTGCAAATAAAAAACGATTGGCATTCTGTTAAAAAAATTGGATTTTTGCTACTTTTTTTTTTTTTGAAGCAAGGTAAATAAACTTTCTTTAAGTAGTTCTGTATTCAGTTTACAGAATCTAAAGTATTTTTAACAAATACAATTTAAATAAAATTCATAATATTTTTCTATATCATAGCATTATCACTATGATATAGAAAAATCTATAAATGGAAATAATCTTTTTTTTTTAGTTTATCAGATCTAAAAAGCATAAATTTTTGGTTGCCCTAGTCATCACTAATTTTAAAAAAATCAGATAAAAAAATTCTCTCTCGTTCACTTCATTGTTAATTCAATTTAAAATATCAATATTACCTATTCATAAAAGTAATGAGTACTACATGTACTTTTACTACTTTTAAGACTTTATATAAAGATTTTCTCTGCACTTATCACATGTCTAAAATCATTAGTATTGTTATATATGACTAAAATTTTTATGGGTTTTTTTAATGGCTAAAACTCTTTTCAATACTTACTTTAAGCAAAAAACAATTAGTTATGACATATAGCATACAAATATATTAGAATAAATCTGCAAATACCCTAATTGCAAATGTCCCAGCAGCATGTCCCATTCAATTACTTTTTAAAGATAGATATTAAAAAAAAAAAGCTACATTTAAAAAAAAAAAAAGAAAAAAAAAAAAACCTGGTTTGCATTATCAAGCCATCTGTCCAAACAAGCAGCTTGAGTGATATCACTTTCATCACATAGTGTTGGAACCAATAAACGACACAAGTAACGTGCAATGGCAGCATCACCATACAAGCGAGTTTGAAGCAAAGGAGAAAACATCAGAGATGGTAGAAAGAAATCTGCGTAAATTTTATAGTAAATTAGTTACAATTATTAGTAGAAAATATATAAAAGACATTTAAAAGAAATATATCAACATAAAGAATGCATGAAGAAATCAGCATTTTTTAATAATTTAAAATTATTGAGGAAACAAACACATAGAGCCTAAAAAATAAACAATAAATTATTAATAGATAAATGTAACATAATTAATGGTATAAAAAGATTATTATAAAAGTAACATTGAGCTTATTACATGAAGAAAATTTTAAAAAAACTGTCACCTAAAGTAAACTGGGGATTGTATTTTAAATCTTTCTATGGCATTATAAAGTGATTATCTTATATTTAACCTTAAGCTTACAAATTATCATGTCCAAAATATTTATTTAAATAAAATGTTGAAATGGATAAAATTGAATATTGTACAGTGATAGAGCTTTTTTTGTTTAAAAAAGATTTAATGCTAATAGAAATTTTTTATGAGATGAAAAACTGCAACATAAAAAGAAACTGTGCATCACATATTAATTGACAAATTAAATGTGAAAAAAATAACAGCTGGATGGGTGTAGCATTCATTGACATTTGATCAAAATTGCATTAAATTAGAAATTTTTAAAACTATTAGGATTAAATTTAAAGGAATACAACTGACATTCTCTGGTGATGTATGACTACTTTCAGATTTCATAAGATTTACTAATCAAAAACAGTCAAAGAATTTGTGCAATTGAAAAAAGGAAAATCAGTTTTATTTTATGGACTTTTAAGGAAATATTAACAAATAATTACCTTCCAGAGGAGCAAATATTAAAGGGCAAGCATTATACTAAACACTCAGATTGATTTTATCAATCAATTTGTGAAAAAAGAGACCTATTTCAGAAAAACCCCATCTTCCACCAAGATAATCTTTTTTTCCAGATTGAAGTACATTCAATCCTAACCTGAGGAAACCAATTGGTATCCTATGGAGTCTATATATCTCTAGTTTCCTTATTTTTACACCTTCCAAACTAAAAAAAAAATTGGTGGTAATGCAGAACTGAGAGCAACAGTGAATTACTATTTAGAAGACCTTTAAGAAAATTATTTTGGGATGGATTTTTTAACAGAATTGACATAATCTTTCGAAAGTATTATAAAAACTAAAAATATATAGATAATTGAAAGAAATAGATCTATACAAAAAATTATAAACCAATCAATCATTGACATTTTTTTCATTTTTACTTGGAGTTTTAGTAACCTTAAAATAAAAGATTTAGATGTGCTTTTTTTAAAAGAGTCATAAGCTATTAAGCCTTTTTATTTATATAAAGTATGTTGCAGTAAGCATAGAAAACTCTCTTATGTAAATAGAATAAATCTGTTCTCTACCTTGCTTCCAGATAAAAGTAAACACCACTTGAGCTTCAGCGCGGTTCACACTTCCATTTTTAATGATATTGAAAATTTCATCAGAAATATTCTGAGTATAAGAAGAATGAATATGATACGATGTTGCAACTTTAATAGCAGCTTTTTTAAGTAATTCCAAAAGAAGTACTGGTGTTAACGAAGGTTGTTTAGATGATAATGAAATGACAAAATCTAACTTCCCAGGAGGTAGACTAATGGATACAATAGGAGCAATTGCAGACTGAGAGAAAATAATAACTCCTACATGATTCAGTAATACAATAAGCAGCCAATTGGAAAAAATGTAAAAAAAAAAATCATAAACAACGAATTGCAAAATTTTACTTTTGATTAAAATTTAAAAGAAAAAAGTTTTTTTAAAAAATGAAAAAAAAAAAAGAACTTTAAAGTTGTTTTAAACTAAACTTAAATTTTAATTGAGCTTTATGATATAAAAAATAATTATCAATAATTTTTCTTTAAAATTTAAATCTTATCTCAATGTAAGAAAGGAGATGAAATGTACATACCTCCTTTTGTTCGTTGCAGTGTGAAACCTTTTCTACTGAATCACTGTAGTTATAGTTCAACATCTTTGCTACCTGTTTTATATCATCTGTTAGCTGCTCAAGCTCATTTAAAATCTTTACTTGCCGACTCTCTAGTTCTTTTAATTCAGGTTTCATGGTTGAACTCTAAAAACATATATCTATAGAATGGTAGAATCAAAATTTAATTCAAAATTTATTTTTCTTTTTCTTTTTTTTTTCATGAAAATTTAAAAAATAACACGTTATCAAAAATTCATATTTTTATATTTTAAAAATTCATTGTAAAAAATTAATGCTGTATAAGCTCAGAAAACGAAAGTTTTAAACTGTTGCGGTAAAGGGTGAAGTAAGTTAACACTATTATATATGATATTGAAAATAAAATAATAACAAACATTTGTTAAAGTACATCTTAAGACATACGTTGTCTAAATCGCAGTATATACTTTTAGTTCTATACATACAGCAAGGAAGCTCAACATAGACTTCCTTTCCGTAGATTGACCCACATTTGTACATTTCATTGCGATTTGTCATCGATGTGTGTGCCATTTTGTTTAAACGATCGATTTCATGCAGAGCAAAAGAATAGATCAAGTTTTAAACCATGTTTTACACCATCAAACACTACGTCACAGCAATTTTAAGGTCCAGATGAAAATATATTTAAAAAATTGACGGCTTTGCTTTTGGAATTTTTAAAGTGACTACTGAGCGATTTAACTTTTCATACTTCATCTCAAATTGGTATGCTCTAAGTGTTTAAAATTTTTAAATTAAAATTAAAAAACAAATGTAAATTGTGTAAACTAAAGGGAAACTTCAGAGTGAATTGTTTACATAAATCTGAAGCTTAAGTTGAGTTTTAAATAACCATCCAACTTTCGCTATCGAAACGATACGACCAATAACGAACTTTTTAGAGAAAGTTTATGTCGTTTCAAACGATAACGACCAACATTTTTTCTATTTAATGTCGTTTTGGCGAAATAAAAAGCGACAAAATGAGATAATCGTTTATTTACACTTGATAAACGGATCACTTTACAAGTAAAAATTTTTCGTACAACATACTTGAAATATTTGGAGTTAAAATTTAGCATCCAACTTTAATTAGCAGCTTGAAATAATACAATTTTCAAACTTTAAATATAAAAGTGCCATTTTTAACAATATTTTAAAAAGATTTGGCTTTATTTAAAAAGCAAACCTGGCTAACAAATTATTTCAGACTTTCTTATTGAAGATTTTCATGCGAAGTACAGAGTTTTTTTTTGTGATTAAATAAAACATTTGAAGAAGGTGGGAAAAAACGAACCCCCAAACTAATTGCAAGACCTAAGAAGCACCTTTTTTAAAGAAGCCCCAAATATATTTTTCTAGATATTGATGTAGACAATTTTTAATTTTCCGAAAATTTATGTGAATTTTGAAAAGCAAAAAGTTTGATGCTTACTAAAAATGATTTTCAAAGTTTTTTTTGTATCATTTATTTTTTCCTCACGCACTTAACGAAATATTGAATTGAAGGTTGTTAAAGGTTGAGTAAATATAGATTATGCTTAAAATACTATTATTACTAAAAGGGTGCAGGTAAAAAAGCTTATTAAAAAAGATCAACTGCCTAAATTCAATCCATATACCTAAACTTAAAAGCAATTTAATTGGTGAACATTAGAGGATTTGACACGAGTCACATGCTTAGGTCAGGCAAAACTAACTAAACTATCAGGTAAATAATTTTTTTTAAACCACTTAATCAAGTCGCCCTTGTTTGATTACATCCACAAAAACTAAAAAAACTGCAAAAATATTAACGTGTTAATTATTCTATTTTTGTTTGAAAAATCAATGTCCTTGTTATTAAAAAAGTAAAACTAGTTCGGCCAGGTTTTTTAGATCAGCAAACTAAGATCGTTTACTGATGAAATTTTCGACTACTACACGGTATGTTGATATAATATTTATTATTTCATTTTATTGAAACATATAAGAGGAAAATAATGTTGCGGTATTCGGTTCAAACACTCTTTTGAAAAAAATCTGTTGCTCTGTGAGATTTGAGGTTTTAAACAGAATCTTCAATTACTTTTAAATGTAATTGAACACAATTACAAAATAAATCGGCACAAGCTTTCCAGCAAGCACACAACGTTGAAATAACGTTGATCAACATCGATCAACGCTATTTCAACGTTGTTTCAACATTGTGTGCTTGCTGGGTTACAATAAATCAAAATTGGTGCAGCAACAATAAATATTAAACCTAGTATTTAAAACACCCTCCACATATTTTTTTTTTTTTTTTTTTTTTTTTTTTTTTCACGAGTTATCTCTTTTGTATCAGTTTAACGATATTTTTTTTCACCAGTTTTACTTACTGCTAAGTTTTGCAGTTTACCTTGTTTTTTAATAATCCAAGATTTAGCAAACTATTTTATTGTTTAATACTTTTAAATAATGACTATCGTTAACCTGGGGTCGTTTATTATGAAAAACGATTAAAAAAGTGTTTCAATTGCTTAAAAGCGAATGTCTTTGAATTCTCGTTTTTTATCATCAAAAATCGATAAAAGCGAAAAAAGGGAAACAAAAAAATGGATGCTCAGTTTTAAACAATTATTAAATACGCAAATATAACAAAAAACTTCAGTTTCAAAAACCTCAAATTTATCCGTAACTTGGTAAACCAAAAATTAACTAAAATTGTAGGACTTTTCATATAAACGAACTATATATCAAAGTGCAGTAGAAAGATGGGGAACATTCAACCATGGTTTACTTTCAACCATTTCTAATATTTATCATGATACTTAAAAATACCGCTTTAAACTTTTGTAGGCTGTCTCTTCTATAAGTAATCTAGCGCAGAAAACTAGTATAGATCCATCTTCATGAGCGAGTGTGTCAATTTTCCCCTATAGATTTTCTGGCTTAAGGAATTTAAATTTGGATTTACATATCAAAAATAGTGGAAAAACAAAATTAATATTTGGGCTTTTAATTTATTATCAAAAATAAACAGTAAATAAGACTATAAAGTTTGGTCTTGATCAAATCTTTTCCTTTTTTACAATTACTATTAAAGTAGACAAAAAAAAATTTTGACCGAATTTTTTTGATACAATAAATATTAGAATAATATTAGAATAAATTTTAGAATAAATATTAGAATAAATATTAGAATAAATATTAGAATAAATATTAGAATAAATATTAGAATGGCATCCCTAAAGTTGTAGCTAAGCTTTTGGCCGACGGATAATCCCATTTAGGCAAGTCCCGATTTCATGTCCAGAGCATTCATGATACTTGCTTCAAGCGATTACAAGATACCAATGGTTGATTTCAGATTACCGTTACTTTCTGAAACATTTTCAAAAAGACTTACAATCAAAAGCTTCTTTCCTCCTCCATCTTTGTTCTCATTTTCAAAAACTCTATTCTGAGCAGAATCTTTTTAATTTTTTTTTCATTTGAAATTATGCTCATTCCCTTTTTTTAAAAAAACTCCTCCGTAAATTCGAGCTTTGATCGATATAACACAGCTCTGTTAATTTTTCCTTTTTCTTTTCTTTTTTTTTCCTTGGGACGACGCTCCACAGGGCTCCCCCCGGACGGACTAGGCGCGAGACTTCAAGGCAACTGGATGGAGCACTATAAACTTAAATACATGAATTGACCAAAAGTATTTTTAAAGTGATTTGAGTACCAGGCAAAATGTGATGTATATGGGGGACAAATAAATTTGATGTTTTTATTAAAAGTTAATTATCTCCAGAAAAAATTTTGTCTAGTTTTTCAAGTAATACTAACATGCTTTCCACTTTTTATTTTGCTGATGTTTATTGAAGCTATCGTCGATTATCTGCCTCTGTGCCTAATATTGGTAGATGAGTCAACTTGTCTAGATGATTTAACATGGAATGACCCTGATCGCATTTGTTGTATATTCTTTAATAAACTTATGTTATGTTTTTTGTTGTTCAAATTACTTTTCTGTTGCTAAAGTACGGATTAAAAAAAAGTCAAGTTTTTAGCTGATACGTTTTTCTAGGTTTTTTACTTTAAAGTGACTTCTGAAACCTCACTACCATATAAAGGTTTTCTTATGAAACTTTCAAAAATGGAGGTTTATTTTGAAATGCAAACTGTTCGTAAAGAACAAAAAAATTAAAACAAATCAGTTATAAAAGGAAGTGGAGAACCGGGGTATCGATCCCCGTACCTCTCGCATGCTAAGCGAGCGCTCTACCATTTGAGCTAGTTCCCCATGTATGTGTAGTGAAATTAAAGTTATTTATTCAATTTCTAAAGATAAAAAATAGCATTGAGTGCTTATTTATATAGATGTATTTATATTAGGGTGACACAAAATTATTAATAAAAAAATTATTACAGTACAGTTTTCGGTTGTACCGAACATTAAAACTTTTTATTTGTTATGTTTGTTTAAATTAGCAAACAACTTATATTAACTACATTTTTGTACAAAATGTTAAAAACAAACGACCTGCTAAAAAAGTAGGCATCAGTTTGGACCAGCATGCTTTAAGAGCGGTAAAGGAGATAACCAGAGGAGGTCTTATTGCTGCAACAACCTTCACCAATATAACGACCGACCTCAGCGTTCGAGATTAACCCTCTTACAATTGTACTTATTTACAACAAACTATCTTATTGGGGATGTTGGACAGTTAAGTGGTAAATCGTTTCTTTGATTACTGTGTAGACACTATATTGTCTAGACAAACATTACTTTCAAAGCATTTTTTGATGGAAATGCCTTAAAGCCCTGGTACTATGCTGCTGAAATATTATCAGCAGGAATGGGAACTGAATTTCATCCAAACGTATTTGCTCATGGTGCTCTAGAAACGTTCAAAAGATTTTCCAAGCGAGACTTAGTTGTGAGCAATTGATCTGAGCAAACTCTATTTAAAGGCAAAAGACTTTGTGATCTACAATATGAGATTGCAAAGTATTCTCCAGGTGTGTAACTATTGTATAAATACTATTAGTATTTCTATAAAAATACTTATATATTTTTAAAGTAAACTAAATTAGAATAATTGATACTTTGTAGAATATTTGGCGTTCTACGTGAACGTTAAAATGAAAAATAAAAAATTGATTTATATAATACTAATAATATTTATACAATAGTGATAGCTAGGTGCTTGTCATAATATAAGATTTATAGCCAGTTCCATATACTTCCTAAAGCTCCATATGACATTGTCATTGAATACCTGACTCCTGAAAATAATAATGTCTCTATGGTAACATTTATAGTAGCTATTTATAATGCATCCGACTTCCTTAAAAAGCAGAGCATGTCATTCTCAATGGTTTAAATATGTTCAAATTTGCTTAAACAATTCAAAAAGAATAGGATTATAATGTTGTTAACAGTTTCGAAAAACCATGAGTAAACGCATGGTATTAGCCTCATAAAGTTGTGATACTATCATCAGGTGATCCTCAATTGAAAGCAGATGCTGTGTTTTTAATCATTGAGAAATTAATACCATTTCTAATTTTTGAGTTATCAGAGATCATTGCTCATTTTTAGAGGTTTTAAGTTGAAGTTATTTTTACTTCAGATTTTTTTTAACCACTCTTTCGAGCAGGTTGACATGAAATAGAAACCGTTAAAAACGAATTAAAAACCGCGTCTTTTTTCTTTTTTTCACCATTTTTCTAAATATTTCAAACCTTCAAAAAACGAGGGGGTCATAAACATTATGTGGCTGTATCTTTTGAGCGTTAAAATATATTTTGATAAAATTTGAAACCTAATTACAATTTATATTTGAATTCAAGATAAAGAATTTTTTTTTTCCAAAAAACATTTTTTTTCAATCAGGGGGATGCAGGGGTCATTTTTCAAGGGTATTCCTGTCCCTGTGATCCGACTGCCGTGATTTTTAGTAAAAAAATTATCATTTTAATGAATATTAGCAAAATAATAGTTGCAATTATCTTCTTTTCAAAAATTTATTAGGAATGCAAATTTTCCATCTCCACTGACACACGCAATAAATGAATAAATCTCCGATAATAAAATCAGACAAATGAAATGCCACAAACAGTATTTTAAAAATTATAATATGTTACAAAAATGAAAAAGAAATAGGCATTTTTTCAATCTTAATATATTCTCGAAAAATTTTCTTACAATCTCGTTGAACTTTATTCAACAACCATAGCTCTTTGCTTTTTACCGTGATGGACGTTTTTCTCAGACACAACGAACCATTTCAGCGTCTTGTTTAAGTTTTTATGCACTGCTTCAGATGTTTGTTCTGATGTAATACCGAGCGGGATTTTCTTCCTATCGAGATACTCCTTGAGATGGAACTTGATTATGTGAAACTTCCATCCAAGTAAAATCTTCATCGCGAATACATCATGAACATATATTTTTAAGTGAAGCATGGACTCCACAAACTTGTCTATTTTTTCTTTGTAGGATATATCGAGTTTCATCCCAAACCGCATTCAACTACTAAATCAAACAAAGTTTAACCAAATATTAACTTGCTGAAAATAATAGTATTAACATATTCGTGTTTCCCAATTTTATCTAGACTGGTAGGTCAATAGTCCCCTATCTGTACTAATTGAATTAAAAACGTTCTAAGAAGTGTTAAAAAAAATTTTAAAAGCAATGAGTACCTTCTTTAAACCTCTTCAGGGTTTCAATACATTCCAGATATTCAGTTGGAGAATAAAGTGTCATTTTGTCCGATGATCTAACTTTGGCACAGTTATGTCCATCAAAACCACCACCATTATAGCCTGCCTGATAACCGTTTTCTTTTCAAGAAACTCCTTCAGATTTTTATCAGTGAAGAGGAGATCAATAATTTTACTAACATGGTGTTCATAAATATGATATTCAGGTGGTGGAATTATGCTGATAATTTCTTCAGCCAATTTCTCATCCAACAAACATGGATTAGTAACATTTTTATATTACATCTGTATACGAGGTTTGTTATCAAATTGGTATTTTTTTGAATTCATCTGCTATTGATCCGAAAGTCCTTTAAACTCCTTTTTCATCAATTGGCCCATCACAATAGCAACACGAGTATTTTCCACCGCAACTCTTAACTATAGAAAATAACTTATAGGTATTGCTTACTTAAAGTATAAAATATAAATGTAATAAGATACTGACTGATAATCCAATGATGATGTTGATCAATTTGAGGTCAGAAGTCAAGGTAAACTTCAATTGATTGAGTTGAAGGAGTTGGAAAAGTGTTTTCAGATTGTGATGATTCTCTTCTACGTTTAGAACTATGACTAAGATAATCAATACTCTAACAAATTGTTTAATTTAAACAAATTATCAGACGATTGACGTAGTTTATTGAGAATTATTTGTCTAATTATCGTGTTTATACCATTAGTTTGATATTAGATCATTTGAAATTAGTCTCTAAATAAAATTAACTTCAATTTCAGGGACAAACCAAGTGATTTGGAAGCAAGAGTAGAAATACCCTTGAAAAACGCCCCCCTGCATCCCCCTGATTGAGGGAAAGTAATTTTTGAAAAGAAACAAAATATTACCTTGAATCCCATCATAAATTTTAATTAGGCTTCAAATTTTATCAGAATATATTTTGACGCTCAAGAGATACAGCCACATAATGTTTATGACCCCCTCGTTTTTTGAAGGTTTTAAATATTTAGAAAAATGGTGAAAAAAAGAAAAAAGATGCGGTTTTTAATTCGTTTTCAACTAGGGATTGCAATCCCGCACACTTTTCAATCCCGCGGGATCCGCGCAAAAACTTTTAATTTCTGTGCGGATCCCGCGGGATCCCGCGCAGGATTAGTAGGTTGCTTATGCACATTATTAAAGGCAAAACGACAATTGTATTTTTCTTTCAATTTCAAAAAAAATATACTCAACTTATTAATTGATAAGATGAGGTAAATAAAGCCAAAAAACACAATTCATTTGTAAATTAATATAATTTTTAACATTTAATGAACAAAAAGATAAGCCAAAGTACATAGAACATCTTTTAGCTTTACGTAGAACTATTAGCTTTATTTATTTTTTTAAATATCTATTAGCTTTATTTATTTTTAAAAATATCAAATTGAGAAAATCATTGTAAGAAATGCGCTCTTAAGAAACAAACCCTATTTAAAGTATCATCACTTAATCTACTCCTCAAAGGACTGCATATGTAACCAGCAGCTGAAAAAGCTCGCTCGGCCTCTACGCTTGTTGGTGGTATGGTCATCAAGTAACTATGCGCTATATCTAGAAACTTGCCTCTTACTCCGTTACTTTCATAGGCAGACATTTCCTGCTTCAATAATTTATCAAAGTCTAAAGAATCTAAATTTGGTATCTCCTTTACATTTTCTGTCCAGCTGTTCTTGTCTTTCTGTGTTTGATTTTCCAATTCTTTTTTCAGTGATAGAATTGTAGGAGTAAGTATTTGGGAATTGTTAATAGAATCTACAGCTTCTTTTTCTTCGAGTTCATTTTCTTCGACTTCATTTCTTTCAATTGTATAAACTCTTATCAATGTTTTTTTTATTTCTTGACGCATAACGGTTCTTTTTGGCATTGAAAAAGTATTTTCATTTTTTTTAATTTCTTGTTCATACTTTTTAGGATTTTGTAAGTAAACTAATAGTCCATTTAAATTCTTATTACGACGTTGTGTAAACCTCTCACGAAGTGCCGCGGCTAAATCTATGCTCAAAAGTGATGATTGCTTTTGTAATTTATCTAACATAAATTGAAAAGTTGTTTCCGCAGTGACAAGGTTCGATTCTCTCCTGCATAATAGTTCGAGACCAAGTTTTAGTGGTGCCAGGCAAATAATTAAGTCATTGATTTGGGACCACTCTTCTTGGGTGAAACGAATTTCTGACCCAACATCAATTAAGGCTTTTTCAATACACACTTTTAGTCTATGAAATCTTTCTAACATATCGAACATGCTGTCCCACCTAGTTTTACAATCAAGAATTAACTTAAGCTTTTTCCCGTGATTTTGTTGGATATACTTCTGTAAATATGTATCATTTTTGACAGGAGAGTTTTTAAATATTTTTACAACCTTTCTCACTTTTTTTATGAGATCTTTGTAATTGCTAGCCAATTCAGCAGATGGTCGGTCCAAAATTATTGTCAAACCATATTCTTTATTTATAACTTCATCATCCTCAGTGTTACCATATTCATCACTGCTCATTTTTAGAGGTTTTAAGTTGAAGTTATTTTTACTTCAGATTTTTTTTAACCACTCTTTCGAGCAGGTTGACGGGAAATAGAAACCGTTGAAAACGAATTAAAAACCGCATCTTTTTTCTTTTTTTGACTATTTTTCTAAATATTTAAAAACTTCAAAAAATGAGGGGGGCCTAAACTTTATGTGGCTGTATCTTTTGAGCTTCAAAATATATTTTGATAAAATTTTAAACCTAATTACAATTTATATTTGATTTCAAGATAAAGAATTTTTTTTTCAAAAAATAATTTCTTTCAATCAGGGAGATGCAGGGGTCACTTTTCAAGGGTATTTCTACTCTTGTTTGCAAATCGCTTGGTTTGTGCCTGAAATTGAAGTTAATTTTATTTAAAGACTAATTACAAATGATCTAATATCAAACTAATGGCGTAAACACGATAATTAGACAAATTATTCTCAATTAATTATGTCAATTGTCTGATAATTTGTTTAAATTAAACAATTTGTTAGAGTATTGATTTATAAAGTTTAAAAAAACTAATAGGGAAAATACTAAATAAAAACGTTTTTGTACAAAATGAGTCTGCAAAAAGCAAGATCTCATTCAGAAAATAGGAGATGGATATGTTTCTGTTGTGTCAATAAAGACAAAAAATGTCTATCTTTGGAGAAGAATGATTCATTGATTCATCTGATCAAAGAGTTTGTGGATCCTGGATTCAGTCTGAGTCTAAGTTCTCATCCGTCAGGAATATGCGGAAGTTGCAAGATAAACTTATATTTAAGACAGAAAGGTAAAGCTATCAGTAAAGCTGTTGAGACATCCTGGATACATGGTCGTGATCAAGTTAAAAAGTTGGGAAGAATTAAACAAAAGGATGGTAACTGCAATTGTGCCATTTGCTGCCTAGGGCAATGTACTAAAAGTAGTAGTACACTTAATCTTTCTGAATTCACCTACGTAGAATCTGAAAAGATTACATTCGAAAAAAGAAATTCATTTTGCTCAGAATGCTGTCAAATTGTTGGTCCTGGTATTCGACACCCTTGCAGCAAAAAAAAAACTGTTCAAAATCTTCACGCCTTAATTACTTCAATGAATCAAAATATCACTGACAGCGTTGTTTCTTGTACGCTAAAAAAAATATCTGTTGTTGGTGACTGTAAAAAAGTAAAACTTGCAACAGGAGGAAAAGCTCTTCCTGTTAAAGTATACAGAGACCGATCACCTATAAGGCATATAAGAAGTGAAACAATCATGAACTTGAAGATAAACCATGATCTTCAAAATTGTGCAGTGTTAGGAATAATGAAGGAGATAAGAAAAGATGTTGGACGATCTGGAATACAGGAGAACACCTATGCTGAAGTTAAGAACAGGTCACGCTACTTGAATAGGTTTTATGATGTGATAAAATGTCAGCTCAAGATCGGTAAAAACTTTTTTGAAAAAGATATTGTTTATTGCACTGACCTATCTATGCTCGTAACTGAAGTTTGTTCCTTCAGAAAAATGGATATTTTAAATTCTGTTGTACACGTTGGTATTGATGAAGGGCAGGGATCTCTAAAGATTATCATGAACGTGTTTGACCCATCAGTATTAGATTTTCAACCAAGAAACCAGAAGTACACCGGGGTCAATAAAGTGATTATCTTAGGCATAGTTCGAAACGTAGAAGAGAATCATTACAATCTGAAAACACTTTTCCAACTCCTTCAACTCAATCAATTGAAGTTTACCTTGGCTTCTGACCTCAAATTGTTCAACATCATCATTGGATTATCAGTAAGTATCTTATTACATTTATATTTATATTTTAAGTAAGCAATACCTATAAGCTATTTTCTATAATCAAGGGTCACAACTGGAAAATACTCGTGTTGCTATTGTGATGGGCCGATGGATGAAAAAGGAGTTCAAAGGTCTTTCGGATCACTAGCAGATGAATTCAAAAAAATCCAATTTGATAACAAACCTCGTATACGGATGCAATATTATAAAAATGTTACTTATCCATGTCTGTTGGATGAGAAATTGACTGAAGAAATTATCAACATAATTCCACCACCTGAATATCATATTTATGAACACCATGTTAGTAAAATTATTGATCTCCTCTTCACTGATAAAAATCTGAAGGAGTTTCTTAAAAAGAAAACGGTTATCAGGCATGGCTATAATAGTGGTGGTTTTGATGGACCTAACTGTGCCAAAGTTTTAAGATCATTGGACGAAATGACACTTTATTCTCCAATTGAATATCTGGAATGTATTGAAACCCTGAGGAGGTTTAAAGACGGTACTTCATTGCTTTTAAAATTTTTTTAAACACTTCTGGAAGTCTTTAATTCAGTTAGTACAGATAGGGGACTACTGACCTACCAGTTTAAATAAAGTTAGGAGACACGAATATATTAATACTAGTATTTTCAGCAAGTTAATATTTGGTTAAATTTTGTTTGATTTAGTAGCTGAATGCTGTTTTGGGATGAAAATCGATATATCCTACAAAGAAAAAATAGACAAGTTTGTGGAGTCCATGCTTCACTTAAAAGTATATGCCCATGATATATTCGCAATGAAGATTTCACTTGGATGGAAGTTTCACATAACTAAGTTACATCTCAAGGAGTATCTCGATAGGCAGAAAATCCCGCTCGTTATTACATCAGAACAAACATCTGAAGCAGTGCATAAAAACTTAAACAAGACACTGAAAAGGTTCGTTGTGTCTGAGAAAAACGTCCATCACGGTGAAAAGCTAAGAGCAATGTTTGTTGAATACAGTTCAACGAGATTGTGAGAAGATTTTTCAAGTATTCATTTAGATTGAAAAAATACCTATTTCTTTTTTATTTTTGTAACATTATAATTTTTAAAATGCTGTTTGTGGCATTTTATTTGTCTAATTTTGTTATCGGAGATTTATTCATGTTTTGTGTGTGTCAGTAGAGATGGAAAATTTGCATTCCTAATAAATTTTTGAAAAGAAGATAATTGCAACTACTATTTTGCTAACATTCATTAAAATGATAATTTTTTGCTAAGAACCACGGCAGTCGGATCACAGGGGAAGGAATACCCTTAAAAAATGACCCCTACATCTCCCTGATTGAAAGAAATTATTTTTTGAAAAAAAAAAATTCTTTATCTTGAAATCAATCATAAATTGTAATTAGGTTTAAAATTTTATCAAAATATATTTTGACGCTCAAAAGATACAGCCACATAAAGTTTAGGACCCCCTCATTTTTTGAAGTTTTTAAATATTTAGAAAAATGGTCAGTATTGGCCAATATTGCTATGCGAATATAGGTGCAATATTGTTTGCCAATATTGGCCCAATATTGTTTTGTTATTATTGCTCCAAGGTTTTTAATTCTTTTTCAACGGTTTCTATTTCCCGTCAACCTGCTCGAAAGAGTGGTTAAAAAAAATCTGAAGTAAAAATAACTTCAACTTAAAACCTCTAAAAATGAGCAGTGTCATCTTCTTCTTTACAATTTTCATATGTAGTAAACGATTCTTCGACTTCTCCGCTGTTTTTCTTGTATAAGATATCAATAACTGCAAGTTGTATTCCATGAGCATGACATAGTTGTTGATAGCAAGACATCATTTTACCAACTATTACCATCACACTTGCTCCATCAGTGGTCATGGCGATAATGTCTTTTTGGAGGTGAATATCGAAGCTATTTAGCTTTTCTGAAACTAACTTGACGCAATATTCTGCATTACACCGTCAATGGATTCGAATCAATCCAAGATTAAAGTGTTTCGCCTCCATATCTACATTTAAGTTTAAGTATCTCTGACTATTTTGTGATGTCCATTCGTCAAACGTTATTGAAAACTTTTAATTTTGCTTTTTTAGTGATGTGAATTTTTGCATTATATTGGCTTTTACAGAATCTGAGAATTTAACTACCATCGATCTTATAGTATTAGATGAAGTAGGGAGCCGGAAAACACTCTTTGAAAACAAGTACCGTAAATCTTTGACTAATTTTTAAAATAGCCGAACATAACATGCACTTCGCATTTTCTTCTTTATCACCTTTTTTAAAATAACTCCATATAATTTTAATTTGCGACATGCTTAGTACTTTTGTTATAAAATGTAAATAATTTTTAAAGACTTTTTAAAAAGTAGTTTTTAAAAGTATATTTTTTATAATTATGCACGCACGTTTTCAATTTCACGTTTTCAACATACTCATCAACAAAAATTTCAACATAGTCGTTAGCGAAAATTTCAACATAATCATTAACTAAACAAAAAAAAATTTGAACGAGTTCGACCAATGTTTTGCTAAATGATTGTTTATTTTTGAATGATTTTTTTATATTTATAGCTAAGAAAAATATTTTAATAGCTAAAGATAAATTTTTAAATGGCTTTGTTTCGCAAATACATTAAACAGTTTTAATTTGATATTTTTTTTGTCTTTTTAGTTTAAAACAATTGACTTTTTTTGTTTAAAAGCAATAGTTTCAAAATCCTGCAAATCCCGCGGATCCCGCAGTAGTTTTTGCGGGATCTCGCATGCGCTAAATTAATGCGGGATCCCGCGGGATTGCGGGATCCCGCTATGCGGGATTGCAATCCCTATTTTCAACGGTTTCTATTTCATGTCAACCTGCTCGAAAGAGTGGTTAAAAAAAATCTGAAGTAAAAATAACTTCAACTTAAAACCTAAAAGAGGAGTGTAGGGTGACTATGCATTGCCACTCTAGTTAGCGGTAATTAAGTTACGCTTTTTTCCGCTCTGACTTCTTTCTGTTCTGACTTAATTCAATTCTGAAAATTTTTTCATTCTAAAAATTACCATCTGACATCTTCCCATCTAAAACCTTTCCATTCTGATATTTTTCCGTTCTGATTTGTTATAGCGATCACATATTGTTATAGAAATTACAAAAAAAACAACTCATAATTCGGTTAAGTTTGTTTAATGATAAATTAAAAATAATTATCTAGAGGATGTTATTTAAAATAAATTATAAATTAAAAAGATCACTGGTTAATGAATTAAATCGAAATTGTTAACAAAATATACTTGGAGAACCGGGGTATCGATCCCCGTACCTCTCGCATGCTAAGCGAGCGCTCTACCATTTGAGCTAGTTCCCCGTGCTAACGATGCAAACAATTTTATATAATAACCTTTGAAATATTTAAAGTATAGATAATTGCTCCAAGTTACAAAACTTTAAACAAATTTTGCCTAAGATGTCTAAAACTTGTAGGAAATTTTGTATAACTTAATAAATCTGTATACGCTGAAAAAAAGAAACAAAGTTTGACATATATGCTAGACTATACGTTGTTCTTCGTATGAAATGAAATGTGCCAAAATATAATATGTATATATATATATATATATATATATCTTATAAATGCATTGGTTTATATATTATAGAAACCCATATATTTCTATTAAAATTAGGTTAAATTGTTCGGCAAAATGCAAGAAAAGCTAAATTACTAGTTGAGTTTAAAAGCTTAAATGTTTAATTAAACTTGTATTCATTTTGTGTCCCTCCTGCTTTTTTTTTTTTTTTCTTTTTTTTGCATTTAAATTGCTATCTTGCTTCCATAGCTGCAACATCTTGATAAAAGAGAAAATTATTCCTCAAGCTCATCATAGATTGCTTAACATCTTGATAAAAGAGCTCCTCAAGCTCATCATAGATTGCTTAACATCTTGATAAAAGAGCTCCTCAAGCTCATCATAGATTGCTTTACAACTTGATTGAGATGGGAGAGTGTAAAAAAACAAACTTTTCAGAACATGTTGCAACAAAAATGTTTTTAGGAATGGGTGAATTTTTTACCCATTTTTGTTGTAGTTTGCTGCTATTTATTGCTTCTAAAAATATTTGGTGTTACGTGACATGAATGCCATCCACGCAGCTTTTTCCTTGCCAAGCTATAGAGAAAAAGGTTTGTTATTATTAACATATTTACGGAACTGTGGGCGAACAAAAATGCCTTCATTTATTTTTGCAACACTTTGTAATGGAAATGAACAACCAGGTACATTCAGCTGTTTTATTTCATATTTAATAAAGCATCCCCATTGCCTTGACAAAGTTTTTAATTAATCCTAAATGATTTGCAGTAGAGTATAATCTTAATGCTGCCTATAGGTGCTGGATACATTTTTACTCCGTGGCTGCAATGTCTGAGGTAGCCTCGTCAATCTCTTTTGTATAGTCTGATTTTTTTGTACGACTATCTCATTTGCATAGAAAGAAACAATACTTAGATATTCAACCTGCAGACCAAATAAGATAGCAATTTTCCTGAAGTTTTTCTTCAGTGAATTCAACTACGAAAGATTCAGGTGCTTTTAGAACTATTAGTCCTTATCTGTGAGGTACTAAAATTAATGATATAAAATGTGTGAGGGATAGTGTTTCTTTCATTTGTTCGTTTGTAGTTTTGTGTTTTGTTTTGGTTTATGCTTGTTAAGGTTGTCAGGTGTTTATGTTGGTTTGTTTTGCGTTAGTATTGGTGTATATATCTCATTGAATGGCGTTAGCTTATGGTTAGCGTACGGTTCGCGTATGGTTCGTGAAATGGTAGACTCGTTTACTTCTAACACTAATGTAAATAATAAGGGTATGCTAACTTCAAAATGTATGTAATATTAATACTTGCTGCTAGGGTTTCTCATCTTTTATAATAGTTAATAAACTTTCCCTATTTGTTTAACTAAAATGTATTCTTTACAAATACAAGCAACAACACGCATTTAAATTTTACTCAAAAATACCTCTCCAAATGTATTATCTTTTATATTTGTTTATTATTTCAAACTCAAGCCGAAAATGTCTTCTTATAATTGAATTACTCTTGTCTCCAAAAAAAAATTTTTCTCTCTTTCTCGCCCTCTTTCAAAGTCTCTCTTTTCTCCCTTTTTTTTTTTCATTTTTCTTTTTCCTGCCTCTGTGGTATTCTTAAGCCCTTTTTATTTATCTATTAATGTTTCTTAAATCAGGTATTATTCTGGCATAAGCAATTACATTTATTTAATAAGTTCGTTTAGTGATTTTATTTCTACCTCTGAGTCATGATTTTCAGAAACAGGTTTCGCCTGTTTTAAAGAACTATGAGATCAGAGACAAACGTTAATCTTTTGATTAACGCTTGTTTCTGATCTCGACCCGTTAGTAAATATAATAAAAAAATTATAGAATTGTTTCAAACCTTACTAATTGAACTATCGTCATTTTATCGGTGTAAATACAATTGAATCTCTAGTCTTTATTGCGAAAATAGTTTTAAACTTTAATTATGAGACCATTTATTCTCGAACCACATGAGTTCCCAGTCCGCACAAAGACGTCTAAAAGAGATCTATAAAAGGTTTTTTTTTGTCTTCAAAACGTCTCCGTAGACGTCTGAAAAGTAAGTCATAAAGACGCTTCTTTAAAGATATCTGAAAAAGGTATTTTGATTGCGTTTTTAAGACCTCTTTTTCGCAGCTAAATTTAAACGCTTTCATTCAATAGCTGTTATCAACTCAATATTTATAAAAGAAAACTAAAAACAAACTTTTATTATTTATTTTCTTTTAAGAATATGAAGTTAATAATATTTAATACAAAAGACTTTGATGTAAGAACATCTCCTCGTCTAGAAGCCTTCAACAACGTTCTACCATCCTTTTATAGATGCTCATAACCGTGATTATTGAAAACTAAAAGAAGATTATTCAAGACTCACGGGATGTATTGTGCTTAGCTGCCCACCTAGAGGTAAAGCCTTCGATTGATAAGCACTGCTGACGTCGCTAATATTTTCGCTAAAACGTCTTTAACGTAAAAATCAAGTCTATTCAATACTGCAAGATCTCGGACTGCATCCTCCTATACTTCATACTGTATACTCTTCCACTTTCGTTCATCTTAGTGCAATAAACATAACAGTGATAGTAAAAGTAAAAAAAAAAAAAAAGGCTCTTGTTTAAGTCTCCAAAAGTTACTACTTAAATACAACAACAACTACAAAAAAAACCGGAGAGCGCAAAAGTTTGTGGCCTGCAGGAGGTATTCTCGTAAAAACAAATTCCTCAAAGTAAAACTTTTAAAAAAAAAACATCCAAGCTAGTAGAAAGTAACTCTGTAAAAAAAAAAAAAAAAAAAAAAAAAAAAAAATCTCAGTTTACTCTTGATATTTGCAGACTTTGAAACAAAAAAAGTTTCACAAAAGTTTTTTCAAAGCGTAGTGTATTTTATTTTTTTAGATCATTAGAGAGCTGACATCTTGAAAGACAGATACGTATCTGGCGGAGACGAATTATTAGCTGTATAAAGCGAATATCAAGTCTGAATTAACCAATAGTACGTCAGGAAACGAACCACGTGCATATATAACTTCTATTGTTTTAATGCGAGAACCGCCAAAAAATTGAAACTATGAACATACACGAATTTTAAGCGTGACCGTTTAAAAACAGTCACTTTTGGCTCTCGTAAGATAAACATTTAATAGCTGTTGCGCTTTTTGTTTTTCGAACATCAAGATGCTGTTTTCAACTCCTCATTCAAACCAAAAATCCTTCTCATCAACACTATTTCCTCTTTCTCCTCCTCTTTCTCCTCTACCTTCTTCTCCTCATTCCCCTCCTCTTTCTCCTCCTTCCTCTCTCCCCATGAGTTCGAACGGTACATTTATTTAAATCCTATGGACGCTAGACCCACAACATTTCACTGAGTGAGTGACAAACTCGACTTTCAATTTCCCGTAGATTTTATAAGCTATCATTATTATATATACTCTAATTACTGTTGTTTTTATCCTTTTTTACTATTCAAAATAAAATTACTTTAATTGTTGTCTCATTATTATTTAATTAGTTCACTTAGCGCCCTCGCATTTGTCATCGACACGAACAACAGAAAAAGAAAAATTTGATGAGAAAGTAAATAGTCGCAAAATAATACTTTGAAAAATGCAGAATAAATTAAAAAGTAACAATGCGCTCAAAAGCCATCTTTAAAACTAGTTGATGTGACTTTGTCATAACAAGAAAAGATATCTTAACAACGTCTTTAACGCATTAGTATTAGACGTTTTCGCGGAAACCAAATTCAGAGATCTTTAAGACGTCTAAAAGGCGCTTGTGCCGGCAGGGAAGACGCTGTACTCTCCAAGTAGCAGATTTTTACACAAAGTGGTGACGTAGTTAGTTAATACTGTATAATCTTGGTACGCATGGCGGCTTTCTATTAATCACTAATAATGATTATGAAATTTATAGTGTATATTGCGTTTTGTAAACCTTACTACATTAGGTGATTGCTTCTATCATGGTAACCAGAGCCGATGTACATTTTTAAATGTTTTTTTATGTCTTTAGTGCTTAAAGTTATTTTAAAAAAGTAGATTATTTTATGCTCGCAATTTTTTAACTGTAGAACTGCATTATTTATCATTTTAAAGTTACTCTAAAGCAACTTGCAATTACTGCTACCAATAAAAAAAATTTTCAATTAAAAAACAATAAAAAGCGACTTATTAAACATACTTCCTTCATTTTAATTTAATTCGCCGTCGCATGTAGATTAAAAGCTCCTACTTTTGTTTTAATAACGGTTTGGGACGACCACTTCCTTGGAAAAATCTAAATCAATCTGGATGGGACGTCATTTTTACGCAAACTTTCTTTTTCCTTTTTCGGTTAAAATTTTTTTCCCGCAAAAAAAGCAGTAGAATTTTTACATAAATTATAAAAATTTGTGTATAATAAAAGCTGAAATACCTTTTTTTGAAAAAAAAAGAAAGAGTGATCACAATCCTATTGGTACGAATCTGAAGCAAACTGCACTGTTGCTAACTGTTGCTATTCAGGTATAGAATAATAGTAGCAAGGAAATGAAAGTAAGACCCGAAGATTTATCAACCTGATGATCTAGTTTTTAACAAGATCAAAGGGGACCAAGAGCACAAAAACCTCTTGCAAAAGCAAGATATAATAGATACTTTTTGTCTTTCCTAATTGATTTTTGTATAAACAATTTTTCGAAAGTTTCTTTAGTAAATATGTCAATGTTTAAGTTCTAATAAGCTTTAAAAAGAGAAAAAGAATAAACAGAAAAAGGAGGAGGTTCAGAATAAAAAACAGATAATGGAGAATAAAAAACAGATAATGGAGAATAAAAAACAGATAATGGAGAATAAAAAACAGATAATGGAGAATAAAAAACAGATAGTGGAGAAGATAACTTGCATTAATTTAATGCTGATAACGACTTTTAGCATTTTGACATGAATGAGGATTATAGTTAACGCCTTTTTTTTATACCGAAAAAAAAATGGCTCTTTGATTCTATACCCATTTTTATATTAAAAGCATTTGGGAAAGGCAAAAATATTTTATCAAGGATTTGATTCGATTATGATTGGATTTTAAGCTGGCTTTTTCCGTCTTCGAACCCAAAATGAAAGATTTAACAGTGCACCTCGAAGTCTGCAGTTTTTTATGGTAACAAAAAATATTATTTTGTACGGTCACCTTTTTCTTATAACAAAATACTTTTTTGTCCGGCCACCCTTTATAGAATATAAAATAGAAGTGCATTCTCCAAATATTTTTATAAAAAACATTATTCTCGTTCGGTGTTTTTAGTAGCTAAACTATTTTAAATGACAGTTTACACTATTACAGTTTACCTGGACAGTTTACAATAAATAGAAGTATTTTGAGTGCAGGGTCACAAAGTCCATTTTTCCCCTTGTTATAAACGACCTTTCAAGTCCTTACTTTAAAATAATCAAGTTGTTGGTAGAATCTTAATTTAAAATTTTCCATTACATGTACGAGTGGTTTTTGATATTCAAGGAAAAAAATAAAAACAATCAGCATCAAGGTGTTTATCATTATGGTTGGTTTATAAAAATGTTTTAATTACCATGCATAAATTTGCTCAGTTTTATCTTTTGTTATTCCACAAAATTTATTTGATTCATTTTTAAAATACAAGCATTGCTCTCTAATTTTAAATGTGGATTATCATTAAAGAGTAAAAAGAATGACTCATACGAATTAAAGTAGCTTTTAAAATCTATAGATCTATCTATTGAAAAGCTATTATAGTTTGCACCAAAATTTATTTTTTTAATCAAAAAAGGAAATCAACTGTCGAATATGTTAGTTAACCAACTTTTTTTATATAATTTACTTTATCTAGTGAATAAATGAATACTTCGTTTAACCATTTTATAAAAATCTCATTTAAATCACATTCTGGACTGACATATTAAAAACAGTTATGTTTAATGCGTATGTCGATTTATTACGAAAGGTTTGCTGTCAAAACTGGTATAATGACTTATATTTATATTTAAGAAAAAAAAAATTACTTTTCTGAAACTTTCTATCATCAAAAATTATATGTAAACATAACGTCTTTTATACGGCACATGATCTGTACGAAGTGTTTGTTCTAGACAAATTTAAAGTTTTAATAAGATGGCGGATGAAGCCTCACTAAAAAATATTTCCAGACTTGAAAGAATTCTCCAGAAATTTAAAAGTTCTGTTGAGAATGGAAAGTTCTACGAGGCTAGTCAAATGACAAAAACCTTATATTTTAGGTAAATTTTGAAATATTTAAAGTTCTTTCCTAAATAAAGCTAAATCTATAGCTTGTTGCTGAAGCGTAATTGACTAGCTGCCAACCTATATCCACGAATTTCTGTTAATTATAACACAAAGAAGTTCATTCTAGTGATTTTTTTTTAGTGTTTAAGCTAAAAAAACGAAGTCAACCATTCTAGCCCATATTAATGATGAGAAAGATCTGTACCACTCGAAGCTAGATGCTGTATTACATCAAATTAAAAACAAGAAATAATTCTAATAACCTTATCAATGACCTATTAATCATTTATTTAGGACCTGATTATAAATTTTTTCTGGCTTGTTCCCTTATACTGTGTCTTTTTATCTACCTTAACTAGTCTATGTATATGTAAACAGACTCACTTATTTCTATACAATAAAAATTTTGTTTTTTATTTAAAAACTTTCTTATGTTATTTCTTGCTGGAGTTTTAAGATGTTTTAAATAACATTTTTTAGAGGGTCTTGTTTAACTTTTTAATTTTTATGTATTTTTTTATGTTAGGTATAAATCACAGAAAAAGTATGAGGAAGCAGAATTCATCCTTTATGATAGTATAATTACTTTATTCGAGCATAATCAGGTTTAAAATTTTAATTTAACTTATATAGAGATGGTTTTTACTGGTACTAAACTGTATAATAACAGTTTTGCAAAATTAAAAAAAAGAAAAAAAAAATTACTGCAAAAAAGCTTTGAGTTTTTATCAAAACTTTAAAGTTGGATTTTACTTCTGTATACAAAAGGAATTTTTTTAAAGATTTTTTTAATAAATATGCCCACTTACTCTTTTTTTTTCTAAAAACTATTTTTGCAATATTACAAGTAAAATTTTTTTGAAATGTTATTACAAAATAAAAGATCTATTGTTTTAAGTTGTTAATTATAATTTGCATAATCAAATAGTTATTTTAATTAGTATAAAAACAAAGTTATATAATAATAAAGAAGCATATAATGTTGCTTCTAATTTTTAAAACAACATGTTCTGTATACAAGCTAATGTAAGTTAATTTTTGGATGTAAAACTAGAACTCTTAAACTTTGTTAATGGTTTGTTATGATGACTTTATTTCAGTTATATGTGATAAAGTTATAGCTGAGTGCATTGTAAAGCTGCAATTTCAAAATATTTGTTAGTGGTCTAGAAGATTGTTTGTTTTTTAATATATTTGATTCTTAATGTACACAGTTTTTAAAAGATAAACAGTTATCATGAAATAAAGTCTTTTTGCTCACAGGCAATTGCAACAACTGCACTTTAATTAGTCCAATACTAAGGATAATTTCAAATCAGTTAATTACAGTAAGCTGATCTCAAGTATAAAAAGTGTTCCCCAAGAAATTGATTTCAGCTATCAAGTATGTAAAGCAGAATTATCTTGAAAAAACCTTGGGGAACCATTTGAACTGCTAGATTAGCCATTAAAAGCCAGACCAAGTTTATAACCACCAACTCAATATCAATTTGCGCTGTATAAGACATTGTATACATATTCTAACAATGAAATTGGATTACAGAAGCCCCATATTTGCATCAAATCAATTATTTACAAGCCTCACATTCTGCATCAAATCAAGTTATGTCATTGCAGGGGAAGCTCAAACTACTCAAAAGCCTGCCATGTTTGAACTCCTGTTAGAGCTCATTATGTTTGTCTAGGAGAAGCAGCAGAGTAGTGAAAAGTGTTACCATAAAACTGATATTGATGGTGGTTGTGGGACTTGAAATTTGCCTAAACATAGCATTCATGTGTGATAAAATTATTAGAATTCCAACTCAGTCGCAGACATGAAAAAGAAATTAAAATTCAGCTCCTTCATTTTTATCAGTTTTAGGAAAATAATCTTATAATACTTGCAAAAGCTCATGATGTTCAACAAGGTTATGAGCTGAAGCTTTCTTAAAGTCACTTGCCATTTCTCATTTGAATTTCTCTGAAACTGACTATTATCCCTTTTGGCTTCCAAAATCATTTTTACAAGTATACTTGGGATGAAAAAAGATTACCATGGGCCTCTCCATTCGATTTAAAACCTCTTGGTATAACTCAGGATTAGGACTCTTGGTGTAACTCAGGATTAGCAAATAGGGATCGCCGGTTACAGTATACAGTATACTAACTTATGGTATACTCTACCACTTGGTATACTAAAAGTTAGTATACAGATTAGTATACCTGTTTACTTTTATTTTTGAAATATTTTTGGACTTGCTAATCAGATAATTATATTATCTTAATGAATTAAATTACTGGGCAATGTCTATTATTTGAGTTATGATTAAAGTGTTGTTGTTTTTTTTAATTTAATTTGTGTTTCTTAGATTTACTTTAATTTGTTAAATTGTTATGTTTTTATACCATGTTTGTGCTGCTCTTCACCGTTTTAAGATAGTATTTTGGGTTGTTTTTTTTTATCTGTTTTTTTGTTTATTCTATGGATTTCTCTGATCTGAAATAAGTTAATAATAATGATAATAATAATAATAATAATAATAATAATGATAATAATAATAATAATAATAATAATAATAATAATAATAATAATAATAATAATAATAATAATAATAATAATAATAATAATAATAATAATAATAATAATATAAATAATAACAGTAATACATATATTTACTCTTGTATTTAAGTAAAATATTTAATGTCTCATCAAATTTACAAGCATGTCTCTTTTTTCGGAAAAGGTACAACAAGAAAAATTTATTGCAAATATTGTGATGAACAAATAACAACACGGTCAAAATTGAGATGGGTGCAGCATTTAAGGGGATGTGAAAGTGTGTCTGAAGAGGTTAAGTTGTGCTTCAAAAATAAAAAGAGAGAAGTTCAGATTATTTTAGTTGAAACAAAAGGAAATGATAATATGACCTCACAAACCTCTGAACATTCAGTTTTTAAATAATCTGGGCAGCCTGCTAAAAGAACTGTGCTAAATTCATACTTTGACACTATAAACAAAGATGACATCAAAAAGATAGATAAATCATATGCAAGGATATTTTTCCATACAGGAGTACTTTTTGTGATAGCTGATTCTTCTGCTTGGAAGCAACGTCATGCTAATCTTAGACCTCAATCTTTTAGTAAAAGATATTTGCCTTCTTCTTGAATTTGTGGATATTTTAGAAAAGTATGAAAAACTGATAGCATTTTTTAAACAAAGAACATCTCTTGTTGATCAATTTTGTATAATTCAAAATTGTATTAAACAAGAAAATAATTTGAAGAAAATGCAAGCATTATCACATGCAGTTTTAACACATTTTAAGCCATCATATATCAGTTGTCCAAAATCTTGAAAACAAATTAGTTCATTTGAATTTAGCCAAATCAGGCGCCTTCTCATGTATATCTCCACTCACAAAAAAATCAGAATATATAAACATTGTACAAGACAAGTTTGCCAACATTTTGTTAATGTTATGAAGCCATTATCAAAACTAGTAGGTAAACTGGAATCAGATAGTTGTATACTTTCTGAAGTTTATGTAGGATATATTAACTTAATGCAAATATAGTGTGAGGACTCAGTATTGAAAACTCTTGTTTTATGCCGATGGGAATTTATTAACATACCATCCATGGGATCTGCATATTTTCTTGATCCACTAAATCATGGTGGTAGAAATATGTATAATGAGCCTCCTCCATCCAGCAAAAGTGATCTTGATATGCTCCTTGAGTTACTTCCAAAGTACATAGTTGAAACAAGAGGACTTTGCAATTATCAAACTTCAAAAAAAAAAAAAAATCTTTTCAGACACTATGTGCAAATCCGACACCAAATATTTTAGCTCAAATTGAAATAATGGATCCTGATATCTGGTGGGGAGTTGAGGGTGCAAGTAAATTCCCAAATTTAGCACAGGTTGCATGAATAGTCTTTACTATTCCAACTTCTCAAGCTGCAAGTAAACAAATATAAAGCTTGTACGATTTTATACATTCAAAGCGTAGAAGCCGGCTTGCAAAAGAAAAAGCAATTAGCTTAGTTTCATGTATACAAATGCCACACTCCATAAAAAAGAAACAAATATTGCTGATATAATGCTTGGTAATATTAGTGATCATGGTAATGATGAAGATGATGTTTCTGTTAACTTCAGTTGATTCAAGTGATATGTCATCTCAGTTGATTAACTAAAAACTTTATTAAATTACTAATAACAAGTTTTAAAAATCTATAAATAACATCATAGAAAAATATTATTGGGACTTTGTGCAAAAGATTAATATAAATGTTTCTGTTTACTTTAGTATTTTTTTATTTCTGTTTCTATTTGAGTATGTTTTGCTGTTTTTATTCAAAGCTATTTGAAAGCACAAGAATTTATTTTAAAAAGCTATGTTCTGCAAAAAAACAAAACATGGTAGCTTTAAAAATGAAGCAGCCAGATAATAATCCAGTATTATGTGGTTGCTGATCTGGCCTATCAAAAGTTAAAGCAAATGTTTGGGGTAGTACGACAGTCTGGACCAGAGTATTGATATTATATATGTTAATTTTTAGTAGTGCTTATTCCTTGTATTAGTAAACATAAAAAGTTTGTCATAAGTTTTCTCAAATTTTTTTTTGTTTTTTCTTTTAAAGTACTTAAATGTGAAATGTAACAACAAAAAAAAAGCATTTTAACCCTGCCTACTTTGACTATTTTACCTGAAGGCTGGGTTTGGAAATAAAGCAAACTTGTCTGGTTCCATCATTGCTACTATAATCCAAAGATAAAGATGAATTTAGAGTGATGTGGACATCTCCATCTTGTAATATTTTTTTGTAAAAAATGTTGGTGTACCACAGTGACCTGGCCCAAATTCAAACAGAACCGGTTTCTGAAACCAAAGCTTTGAACCATTTTATGTTTTTTTAATTGCTGAAAAAGCATTTAAATGTAAGATAAAAATTCTTTTTTTCAGTAACAGGGAAGGAGGGGGGTGGGGAGAAGGGAATGAGTGATAAATTTTCAACATATATTTGCTTTCAAATGAAACATTTTTAGTCCTAAATTTTAACTTTATCACATAATACTGATTACTTGAACAACAATTCAAACTCAGTTCTCTCTTGTATTTTAACAAATGTTTTTGAAATTGCAAATTTGTATTTTTCTTGAGCTATATGTTAACACATCTCAGCAGATTTGATTTGATATTAATCACTTCTAACCTAATCCTTTAAACTAATCTACCTTTAAATTATTACAATTAAAATTTAATGGTTTATAACTTGTAAAAATTTTTGATTTGTAATTAATCTTCCTAAATTTTCAAACTATGTGTACACATTTAGTATCCAATATAAAAGGTTACAACTTGGTAGTTTTTGTCATTATTTATGTATTGATAATTGTAGTTGTTGAGTTATCTCCTTACATTCAGGTTTAATTTTAAAATTCTAAATAATGTATATGATACTTATACACTGCTTTTAATTTAATGTAGCACGAGAGCGCATTTGATTTAGGAAGGTTGATGGTAAAACTATATAACGAAATTAAAAAGCCTGTTTGTGAGGAATCCCTGGGTATGCTTTTAAAGTGTTGAATTTCTCCTTTTACACTTGATACCTACACTTTTATCAAGTTTTGAAGTATCTTTTATACAGGAAAAATTTGTAAAATAATACAGCTCAGCTCAAAGTCTTCTGAAAGTCGAAAAGATTACATTACAGAGGCACTTAGGTATTTATATGTATTTTTCATTCAAACTAGGTAAAAAGTTGGTTTGGTAATTTTTACTTACTTTCTACATACTTTTACCATTTAAACAATTAAAAGTATGAACATTTCTTGTCTTAATTATAAATGTTCATTATAGCAGAATGAGATAATTTTTGAAAAATAAAACTTTGAAAATATGCTTTCTTTTTTTTTCAGCTGGACTTCTCAAGAAAAAAAGCATGGTCACCCTCAGCTCCATTCTGTTATTGCTAATAAATATTGGCAAGGTAGATGTCTATTTTATTGTTTATAAAGGCTCAAAAAGGTTTTTTTAGTATTCTAATGTCTTATCGTTTTTATTTGTAGAGAAAGATTTTCATAGTGCCAGAAAGCACTTTACTTACACACTTGATGGGTCACAGTGTGCTATGTTTCTTATTGAATATCATATTTTATCTGGTTTCCCTGGTGAGATTGATCTGTTTGTGACTCAAGCTGTTCTCCAGTAAGTTTCGGCCCAAATTTATTTTCTAATTGCCTATAATAAGTAGTAAAGTAGTATGTCGTAAATATGGTTGTAGTAATAAAATAGTATATAGTAAATAATAATTATGTAATAGTAATTATGTTATAACAATTATAGTTTGTTATAATAAATATGATTGTAGTAATAAAGTAGTATATAGTAAATATAGTTGTAGTAAATAAAACATAGAAATTTTTGCTTATACTATTACATTACATATTTTTGTTTATACTGCTTATATTTTTTTAATACAGATTTTTATGCTTGAGAAATCATCCAACAGCAAATACTACTTTCATTGGTTATACTTCAAATCACCCTGGTATTCACTGCAAAAATTATCCATACAAACAACCTTTGCTAAATTTTATTGCATTTCTATTGCTAATAATTGAGAAGTAAGTAAATCATAAGTTCTTGATAATTGAAAAAATAAATAAAAATACAAATGACACAGAAAGTAATAGAACAAGGTAATTTTTTTCTTTACCAATTTTTCATTATTTCTTTTTAAAAAAAAACATGTCCAACAAACAATTGCATAGAAAGAAATCATACAAGAAAACATCAATTCATGTATTTTTTATTTCTACAACTTTCTATATCTAGTGAATCATCTTGTTGCCTTAATTAATTTTGTCATATTATTTGAAATTCATTCCACTAAATGTTTAGACTCCACTATTATATAATTTATGTTGTCTATAAGTGCATGTTATTTTGCATTTCTACTAATTATCTGTCAAAGTAACCAATCTCTTTTGATATAGTTCAATTCTTTCATGTAAATATCTTGTTCACATAGGAAGCAGCAATATTTAGTATATCCACCATAAAGACCAAATTAACAACTACTTTTAGGTCACCACACAACGATGAATGATCTGTGGTGTTGATTAGAATTTTCTCTATTGATGTATATT
Source organism: Hydra viridissima (assembly GCF_058129835.1). Classification (NCBI taxonomy): domain Eukaryota; kingdom Metazoa; phylum Cnidaria; class Hydrozoa; order Anthoathecata; family Hydridae; genus Hydra; species Hydra viridissima. The sequence goes on from NW_028324306.1 coordinate 1,995,894, forward strand.
TTATCACACATTTTATGAACCTTACTTTATTAGGTGACTGGTTACATTTTTAAAAACTGTTCCAACATATTTTTTAATGTTATTTTTGTTTTGAACAGCTTTTTTCATGCTTTCAACTCTTTACCTTTATAAAGTTGCAAATCAAAAAACTTGTTTTGTAATAAACTATAAAACAACTTTGTAAAATTTTCAGTGCAAATTATCACAGAGTCATTTCCACACCTGCTGTGAGTTTAACGAAAGTTATTGTAATATGTTAGATTACTAAAAAAGTACAAAGGTATTAGAAATGAATTTTTGCAACCACAAATATGATATTTTAAGAATTTGTTTAAATTTATATACTAGTTTTGATCAAGCTTTTGAAACACAGTTTTCTAGTCTTATCATATGTTTCATACTTATCGTATATAGTGTTGACACTTATTATGTATTGTAAAACCTGCTTTTGTGTCTGATTTATAATGTACTCATGGTTTTAAATGAAAGATTTGGATCAATGCACGATTCAATAAAGATTATGTGAGAAGAGGCTGATAAAGTCACATATGAAAGGTTCTGTTCTAAATAAGTAGTTGGAGCGTCAATTGCAATTGGCACAGCTAGTCTTTGAACAAAATTTGTGTAGTCAATGTTGTTAAAATCTAATGGAAAAATTCTGGTCTTTTTAAAACCACTTTTGATATTGTTTGCCATAGAAGGATTAATTATAAATGATTTTAACCTACTTATACATTTTCCTTGTTTATTTCCTGTCCTTTATGGTCAATGCGACATTGTCAGCAAAAGGATTTCCATTTTGCTTTCATTGGCCCAAAAACAGCTACATTGAGTGACTGCAAGATGTGTTGAATTTGGGAACAAAGCAATAAGAATTATTCCATTTTTAGAGCAAAACTCTAAGTTTGATGAAAAGTTTTCTTAATGTCCTGCTTGCTGCATACACAATCATGCCTTTTTAACAGTATCAATAGCATTGCATAATTGACTATCTGTATACCAAAGTCTTTGTTCTCAGCTACCAGTTTTTGTCTTATTTTTTGTCTTGCCATTGTAGATATAATATTCATTTTTATTTTTATGGTTAGAAAACATAAATGGATCATTCATTAGGACATGATAAATATGGAATCACATATTTTTAGCTCATGCTTATCCTACATTCAAAAATACTACATTTATGCTACAATTTTATTAGCAGTTTTATTAACATTAAAACTTATTTATGTTTTATTTACCTAATTAAGTTCAATTTAGAAATAAACTTTTATTTAATCCTTTCAAATTTGCTGAGTTTGCTTGAGAACCCTCTAATTGCTGTTACTTAAAAAAAAAAGTTTTTTTAAGTGCGGATGTAATAAATCTGCTGTATTTTTAAAAGCAAGAATGTATTGCGGTTTTATTGTATTCAAATGGAAGTGCCAGGTCATGTTGTTCGTACATAAAATACAAACATAAAAGACACATAGCAATTTGTCACGGCTTTTGTAAAGAATAACAACTTGTTAGTTTCAGGTTTTTTATTTATTATAGTCATAATAATAGTTATTCTTATTATTCTTATTATTATTGTTATTATTATTATTATTATTATTATTATTATTATTTTTATTATTATTGTTATTATTATTATTATTATTATTATTATTATTATTATTATTATTATTATTATTATTATTATTATTATTATTATTATTATTATTATTATTATTATTATTATTATTATTATTATTATTATTATTATTGTTATTATTATTATTATTATTATTATTATTATTATTATTATTATTATTATTATTATTATTATTATTATTATAACTTTTATTATTATTATAACTTTTATTATTATTATTACTTTTATTATTATTACTTTTATTATTATTATTGTTGTTGTTATTGTTATTATTGTTGTTTTTGTTGTTGTTGTTACTATTTTTATTAATACTATTGATATTACTATTTTTATTGCTATTATTGCTAGTATTATTAGCTTATTGTTATTAATATTATTACTAATTAAGCTATTGGTGTTATTACTATTATTATCATTATTAAACTTTTATATTAGTACCAATTTAATCTTTATAGTATTTGTTTTATGATATTTTTAGGGGAAATGTCGAACAATATGCGATCCTATGTGAACAGTATAAACCTTCAATTCATAAAGATCCTACTTATTCACAAGTAAATAGTTTTTTGATAAGAAATAACATATTTGTGATACATCTTTACACTGAGAATCTATTTTTAAGCTCTGTTTATATGTATTAGAAGTCTTAAAATAGAAAATTTGAAGTAATAGTGTTTGGAAATAGAAATGAGAAAACATAATGTAGAATAATTATAAATTTTTTACTGTTGTTTGATTAATTTTTATATTATAGTTACATTTTTTTTATGTTGTATTAGTATTTAATATTTGATTAGTTAATTTTTCTTTTGTTTTCTTCCTGAGTTTTTATATTTAATAAAAAGGTTTTATTCTTCAGTATTTAGACAAAATAGGACAAATATTTTTTGATCTTCCTCCCCCAAAAAAAGAAAAGTCTGGCATCCTAGGATTATTAGGTATTTATATATTGCTTTCAAACATTTTAAGTACTATGTTAGAGGTTTTAAAATTATGACTTATTGTCTTAGTGTAAAACTAAAAAAAAAAAAAAAAAAATCAATCAATAACCTTTTGCAAGTTGCATCATTTTAAAGTATATTCATCAAAACATATGAACTTTAAATTTATGAAAAACTACTAGCAAAAGAAAAATCATATTCAAAGCATGGTTAAGATTGTAAAAAAACGCTTCAAATTGTCTGAGATGTTCATGATAATGTTTTTTCTATATTATATTATTAAATACTTAAAAATTTCCTTTAGACAACCTAATGGAATCAATGTTTACGTCTGAACCTGGTGAAGAAAATGAAACAATGGCTGTTTTAGCAGAAGAAGTTGATTAACCCTCAATCCTTAAAGATATTTTGATATTAGATAGTTCTATAGTTAGTGTATACTTTTTCAGGACATTACATTTATTCAAATTTTTTGGGTAGTGTTTTATAGCTGTTCTCTTGTTTTTTTCTTTGTACTAAATGTTGAGTACAAAAGTGCAAAAAATGTTATTTTTTTGAGCAGTGCTATGAAAAAATCATTTTTATTTAAAAATACGTATAAATAAATTTATAGGTATGCTTTGCAGTTCTTTTTAATTGTTTTCTGAAATTTATTTTTTAACTGTTAAAACTTTCATTAAAAATGATTTTAACATTAAAAACAAGCCAACTTCTTGCTAAGAAAAATATTGGGAAAAAAAAAAAGCTATTTTTTCACATGTAATAATCATACAAATTATTGATACTCTTATTTATTTAAATGATAAATTTTAATGGTATTGCAATTATTTCATACGTTATTTCGTATTATTTATAGTGTTTTTTTTTCTTCCAATTTTTAAAATTATAAGCACGTTTTTTTTAATTGAATTTTCTTTGTTTAGTTTCCGTAACATTAATTATTATGTCTTGACTGTCTCGCTCATCAAACTTTTAAAATGTTTTTTTCATTAAATTCCTTTTGTTACTTAGTACAAAAGTCAGAATATACGTACGTGTTGTAGATTTTACTAAAGTTGTTTAAAGGTTTTAATCATCATTTAGTTGTATACAAATATATGGCTTCATAAGAAAAAATGGAAGTCGTTTTGGAGGGAATGTTAGAAAGATGTTTAAATGATAAACGACGGGATTGGAAGAAAAGTTACTTTGTATTCCAGCATAATTTTTCTACAGGGAGCAAAACGCTGGAGTGCTTTAAAGATAATAATTGGAAGAAACAAGAACCTCGCTGTGTGTACAACCTGTATTCTGAGTTTTCAGCTCGAAAAGTTGAGCTGAAAAATCGATTTGCATTTGAATTAGTTACAGTTGATAAAGTCTACTTGCTATCTGCTTCTGCAGAAAATCTACGTCAGCAATGGTTAGATGTATTGTTAAAAGCTGCAGGCATAAGCGTTTTTAATGTTAGTCTAATAGAAAGTCCACCAAATGCTTACGGAATTATGAAAAATTTTCAAGGGAAGTTAGAGCTACATATTGCAAAGTCTTTTATCATGTTGGTAGCACCTGACTTATCAAAGATAACATGGACATTTGCCATTATACGTCGCTATAAAGCTCAAAGTGGTTTTTTTATTATAGAGGTAGGGCGAAAATCAGAAACGGGGGAAGGCATTTTTCGATTTGAATGTAAAAATCCTTCAGAGTTGTTCGATGTTCTAGATAAAACGGTGAAAGATCGCATTAAAGAAAAAGGACTATTAGAACTTATTGAGAACCAAAGCATTTCACCAGATTCTAAAGGAGTAAGACTCAATAATACACAACTCTTACCCCAATATAATCCTGTAACATCTTCAGAATACAGTCGTATTTTTGTTAACAGGCAACCTGCGATTCCCACTGACGATAATTATGATGTGTTATTTCTTTCACAAAAACAACTTCAATCAACATCAGTTAGTGCTCCAATATCTGATCAGAAAGCTCTACATGAACAAAAACCCTCAGCTTTTGAGGATACCCTTAATCCAACCCAATCCTTAAACATTCAAGATGAGACTTTAAGTTTATTGGTGTTGAACACTCAAGCAGCAGAAGAGGAGCATTATGAAGATATGTCTAGCTTAGGGAACACATCCATAGTGAATGACAAATATGATATGGAAAATCATCCTTCACCACTTGAAAGGATATTAGCTAGTTCTCCGACATTCAATCAAAATGCTCTATATGAGCAAGAAGAGCAGTATGAGGATATGTCAAGTAAAAGAGACAATACTTCAGGTTCAGGTGGCAAAGCTATAACAAAAAATGAAAGTAATATTATTAAAAAATCTCGCCCACTGCCACCACCTAGAGTTAAACCTACCACACCAATAGTTAATGATGTAAGCGCTGCTCTAAAAATAGCTGATGATGAAAGTGCTGCTCTAAAAATAGCTGATGATGAAAGTGCTGCTCTAAAAATAGCTGATGATGAAAGTGCTGCTCTAAAAATAGCTGATGATAAAAGTGCTGCTCTAAAAATAGCTGATGATGTAAGTGCTGCTCTAAAAATGAATTTAGCGAATAATAACACTGAATATGAAAATCTTTTAAATTTTCAAATGGAAAATATCGGCAATGAATACGTTCATTTAGATTCTGGAAAATACAATGAAAAGCATAAACATTCTGAAATGAATTCAGCGCCTAAAAATGATAGGATAGCGAATTCAGTTAGCCATTTCAATGCCCTTAATCAATCCTCTCCTTCTCAAGGAGTCATTAAAAAACCAGTAAAGCCCCTGCGTTCTACTCCTTTAAAAACAAATGTCACTCCCAATTCAATTGTAACTCAAAATAATCCACAGAAAAAATATTCTCTTCCTGATAGTTAAGAATAAATCTAATTAATAATTTTATACATTATGAGAACGAAGAGGAGCCGTATTGAAATTCCAAAAGGTAAAAACTAAGTGTTTGATATTAAAAGAAGATTTAAGAGGAAAATAATTTTATCGTAATATTAAGTTTGTATATATATATTTTTTACAGGTATGAAGTAATTTTTTTCAATAAAGATTCCTATTTTTCTACAATATAATAGTGACATTAACTTTCATATGTTATAAATCAGCTGTTAAGAATATTAAATATATCTTTGTTAAAAGATTAATTTAAAAAAAAAAATTTTTTTTCTTTGATTACACGTTTGCTTTTTTTTTTAACATGACTATTTTATGATATTATTTTTCTGTTAAACTATTTTTTTAAATTATTTTTCAGATACTGTTTTTATTTCTTATTGTTGATGTTATTCTCGTCTGCGGTTGAACGTATTTCAATCTTTTTCTTAGTTTTTAAAGAAAAACATAGATTTTCCTTCTTTAAAACTTTATTCTGCTTTTTGAAGAATTGTTATATTTTACTAAATTATAATAATTTAACGCAATTTTTTTTTTTTATTGTACCATCCTTTATACATTCTTTGTGTGTGTGTTTGTGTGTGTCTCTCTGTGTGTATTTTTTTATTGTACCATCCTTTATACATTCTTTGTGTGTGTGTGTTTGTGTGTGTGTCTCTGTGTGTGTACTTTTTTGTTGTTGTTTTTCTTATGATTAATATCCAGAGAAATATGACCAGTAAAAGTTTGTATTTACTTTTTATTTTTTAAGACTAGTAAGTTTAGTCATATACAGTTCCCTTAAAAAATTGTATAACGTATGCTGAAAGCTTTCTTTATGAATTGCAAGGGATGACTTATTGTGATTTTGTTTCAATTGTTGTTTTATATAGAGATTGACTTAGCTATTTCTATCAATATCTTCAGGCCTAAAAAGATAATTTTAGCAATTATCCTCTTGAATATTTCTGACAACTGCTTAAAAACTTCTATACTTCTGATTACTAGTCGTGTACTCGTGGAATCGTTAATTCTTAAAAAAAAGGCAGGGAGCGGGTAGGGTGCGTTTTGACGAGAGTTCTTGAACATTAAAAATAAGAATCAGGATCCCAATGTTCGGATGTTCTTACTTTTCGCAAGGGTTGGTATTAAAAAACGAAAGCTAAAGTGTTTGTTTTTTTTTTTTTTTTACTTTTTATTGGTTTAACATGGTGTCTTTATTAGTTTAAGCCGATATATACGACGGCAATTTACCGTTTAATTTGTACAGTGGCGAGCAAAATAATAGGTGCGAACCAAAAAACTAACAAATACGAGAATATCTTTGAAACAAATAAAATAAAAATTTGAATTTTTATTAGAACTTTTATTTTATTACATAAATAAACAGAAATTAATAAATATTAAGTTATTAAATATATATAATATATTTTAATTTAAAAAAAATAAATTCCACACCGAGCAAAATAATAGGTGTAAAATAAAAAATGAAGATGGAGGTCAATAGGGTTGCAAATTATTAATATTTTGTTGCATACCCTTTATTTTTTAATACTTCCGTGCATCTTGACGGCATTGAATCCACTAGTTTTCTGCAAACTTCTACAGGAATGCTGTACCAAGCCTCCTGGAGCATCATCCACAGTTCATTTCTATTTTTTGGATTTTGTCCTGAAATTTTAAGTTTTAACTGGCTCCATAAATTTTCAATAGGATTTAGATCCGGTGACTGAGGTGGCCATTCTAAAACTTTTACATTATTGGTCGTAAACCACTCTTTCGCAACTTTGGATGTATGTTTTGGGTCGCAGTCCTGTTGGAAATGCCAAATTATCGGCATATTTTCTTCGGCAAATGGCAACATGACATTATTTAGTATGTCTACGTATGTATATTGGGTCATAATATCTTTGATCCAAAAAAGTGGCCCCACACCGTACCAGGAAAAGCAACCCCACACCATTATATTTCCTCCGCCGTGTTTCACTGTTTTCGCAGTGAAGCGAGGTGAAAGTTCTTGCTTTGATGGTCTTCTTACATACTGTTTTCCATCAGAATTAAATAAATTAATCTTAGTTTCATCACTCCACAAAATATTACGCCATTTTTTGGTCATATCTGGTCCCCGCCAAGCAATATGAATTTTTGCAAAAATTTTTCTTTTCATAATGTTCTTTCTACCAAGTAATGGTACTTTCCTCGGAGTTCGAGCTGGCAACTTACTTTCTAAAAGCCTTCTTCTAACTGTCCAAACACTAATATTTTCATTAATTTCATTTAAAATTTTTGTTGCTGGCTTGAATGGGTCTTTTTTTGAAATAATTGTAATGTGATCATCCGTACGCTGACACGTTTTGCGTGGTCTTCCTCTATTCTCACGTGATTTTTCTGGTTTTAAGGCATTTGTAACTTTATTTTGAGAACATCCCATCGTAACTGAAATTTCCTTGTAAGTTTTTCCTTGTTTTCTTAAATTTCTAATAAGTTTTCTTTCTATCGCTGTGCAATGTTTTCCTCGTCCCATTTTATATCTAATTCTAATTCAATACAAATATGAAATGTTATTATTTTATATAAGTTGCATAAATATTGACCTTACCTTTATATCAACAACAAATAAAAATAATAAAATGTTTTTAATCTTACAGCAAACAGGTTAAAATAAGCACACACCTATTATTTTGCTCCACCAAATTTGTAGGTTAAATATATAAATAGGGTATTCCCCTCATAAATTTGTAAGAAATTGGAAATATACTGCTCTCTGTTATAATAAAATAAGCATAGTTTGTGTAGCAATCAGTTCCTAGATGTCACTTTATAAAATATACTGTAAAATGTCAATTTAAGTGAAATTTATTATTCACACCTATTATTTTGCTCGCCACTGTATATATTACAATATCTTCAATTTTTAAATTTGCTCTCTCTTTTAAGTTTTAAACAAACGATAATCCCTAGTGATTAAATCAAGCCTGTTAATCAATTTTTTTTTTCAAGCAATTATCTAAAAAAAGCTTACAAATACTTTTATCCTTTTACAAAGCATAAGCCCTACTTTGAGTCTTCTCTAAGCATACTCCTCTTTATCTCGATATTTTACATTAGATGGTTTCTCGACACGCTTCAATGCGGATTATTTCTTGAGTTTAATATTTTGCATGAAACCATGTATCAGCAATGCGTTATCCAGACATCTAGATGCAACAACCAGGTAAGACCACTGATCTCTATAATAACTGGATAGCGCAACTCCGAGCATAACTTCTAATTTTTTGACGCCAAAATCGTCATATTGGAAAGCCCCAAAAATTTAAATCCCGTAAGCTTTAAGTTCTGTTTTTCGACTAATCGCTTTAAATACACAGTACATTAATTCCATCGTGACGGAATCACCGATTTGAGCTTATTTTCCACATTTATGTTATAAAAATAAAAAAACTGTAATGTGCATATTGTTATTCTATATGAATATAGAAAGTTATAAATTGGTAACTTAAAGAAAGAACATTCAAAAACACTTCTCATACAAAAAACTAGCGCTGCGAAAATATAATCCATACGAATACAAGTTTGACAACATTCTATATGTTTGTAACATTTACTGGTTTATAAACAAAACTAGTTCGCTAAGAGTCCTTCTTACATCTTCTCCAATCGCTTTAGAAGATTATTTTCTCCCAAGCTGGTGCAATATTACTTGTATATTATTAGGAAACACATTCAATTGTTAATGATTATCAATCGAAGAAATGTAACGGACCAATCAATTAGCAGAATTTAGCAGTCTAGACATTTTAAAATGTTTTTAAAATTCTGCTAGTCTTACCCACTGATCTCCATAATAACTGGATAGCGCATCTCTAATATCAAAATTGACGCCAAAATCGCCATATTGGAACGCTGAAAACTGATACTCATTAATTCCATCGTGACGGAATCACCGATTTGAGCTTATTAATCGGTGATTCCGTCACGATGGAATTAATGAGTATCAGTTTTCAGCGTTCCAATTCGAGCTTATTAAATATATATATATATATATATATATATATATATATATATATATATATATATATATATATATATATATATATATATATATATATATATATATATATATATATATATATTAGGGTGGGTCGAATTTTTTTATCTTTCCTGTACATGAACAAAAAGTTGTCTTGGCATCAGTACAGTATGAAAATAATATTTAAAGATTTTTTATGAAACGTTTAGGGGTCCCAACTTTTGATTAAAGTCTTACCTTATTTGATGTATTTTAACCATTTCCTTGGTACAATCTAAATACGTACCAACTATAAATCATTGACTAAAATGCATTGGCAAATGGTTTAGCACCTAACTAAAAGTACTAAAAAAGAAATGGAATAAATTTTATAACGTTATTTACATGTGACGTCACCAACATCAGCAACAAACCATTTGCTGGATTTTTTAGAAACAAGCAAAATATCTAATATATTATTTTGTAACTTTATTTTCTTTTTTGCAATAACAAACCTATAGTAAAATTCAAGTAGACTAATATAGATTTATACTACAGTAGGCTATAGTTTAGACTGTAGAAAGATCACTTCATTTAACATGTAGGCCTATTTATGAGAGGGCTAAACATAATATGGTCTGTATAAATATTGGAATATTTATTGACTAAATTCTTATGAAAAATTGTTTTAACAGCTTTTATTTATTGTAAACATAACTTGTTGCAGTTCTTTTTATTATTTTAGACAAATTATATTAAATATGGATAGTATGTGTACACGAAGTGCAACTAAACATCCATTGTTTGGACAGTTAGTTGATCTTCCTGAAAATCAAATCCCATCATATGAAGACGTTATTAAGGCGTTCTATTGTAATCAGAAAACAGTATTAGAAATTAGCTTGCAAGAAAGATATTCAATTTTAGCAGACAGAGTTAAATGTGTTTATTCAAAAGCAAGTATTCCCACAATAGAAGTGAATAGCACAATCATTAGGATTAGAAGACTTATGGATAAAGTACATACGAGAAACACTTGTACACTTGAAAAATAATCAGATGCAAAAAGAACATCAGACACGTTCACTGAAAAGTCGAATTCTTTTAAGCAGTTATTTGACATTTGTACCTGCAAATGCTTTGATTCGGGCATTAGAGATAGGAACTTATGCACGTGCCCTCTGCCAAATAAAATTCCATTGATAGAGTGGGATTTCTGGGTTCACCAGAAAACTGTTAGAAATATGATAATTGGTGGAGTAGATAAAGAAACGACAGCAACACTGGAAAAGAGACAAAAACGCAAGTTTATGAAATCAGTGTGTGATGAAGCACAGTCAAAAGAGGTTGAATACATAAAAAAATAGGAAGATATTGATGAGGATGAGCGTACCACGTCTGAAAGTAATTATACATCAGAGGAAGAGACAGTATAAGTGCAGAACAGAAACAAGTACAAGGAATTGTGTAAAGCAGTTGATCGATGCAAAATTAGCAACAGAAATACATGTCTTATTGTTAATGCTGTTTTAAAAGACCTCAGCATGTTGTCTTCAGCAACAATTCTTGATCCTTCAAAGCTACGTCGACAAAGGAATTTCTGGAGAGATACTCTGGTTGAAGAATATATGCAGAGCAATAAGGAATTGTGCTGTATAGGCTTTGATGGAAAACAAGACGTTACATTAGTTGAGAGTTTTGGTTGTAGAAGAAGTAAAAAAGAAGAACACTATAGTATTGTCTCGTATCCAGGAAACATATACATCGATCATGTAGTTCCTGAAAGTAGTAAAGCTGCTGATATAACAAAGGAATTAATGTCAGTTATTATAGAGACAAACTCCGTAGAAAGCATTCAAGGTGTTGTGTGTGAGGGCACAAATAATAATACAGGTAAAAGCAACGGAATCATAAGAATATTGGAGAAGAACTTAGGTAGACCATTAGAGTGGTTGGTATGCCTTCTACACTGTAACGAGCTGCCATTTAGAAGGTTCTTGGCAGGCGTGGATTTTGCTCGAACTACAGGACCTTCCACATCGACAGGTACAATTAGCTCAGCTCTAGAATATGATCCGAATGAATTCCCTGTCGTTAATTATTTGCTGTCAAGAAGGATCTTAGAACAAACCAACTGTACTTTTTGAAAGCATGTCTAGCAGTACAGCGTGGACGTCAGGCTTCTACAGATATTGATTTCCTCAAGAAGAGTTTACCTGGAAATATAAGTCATGCTCGGTGGTTGACGAAAGCCAACAGGATTTTGCGTCTCTACATGTCTAGAGAGGTGGCATTTAAACCTCTCAGAAGAGTAACGAGCAAGAGAGAAGCAGACTAATAGTAACATACCGGTTCGCGTCTTTGATAAGAAGGATATAACATTAAATCTGGCTGCGACATCGTTCATTAACATGATTGACTGGGACCAGAGTAATGTTACGTCTCCTCCGATGCTATCACACCTTTCAAATGATCAACTTACTTACACACATCCAATACTACTGCCCGATGTTCCATGTCATTCACAGACAGTAGAGAGAACAATTAAAGACGTTAGCGCTGCGAGCTGTAAAGTTTATGGGAGAAAGTCCCGTCATTGCATGGTGTTACAGAGTAAGAAATCCAGATTAGAGATACCAAAAATATACAGCAAGAAAGATTTTATTAACAGTTAGGTTAAACAACTTTGTATTGTTGTTGTTTAACATTGATTTGTTACAGTTTACATTCTTTTTAATTTGTAATACATTGCAATACATTACACAAACATTGGGTATTTATGTAGTCTTTCTAGTCAGAGTTGGGACCTGTAGACACTGTCCATAAAATAAAAAGTGAGGTTTTTTCAAACGAGTACATCAAAAAGCAACTTTTTAGACATGTACAGGATCTCCAACTTAATATTTTTTACATTTCGACTCACCTTAATATATATATATATATATATATATATATATATATATATATATATATATATATATATATATATATATATATATATATATATATATATATATATATATATATATATAGAGAGAGAGAGAGAGAGAGAGAGAGAGAGAGATGAATAAAAAAGTATAAAATTAACAAAACTTCCACCATAACTACTGTTTTGTTAAACTGAGATCAGAGCTTTGGATCTTTCCGAACTAGCGCTCGAAAAAAATGTATGCTTCACTTAGTACGTTACGATTTGCGCTATCCAGCTATTTATAATATATCAGTTATTCTTGTAAGGCGTCATTTATCAGGTTTTTGACTCGTGGTTCTGATTGTCACAAAGGTGATTCCGAAAAAAAATAACGGTCAAATGTGTTTATCTAAAGTTATAATAGATTTTAAAAACAAAAATCCTTTAAGTAAATGTTTCAAAAGACTTCTCAAAATATCAGCTCTTTAAGAGTTTCTAGAAAACTTTGAAAATAATTCTAAAACTAGGTTTAAGCTTTTCGTATTTAATCATAGGTTTATTCATGTTGCATAACTTGTCTGTGGTATTACTCTTAGCTTCTCGTTTACTCATTAATACCAGGCATTTACACTAAGGTACTTAGACAATACTTTAGGTATTACATAATTATTATAAGATATATAAATGAAGGTATATAGGAATATAGGTGGTGCTAGTAATATTCTTAGCAAAACTCAAGAAAGTATTTTTTATTAAAGTTACATCTGAAAATTTGTTTAAAATGATGTGCTGATGTGCACTGTTAATACCTAGTTATTCATAGTTGCAACTGAATTTAAAATGCAAGAAGTTATTTATCATACTTAGATAATGTGGCACTTTTAGTTTGATGTTGCAGTATTGACATGCACAAATATGTATTGATGTTTTTGTATTTCTTTTTATATGATAGTAAGCTGGTTTATCCATACATTAGCTGCTATGAATTCAGTGTTGGTGACAGGTAGTAGCCGAGGAATTGGGCTTGAGTTTGTAAAGCAACTTGCAAAGAAATCAAAGCTGGTGATTGCATGTTGTCGGTCTCCTGAAAATGCAGATGTAATATATGTTTTTTCTTATCATATGTTTGGTGTAGCATTACATAAATGGATATGTATTTTGTTTCAATTATATTTATTATTCTAATACTTCATACATGGTAAACATTATGTTAAGCAAGTTCTATTACTTTTGTAAACTTTTGAAATACATTAACATATGAGTTAGCTTTAAGTTTCTTCAAATTATTTTATGTAAAAATTATTTTATTAAAGGAATCAATTTTTGAGCTAGAGTAGATTTTGGGTTAATTTAGGACTAGAATTAGTCCTGAAACAAACCTTGACCCTTTCATGGACCAATTTTGATGCATTGAAAAAAAACTTGATCAACATTTTTTTATTTAAGGTTGTTATGTAAATAATTCAAAAAATTATTTATGTTAAAAAAATCAAATACTATAGGTCAGTTTAAACTGTTGTTCTAAAACAACACTCTCCCTTAACAGGTTCTTTATAAAAAGATAAACTTTAATATTGACAATAATATGTAAGTCTTCGATTAGTAACTATGGTGCTATTACATTTTAACATTACAAAGTGAATTTATATACAGATTTATTTCAAACTTATTAGAACAAGTGCAATTTCTTAGTTAGTGTCAACAACAAAATCTAAAATCCTTCTTTCCTCTTGCTTGTTTTTCAAATTGTTACAAACTTCCTTTATTCAGTCCCTTTAAATAGTTCCAGTTCTCCTAGTTTCAACATTAAGTTCACTTATGAAAACTAGTTTTTTTTTTGTTTTTTTTTTTTAAAAAAAAAGCACCTTGTATTTACACCACTTAGTAAACTTTGTGTAAAGCAATATACTTTGTTTTCACCCATCAATATGCTTCAAATTTCATTGATTTTAGATTTGTCAGGCCCTCAGTGAACCTTAAATCATACACTATGCCAGAAACACCATATATAACCCAAATTTTATTTGATTTGTTTGGAAGGTACTGCTGTAATGATGATCAAACTCTAAAAGGTAAAATTTGCTCATCAATAAAATGATTTTCTTCTTACAGAATTCTCCTGCAATTTTTTCTAAAACAGTATCATTAATTAGTTAAATCTTAAATTACTTGTCATGTTTAGGATAATGAAAGATTTTTGAAAGATAATTTTAGCATTAAAATGGAGGAACCTTTTAGCTTTTTTATAGGTCTAGTTTCAGGAACACATGGTGTATGATACTCTTAAGACCAATATACGGGTTGATGTGCCAGTTTTGTTATTAATATCATTAAGTAATCCTATATATTTTTCTATATCATGATATGTTAATGGTGTAGAAATCCTAAGTTGGAGGCTAAAACTATCTGTATTTTTAACTATGGTGTCAATAGTGTCATCATCAAAGGCCTCTTTGAAATATTGATATGGTGTAAACATGGGATCAGCTGGTGGTGGATATGCTTGTCTCTGAAAATTTGTGCTAATTTATGAGAATTTCTTTTACTTGATTCTGATTAATGACTAATATCATTGTTTTTTTTTTTTCATTTGGTTCAATTTCATTTTTACTATAATATTCTTCATCATTACTATTATCAAAGTTTACTATTGTTGGTGTATTATTATATATTTTTTATTTTTTTAAATTATCATTAGATTTTCTAGTTTATATGACAAATATGATTTACAATATAAACATATAGTTTAAAATAAAGAATCAAAATAGTAAAAATATTGTCTATAAGATCTTTCAACTAAGTGCTTTAGTACAAAACTTATTAAACATCAGTAATTTTCCAAGTTGAGTATGAAATAAACTAAAACTCTTTTAAAATAGCAGTTGTTATTTTATATTAGATTAAAAATTAGTTGTGCAATGTTAGTGCAATGTTAAGTTGAGAAATTGTTATTTAAAATCATTCTGCTTTTTATATCATTAGCGCACATTAGTGTTTTATAACAGCAGTTATTTATGGATTGATCCTGCTATTAAGAAAAATTAATTAAGGACCAAATTTACACCAGTAAAAAAAAAGAAGTAAAACTAAGTAAGACTCAAGAATTTTTTTCAGGTGCGTTGCATAAATACAACTTCACAAAATTTAAATTTAATTCTGTCAAACTTTCTAGTTACATGTGCCAACAAACTAGTCTTTAAAATTGCAGCCAGAGTTATTAAAGAAATCAAATAGTTCTAACACACCAACCTTTTGTTTCTCTAAAGGCATGTTTAATCAGCTAGTATGAAACAGTTAATCAGAAGAGTACGTGTTGTTAATCTGCTGCATGAAAGGGTTAACATAGGTCAATACAAAATTAATTGGGTAGAATTCTTTTGAAATGATCAGTTGGCTAGTATTTTGCATGTGCTCTTAGTAGAATAACAAACAAAATAATTTATGTAATTTCAATTTGTTTTTTTTTGTTCTGCTAAAAAAATTATAATTTTTTGAATAACTATTGTTCACCTCTGAGGTACAAATATATCTATATGTTTAAGTTGTGATTAATAAATTTTGTAGGATTTGGCTGCTTTTGTTTCACATAACAAAAATGTTGAAGTTGTTGCGCTTGGTAAGTAAATAAATATTAGACTGGTTATTTGTTGCATGTATGTATGTATGTATGTATGTATGTATGTATGTATGTATGTATGTATGTATGTATGTATGTATGTATGTATGTATGTATGTATGCATGCATGCATGCATGCATGCATGCATGCATGCATGCATGCATGCATGCATGTATGCATGCATGTATGTATGCATGGATGGATGGATGGATGGATGCAAGGATGCATGGATGGATGCAAGGATGCATGGATGGATGCATGCATCCTTGCATCCATCCATCCACCCATGGTTGCATTTTTTTTATGATTAAGCAAGTTTACACACTAAGAAGAAACAAAATTATGTAAAGAAGTTTTAAAGTTGCTTTAGCAGATGCTCTGTTCCAAAAATTATGGTGGTGTAGGTTGTAGGTTATACTTTAGCAGATAATCACCTTTTGCTAATAGAGCTCTTCAACAATGTCATTTATAATTGAAATCTAAATATCAGTAATTTGAAACAAATTACTTTGAACGGTTTTTTAAAGTTTAATTAAATGTTTAGCTATTCAAATTAAAAAACCATTCTTGTTATCAAAGCAAGGTCTTCTACTTTTATTGTATATTGCTGTTCAGTAGCGGAGCTTGGAGGGGTAATAATCACTAGAACATGATTAATTGGTATGATACTTATTGCTATACTCAGGCTGATGAAAAGTCAGGGCATTGTTTTGAATTATAAGCTAATGAAATTCAATTTAAAATAAAGTTGTATGATGCACAAATAATCAAACAAACAAATAAACAATTTCTGTGTAATATATATAAATGTAATGTATAATATATAGTCTGACTGGTGTCTTTTCTTCTTTTCATTGTGTAAACATTAGAAAAAATTTCTTTTTTAATTAAGTCTTACTATTTAACTAATTTAAAAATAGCATAATGTAATAGTCCAATGGTGATTAAAGAATGATACTTATTATGTTTTTTTTTTTTTTTTTTTTTTTTTTTAAGATTTTACTGCTTTAATTTTCACTGCTGATTTATCTTCCTTATTCATAATAAAAATGGTATGCTATCTATTTATAGGCTGTTGTTGTGGTGACATTGGTAAATTAAGATTGTTGATATTTCCATGATAACAAGCACTCACTAGAAATAAATCTTTTGTTAAAATCTCTTCTCATTATATCTCTTCTTTTAATCTCTTCTTGTTATGACTTTTTTTTTGAAATTATATAACTTTTTTTTTCTCATTATATCTATCTATAACTTTTTTATTTGAAATTTTATTTCTTCCTTATACATGCAAATGCTTAAATTTTGATTATAAATGACCTTGCAGAAAAGTGGTATTGCTAAATCCTAAAGTATAGATTACATTACCATCATTTTCTAAAGTATAGATTACATTATCACCATTTTTGAAACAGAGCATCTGCTAAAGCTAATTCAAAGAAAGTTTTAAAAAAATTTTTGTACACTTTTGCTTATTAACAAAGCAGTGCACAAATTTGCTTAGTCATAAAAAAATTGATTTCGCTAATGGCAAAAACTTTAGGGCTTTTAAGCAGTAAAAATAGATTTTAAATACATAATTTAATTATCTTTGGATGATTAAAGAAGCTACAAACTTTATGAAATTAATTTCTCAAATTACTAAGTAAATCAGCCTTAGACAGTAAATCAAGTCATAATTTTAATTTAAATATCTAGAAAACCATTTTGAACTGGGTACCCAAATTTCTCTAGGAAAATCATTTGATTGAGTTCTTTAACTTTACCATGCTTCAATAAAAACAAAGAAGTAAAAAAGATTAAATTTGCTCAACTACTCTTATGTCTCTTTTAAATTTGTAATGATAATAAAGTAGTATTTTACTACTTTGTTTATTTGTTTCACACAGAGAAAAAAAGGAAAGTACACAAAAAATTAAAAAATATATTTTAATACAAATTGGCTTCTTTAGAAATAATAAAGTGTCTCCATTAGGTCATCTTGAACCTTTCTGAGGAAGCTGATCTATTATAGTAAAGAAATGATCTATTATTGTAAAGAAAGTGAGAAATAGTTATATTTGTCATTACATTAATGCTAAAACAGCAAATATAATGGTATTTAACGCTGTATTTATATTATACAAACATAGATGTAACAAATGAAGAGTCAATCAAAGAGGGTTATAAGAAAGTCTCAGGTTTAGTGAATGACAATGGACTAACATGTCTTATTAACAATGCTGGTATTGCATATTTCCAAGATTCAATATATCAATTTTCTCAAAGCAAGTGTGCAGAAATTTATTCTACAAATGCTATTGGACCTGCACTTATGGCTAAGGTAACATAAATTTATTTGTACTAAATTTATTTGTAAGCAAATATAAGTTTAGATGTAAATGTGAAGTTTGAAATCAAGTGATAACTTCTTGAAATAATAATTAGTATTAGTTATAATAATTCTTAATAACAGTCAAAAAGGTCAAAATTGTACAATTTTTAACTTAAAATGGTTTTATGAGAATTGTAAAATTTGCAAAAGCAATATTATTTTCAGTTAGTTGGACAGTTAAGATTAATATCATTTTTTAGTATTTAACTGATTAAAAGATTCTTTGAGTTGATTGTTTTTTTGTCAAAAAGGTTTAATGAGTCTTTACATAAATGTTTTAATTGCTTGTTTTTTTTTTAAAAAACTTATAGATTAGCCTTTATGCTGATGCTGAGTAAAAACATATTTTGATAAAATAAAGCCATGTAGGTAATGTAGTAAATGCAGCAGTTTTTTTTTTAATTTCTTTTTAATTCTTCCATTACTAATAAATCATAAGCAATGAAGTTATCTACTTTAAAAACTAAAATTAATTGGTTTTTAAATTAGAATAGGACTATGATAAATAATCAACTTATAAAATGCAGCAGATTTAAATTTTAACTTTGCAGACTTAGGATTTAACTTTACAGACTGTCCAATTTTAAACAGTATTACTTATTACTAAGGAGAGTCTAAGGAGGGATAATCAAAGGAAAGTTCCAGCAACTACTTAGTTAATCTTTTGGTTGAGTTTTAAAAGCTCTATTAACAATAAAAAATTGAGCTTTTACATTTTTGTTCAACTGAGAAAGCTTCTATCCATTATTAATAAGACATTAAAAGCTGGTTAAGTAAAATAAATATTTGTTTAGTAAAAGGTTTAAGTATCCTTCATCATAATTTTAAAAAAATCAAATCAGCATTAACATACTTAAGAATAACCCAGAATGTTTTGATTTTTTTGATAAAACAAACTGTAGTTTCTCTCAGGACTCTAAATCCACACTCTGTTAAAATTGAGATTAATACATATGAAATGAACCAGCAAAACCCTTTGCAAGTATTAATGTACACACTGTAGGATTACAAAAAACCATTTTTTCAAAATCTTTTAACTGCATTAAAGCGAGATATTCATGTTTTAAATATCTCTATTTTCAAGTATATTTGCCCATAACATTTATGCATATTTTTGGACTATTCTAGTAGCAGTTTTGGGTTGTGTGCAACTAACATCTCTATTAATGGGCTTAAGTAAAAAAAAATATCCAAGTATTATAAAGTTTGAACATTACAACACTTTCTCTTTTACTTTAATTTTGCACATAATACTGAGTTGTTAAGCATGCAGGACTATTCTACCAATATTTTTTTACTCAGATCAACAAGTAAAACCAATTAATGTTTGTAATACTAATTTTCTGTTAGAACTTAGCTAAACTGGAAAAGCTGTTTTCATTTTGTCAGTTGAATCAAATAAACAATTTGTTAAACTTTGTGGAGTCCAAAAGATGTTTACAATGCCAAATAAAGCAAAATCTCATGAAGACTGTTGTAAAAGTATTTGTTTTCTGTGCATGAGAAAAATAGATAGAGAACTCACTGACTTCATGATAAATAGAACACTTGAATTGCTGAAGACTGAATTGAACTTCAATGATGAAAGAGTACCAAGGAGCATTTGTTCTTATTGCAAAATTGTGCTGTAAAGATATGATCAAGGTGAGCTTAAATCTCCACTTTTTGACAACACAAGTATTTTGGTAAAGCCACTAACAAGAGCTGGTGGTTGTGATTGCCTTCTGTGTCAAATTGGAAAACTAAAGTTGAAAGAAGTACATTGATTGTCAAAAGCACAACCATCAGAATGCTGATTTACCAATACTCAAAGATAAACCAACACAGCTGATAAACTTACAACAGAAAACCTCCTACAAATTCAGTTGAACACAGGTTTATTTAACAGAGGGATGCGAGAGTTAGCATCTACTCTTAAAAGTGTTGCTGAAAGGAGAATTGAGCCATAATTTAATTCCAAAATCAGTCTAAGAGGAAAAACACTGGGAGAGTTTTGCACTTTCTCACAAGTTGAAATTTCACACAACCAAGGGTCTTCAAAGGTTCCCAAACAAGTTGTTCACTGCAAGAATTTAGAAGAACTACTTAAAGGACTTTTATCCAGAAGAATTGTCACACATCTGTTGAAATTTGAAATTGATGGAGGAGGAACATTCTTCAAAATCAGTTTTTGCATTGTTGAGCATTCTAAATATCAGCCAGGTCAGTCCCAAAAGAAGCAACAAATGTTTGAGAAACCATTTAAAGATTCTGGAGTGAAGGAGCAAATTTTGGTTTCTGTTTCCAAAGACATTCAAGAAAATTATGAAAATATTAGCACACTTCTTCAACTTATCAAAGCTGAAAATTTCCAATTTGTTTTCGCATATGACATGAAAATAGCTAATATTGCTTTTTGTCTTTAGTATCATACCAGTAAACATCCCTGTTGCTGGTGTGACACTGACTCCAAGAATCTTTTAAACTGTGGTACCTTGAAAACAATTGGATCACTGAATAGAAAATACCAGTCATTTCAAGTTTCTGGATGTGACCCTACTAAAACCAAACATTCCAGTAATGTGAAAAACTGTCCTTCAATCTATTGTCTAGATGATGCTGAAGTGTTGCAAATCATTCCTCCTATGGAACTTCACATCTTGTTAGGAATTATTAATCAGTTGTACAAAACTTTGGCCACAAGCAAAAGAATGCCCAAAATTTTTCACATTCAGGAAAAGCCATTTTATGGAGACCAGTTTGCCACAAACGATTGCTACAAATTATTACTAAATGTGGACATCCTCCAGGGATTGGCTGAACAATATTTTGAATACCATGCTGCAGAGTTCATTTGTGTATTGAAATCATTCAAAAATGTTGTCTCAGCATGTTTTGGATCACATCTCTATAAAGATCACTTAGAAAAAAATTGATGAATTTAAGTCATATCTTAGCCTACCAATTAGAGTAACACTCAAAGCACACGCTGTGATTTTCCACATCAAGCAATTCATTGCCAAGACCAAGAAACCTCTCAGCAGTTAGAGTGAACAGTCAACAGAAACTCTCCCCTCAGATTTCTAGAAAAATTGACAAAGATTCAAAAGGTCCAGCACACATCTTGACTATAAAAGTTCACTTTTCAATTGTGTAATTGACTACAACAGCAAGCACATTTAAAAATAAATACTAGCTATTACTTATTACTTATATGAACTATCAGAATACAATATTGTTTTGTTTCTTCATTTTTGTGTATGCTGGAATAGTTTACAATAAAAGAATTATGCATTCCAATTTTTTTTTGTTTACAATATCTTAAAAAGTTTCATTTCTGCATGTTTCTAATTAGAAAAACATTCCAAATTCGGCTATTAGAACAATCATTATCTATAAAAATATGCACTAATGTTCAGTGTGAAAATACTTGAAAATGGAGAGATTTCAAAACATGAATCTCATTCAGGAGTAATTAAATGATTTTGAAAAAGTGATTTTTACTAATTTTCAACTAAATGGTTGTTAAAACTTAAAATTATCAAAAGTTCTGTAATATGCTTTAACAAATTTTAAAGCATATATGTTATTTTTAACATATGTAAATGGTGTTTTTAATGCATATCTATGGTGGTTTTAATTCTTTTGGTTTTCAATTTGTTTTTTTTATTGACAGTTTTTTGTGTTGTGTCCAAAACTAAAAATTGTAAATAACTTAACTAAAAAAACCGTAACTAAATTTAGTCAACTGACATTTCAACGTAACTAAAATTAGTCAACTAATTTTGTAGTCCAACTGAATTTAGTCAACTAAATTTTTAGTCTAAGTAAATTTAGTCAACTAAGTTTTTAATTTGCAAAAAATATATTGTTACTGTTACCCAAAAAATACTTTTTTAAAATCTTGTTATGCATTAGTTGTGAAGTGGTTTGAGTGCTATGTTTTTAATTATAAATTGGAATTTTGTAATAAAACTTATCTAATTAGTCCATCATTATTATTAAATACTTGTTTTAAATTTTGGTTCAGATCTGGATTGTTTCAATTTCTACTTAAAGTGAATTAAAAATTATAAAACACATGTGAAATCAATTTATAAAAAAAGGCGGTGCCATTTTTTTGAAAAGTGTGTTACGCGCAGAAGCATTTTCAGATTTACTTTATATAATACCTGCAACTATTTTTTGAGGTAATAATACATAATTTATTTAGTTCTACACTCATAAAAACGCAGATATTTACAGTGACAACAATAAGATTGAAACAGTTAGACAATTAATGTTTTTTATTATTTCTATATTGTATAATTGAACAAATATCTTGTTCAACTCTCAATTTTGTTTTTCTTTTAAAATTTTTTATTAAAATGCTAATAACTAATTATGTTTTCGATATAAAATATCAGCTATTTTTGACGGAGCTGTTCTGCAAACAAACCAATTTTTATTTAATTCAATAAAAGAAAATTTGGGGCAATACTATGTACAAACAACATATTTATTACCTAATTGTTACAAATTATATTAAGCATTTTAAATTTCTTAAAAACAATAAATTTTGATGAATGTCTTTAAATTGATTTATTTGTCCATAGTTCATATTATGTTCATATAATTTTATGGTATTCAGTTTTTTTTAGCACTAAACCTTGTTTTAGTCCACTAATTTTAGTTAGACTAAAAAATTAGTTGGCTAATTTTAGTTACACCAAAATGTTAGTCGAGTAATTTTAGTTATGCTTAAAAGTCAGCCGACTAAATTTAGTTAGACTAAAAAGTTAGTCGAGCAATTTTAGTAACACTATAAAGTTAGTCGACTAATTTTGGTTAGACTAAAATGTTATTTGACTAATTTTAGTTATGCTAAAAAGTTAGTCGACTAAGTTTAGTTAGACTTAAAAGTTAGTCAACTAATTTTAGTTAGAATAAAACTAACCTTAACTCCCACCCCTAAATGTTTTGAAGTTTTCAATTACAAAGCTCTATTTTAGTAACACTAAGAAGTTTTAGTGTTACTAAAATAGAGCTTTGTAATTTATATATTTTACTATGCAATTGTTGTTATCAAAGAATTATGAAAAAACCTAAAAATACTATCTACTTTTGAAATTTTAGCTAATATTACAAAGCATAGTGTTTTTCTTAGATCTTTTTAATAAATGCTACAAATTTTAATAACTGTTTTTGATGTTCTAGAACTTCCTGCCATTGGTCAAAAAAGCAGCCATGCAAAGTTCTCAAAATAATTTTAGTGCATCTCGAGCTGCAATAATAAATATTTCTGCAATGTTAGGATCAATCAGTGAAACAAAGATTCTTGGTAAAATTGAATATAAAATGTCAAAGGTAAGGTTTTATTAGCTTTTGCCTAAATTCGTGCCTTTTTAAGTTATTTTATTCAAAATGGGAAAAAAGTATATGCATAAATATTCTTGGTGAGTGCCATATGATTTATTTTATTTCTATATATATCTCTTCTACATTTATTTTTATATGTACATCAGTTCTTATTAATATATTCTGCAATAGCTGTATATTGTTAGAATAAACATGGTTTTATAAGAAAATTTCAATACACAACAAAAATTTTATTAATTTCTTTTTTTAATTATATTTATCAAGATATTAGATTTATTTATAATTATAGATATAATTATTTATATAATTATATTTAGTAAGTTTAAATTATTAAATTTTGGCAGGAAATGCAAAATAAAGACAAAATAAAGAAATAAAATAAATAAAGACTAAAAAGCATTCAAATCATACGCAGATTCTAATCCAGGGCAGAGTAAACCAAAGAAAAACACACAGGTGGAATATTGGAAATTTAGTATACAACATCGAGATAAATGTTTTAAAAGCCATGGAACAAATCCATGTTTTCCTATATAACCTTGGAAAATATAAGACTTCTATGACAACCTGCTGGAACAGTAAAATAGATTATGAAAAATTCTGATGTAAGAAAAGCAAGAAGCAAATTTTACAAAAAAAAAAATTAGTTGCATAAAAGAAGTTGTTAACAACATAGAGAAAAGACAATTTTTAAATAATTATTTCAAAACCTTTATTATTCTGAAAAATGTTGATTTGGTTAAATGTTTAACCATAACTTAACAACTTAAAAGATGATCTCAAAGGGGCACAGAATCTTTGGGTACAATTAACATTAATCAGATGAAAAAGTTATTTTATATAATATAGTTATAGTTATTTAAATATAATATCTAAGTGAAAAAAGATGATCTCAAAGGGACAATCACAGAATCTTTGGGTTTAAAATTATTCAGATGAAAAAGTTAATTGGTCTAATCCCATCCTAATTGATATTTGCCAAAGGTTGCCTAACTGAATATTTTTTAAGTTTTTAACTTTTTTTAGGTTTTTTAGGTTTTAAATTTAAATAGAAAAAGCTTTTGCATATGAAAAGTTTATATGAAATAGTTTTTGTATTTATACACTGACATTACTAATTACATTACTTCACCAGCATTCAAACGCATAAAAACTTAATAAAAAGCAGCCTGACACCTTTTTTTCTAACAAAGTGTTTTTTTTAATTTCAATTTTGTACAAATATTTAGGTTTTATATATTAATTTATATTCTTCAGGCTGCACTGAATATGTTAACAAAAAGTCTGGCTTTGGAATTGAAATCTGACAAGATTCTAGTCGCTTCTTTATGTCCTGGGTGGGTCAAAACAGATATGGGTGGTCCCAAAGCAACACGTACTGTTGAGACAGCTGTTTCTAATTTACTAAAAGTTATAGAACAGTTAAATGAAAGTAGTAATGGAAACATGATTAATTGGGATGGAAGAGTATTCCAACCTTAGTTATATGTATATTTGTGTTGTATAAATATATAAAATGTTATTTAAGTATAATATCTTAGTGAAAATTCTTGAAACTACTTAATTTTATCAATTTATTAGAAACATTTTTTGAAACTAAAATTTTTTTTTTAAAAAAAAAAACAACATTTTAATGTTTTGATAAAAGTGGTTTATCAATTGCAAACTATACTATTATGTTTGACACTTTACTATTATGAAAGGTTTGTAAAAGATTTTATGTTCTCCTGTAACTGGTAAATAATAATTTTATTTGCATTATTATTTTATAATACTATTTTATTAAGATGAATATCTTTCTCATCAAGAGGTTTTTTGTGTTTTTATTTTTTGAAGAGATTTAATCCCCAAATCTTTTTTATAGTCACATTTTAAATCAAACTTAAATTATGAGTTTTAAAATGTAAGTTTTAGGTGTAGCCTGGAGTATTGCACAAACTGTTGTGCAATCCTAAAATGTGCTGTGATTTTTTTTGCATACATACATACATACATGCATGCATGCATGCATTCATACATACATACATACATACATACATACATACATACATACATACATACATACATACATACATACATACATACATACATACATACATACATACATACATACATACATACATACATACATACATACATACATACATATACATACATACAAATATATACTAGAGATGGGAAACAAACCGAACCCGAACCGAACTAGAACCTTATTCACGACAGAACCGAACCCGAGCTTTAGTTGTTACCAAACTGAACCGAACTCCAAATTTAAAACTGTTGGGAACGAACCGAATCAAACCAACTGTCCTTACCCTAACCAAGCCAAATAGAGGTTTGAAAAAGCGAAAATTTTGCAATTCGCACATCACTACAATATATAATATGATACATAACATAACCTAATGCATAACATACCGCAAGATTAGAATTATTTTGTTCCTATCATTTTAAGTGTTGGAAGAAAATGAGTTCGTAATTTTAGTAAGTAATAATTACTTTTAAAATATATTTTATTTTTTAAATTTTTTTCTAAATAGTTTGTTTAAATCAAAATTATTTAAACCATAAGTTTTTTTTTTTAAAAAAAAATAAAATTTTAAGTAATTTTTACTTTAATAAAAAAAATCAAAAACTTTCTCCCAACGTTTAAAATGAGAAATAGAACAAAATAATTCTAACCTCGCGATAAGTCTACAATTCATAACATTACTAACCAAAGCGGAAATGTTGTTTCTAAACATTTGCAATATTGAGGTGTTGTTAATGTTCTGAGGTTTTCATTCATATCTTAGTAATTAATGATTACAATAATTAATAATATTTTAGTAATAGTAACAGTAAATTAACTCGTAAATGGACCAAAAATATGTTAGGGAAATTGATAACAGACAGAGCAGCTCGCTTAGTACCTGCATCATGGACAAAGAGTGAATGCTGGACACGCTTCCGTTTCGTTGAAGTTTGAGATGAGGTTTGTCACTAGACTTAAAACATATATAGTTATTTAGTTTTATAAATATTTCAATAAATCAATAATCACCTGCATCTTCCAGTCATTGCATATTGCATACAATGCTAAACTGAGCAGCATTCAGGCTTGATAATTAATTGAATATCAAATGCTCAATAGAGTCAATTGACTTTAGTTACAATACATTTTATTTGATTTTTGTATAACTGTGAGTAATCATGTTATGATCAACAGGTTATCAAGGAGTTTACCGTTTGTAAGCAGTGTGGATTATGGTTGTCAGTGCCCTTGTTACTCGCTGCCATTGATAGCAAAATATATTCGTTACAAGTTGTTAGCAATATTTTAGAAATACAATGGTTTTTAGTACAAAAAAAGGGCATTATGTATTGTTATGTATTTAATGTCTATTGTTTATTACTTTATACTTTACAGGTTCCTAAACATATACGTGAAAATGCTCAATGTGTAGCCTTGCACATTATTGCAAAAGACATTCAGCCATTCTCATGTGTTCAGGATGATGGGTTCCGTCACTTTGCTCAAACAATGATTGATATTGGATCGAAGTATAGATCAGTGCTACTTGAGGATATTATTTGTGATCGAACAACGCTGTCTAAGACACTACTACCAAAGTTTTACAACGAATGTATTTGAAAGCTGAAAGACGAACTTGCTGGGGTTACTATTATTGCAATAACAACTGATCACTGGACCGATGACATTCTAAAACATTCTTATCAGACTTTTACAGCACATTCCATTAACAGCAGTTATTGCCTTATAAGTAAGTGTGTTGGATTGTTTGAGTTTAGTGAGTCTAAGACTGGCATTGCTGTAAAAGCAAAGACAACTGAAATGCTTAAATTTTTCCCTCAGACTATAAAAAGTGACAATTTGATATTTGTGACTGATAATGGGAGTTATACAAAGTCGGCTTATCACAATGATGTACGACTTAGCTGTGCAGGTCATAATCTGAATTTAGCTGTTGAAACGGCTTTAAAATCCCCTGGTGCTAATTTAGTTCATGAAATGACCAAGACTTCAAAGGAAATGGTGGGCTACTTTAAACATAGTGGGAAAAACCAGGAACTAAATCACACTCTCAAACAGGATGTTGCGACTCATTGGAACAGTCAATTTTTTCTTTTGCAATCATTGTCATGCCAGTTAGATTATGTCAAGTCAATTCTTGCTGATTCAAAGCAGTTTGACAAACATAAGCAACTGAACAACGTTAATGAAAAATTGTTGCATGACGTCGTAAAATTTTTGCATCCCTTTTACAAGGCTACTGTGCTATTGTCACATGACAATGTGCCGACATCCCCTGATGTATGGCAAATGCTATTTTGTCTTCGGTCAGTCTGTAAGATCAATGGTTCAGACAGTGACAATATGGGTGATTTAATGAAAAATATGTTTGTTATCCTTTGCACAAGCTATCAAAACTTATTGTTCCTTCTTACAAATACTTGCCTTTTGTCAACACAGAAGATCGCAACTTTGTGTATTCAGAGATGCTTAGTATGGTGGACAAAATTATTTCTTCTTCACCAAATCAGATGATACGCAAGGAGTCAGGCAACACAGACAGCTTTAGTGAATGCAGCGTGTGATGCATTGCAGTTCTGGAAAGACAATGACCGTGAACATAAGCTTCCGACGATGGCACTGATTGGTAGAAAGTTGTTGGCTATTTCTGCTACAAGTACTGCCAGTGAAAGAGTGTTTTCAGTGTGTGGGGTGACAATGAGTGAGCGCAGGGCTCGCCTAAACCCAGAAACATTGGAAATGTTGATATTTCTCAAATACAACATGCAGCCCTGATTACAAGACTGACTACTTAAGCTACCGTTATCTGTGTTCAGAACCGTTATCAGTAGGCTACTTAAGCTACCATTATCTGTGTTCAGAAAGTTACTGCTTTAATGTTTTGTGCGCTTTAACTGCAGCTATTAGCAACTGCATTGTTTTTTAAACTTTTGAAGTTGCAGTATAAAAGCATGGCAAATTATTTCAAGTTATTTGCAATGCTTTAAATACTTAATATTACTTTAATTCATTTGTGTTTTATCATTGTGGATGTAAAGCTTTGTAACTAATAAAAAAATAGTTGTGTTGATCCCGAACCGAACTCAAACATTAGATATAACCGAACCGAACCGGACCTGAACTTTAAAAAAAGGTTCGATTCCCATCTCTAATACATACATACATACATACATACATACATACATACATACATACATACATACATACATACATACATACATACATACATACATACATACATACATACATACATACATACATACATACATACATACATACATACATACATACATACATACATACATACATGCATACATACATACATACATACATACATACATACATACATACATACATACATACATACATACATACATACATACATACATACATACATACATTACATACATACATTACATACATACATACAATCCATCCATCCATCCATCCATGCATATCTAAAACTCTTCTTTCATTACTTAACAAGTATTACATATAAGCAATTATATTCCCTGAACTTCATAAAAAAACTATTTTTAGTTTAAAAGTTGAAAGTGTATAAGTTATTTACAGTTTCTCTCTAGAGGCGAAGGATGAACAAACTCAGGCTCAGAAGTTTATATGTGTTATAAAGATTTAGATCTGCTCTTTTTAAATACCAAGTTATAGATTATAAATACCATAGTTTTGCTAAAGATTGTTAGATCAGCCAATCCTTCATTAAATGTTTAGGCATGGCAGGATGTTTATTCTAAATAATTAAATATCCTCTCTTACTTGGGAAACAAAACTCTGTTCTTAGAAAATATATCTTAATGGCTTTAGTGTAGAAAAAGTAAAAAAGAAAAAGAATAATGTAACAAAAACAAAAGAAAAGGAACTAGAGAATGAAAAAGCTGATTCTTCCAAGTTGAAAATTTACTTATTTCTTTATTGATTCTTAACACTGATCCAACATGCTTCACATTAATACACTTACAAAAGCAGCTTCACATTAATACACTTACAAAAGCAGCTTCACATTAATACACTTACAAAAGCAGCTTCACATTAATACACTTACAAAATATACTCAATGAAGTGAATATGTTTAACATTGCATAAAATTCTCAGAAATTGTTTTACATGAAGGCATTTTTTAAATTGTTCAACATGAAAAGTTGTATCACTGCTTCTTTACTTAAACAAGAAATTTTAATACATTTTTTATAAAAATTATTATACTCTGTTAACATATACATTATAATGCTTTTGATATTTTTATCTTCCATTGATACATTTTTGAAAAAGAAAGTAAGTAGTTACTGAATTGCATACTGAATTTTTTTTAAGCAGGCTGCACTTAACATACTAAAATTTTAGCTATCAAGTTGAAACTGGAAAAGATCTTAGTTGCCTCTACATGCCCTGGGTGGGTTCAAACAGATGTGGGTAATCCCACTGCGCTTCCTGCAGTGGAGGTAATCGTTTTGATTAGCTCGACTTGTTTGAAAATTTAAATGAAAGCAATTGTGAATTTATAATGAATTGGAATTGCAGAATGTGTGGGTTTTAAATTTTTTATGATGACTTTTACACTGATAAACAGCCTTGAGTGATATTTATGTTGACATATGCTAGTTTGTTGTTATTGGTAAATATATCTTACTACTATAAAAGGCCGATTCTGGCGCATTGATACCCCTTAAGTATGGGAGGGTATGTATATCGTTGCATAGGGTGACATTAAGGACTTCTTACTGTGTTTTTAATTAGTGTTCTGGCGCATGGATAGCGTAATGGGGGGTTCAATGTTTTTTTCCAAGATGTGTAAAGAAGTATAAAAATAATCATTTGTGTATCTTTTAAGATGCGTAAAAATTCGAAGAATTTGTTTCAAATAAACTAAATTTTTCATACCTTTTTATTTTCTTACCTTGTAGTGTCCAATAGCCAATGTGGTGTGATCATTCAATAGGATTCTTTTGTCATCTTTTGCGCTGAGTGCAACTTTGTTAATTTCTTCAGTGTAGATGTCGTGAAGATGAGATCTGAAAACGTTCATGGTCGCAAGTTGTTCATTTCCAGTCAATAAGCAGTCTTTAAAATGTTGGTGAGTAATCTTATT
Organism: Hydra viridissima; assembly: GCF_058129835.1. NCBI lineage: Eukaryota > Metazoa > Cnidaria > Hydrozoa > Anthoathecata > Hydridae > Hydra > Hydra viridissima. Next base: position 2,026,728 of record NW_028324306.1, read on the forward strand.
TTTGACCACGTTCTTTTTCATCCCTTTGCATTTTTTGTGTTCATCTTTAGTGATTTTGTAAGAGTAGAGCTTGGGTCTAAGTCCAACAAACTCTTTAATTATTTTTCCTCCGGCTTCGTCTTTGAACATGCCGATGGTCTTATTATTTAATCCTACTTCAAAGCCAACGTTTTCAATGGCAGGATGGTTATTAGAAAAGTTGCTCGTGTCAAACATGTTTTTAAGATCGTTTGAAATGTCTTTGAAAAAATCATCCGTTTCGATTTCGTAAAAAAGTGAGTCAGTGTCGGTCATGAGCAGCTTGGCTTTATCACCGTATTTAGGTTTGATGTATCCGTAATGGAAATCAAACATCAAAGTTTTGCTCAAATCGAGGATGCTCATTCCCAAGTAAACAGGTTTATCGTAAAAGCATTTTGTTTTTTCCATGTGAATTGCGATTAAGTTTTCATCAAAAATGGTGTTTCGTTTATAACGAGGGGCTTTGGATAATTTTAAAGCTTCTTTTTTAGTGGTGATGAGTCTGACATCAACGCGCTTAAGAATATTTTCCATTGTTTTTCCAAAGACAGAGTTATTCATGAGTTTGAAAAATTCCTTATCAGATTCGTTGGTAGCTTCTTTTCTCTCATTGGTGTTGAGGTCAATGTATTCTTTCATGAAGGGTTCTTCTCTAAAGGTGATTCCTCGATGAATTTTGGTGATGACCAAGCCCAATCGTTCATAGAGTTTTAGGTTTTCATGATGAACGACGTATTTTTCTTTCTTGTTTAAATTTGGAACAAGTTTGTCTACTTTTCCAATGGTTAATCTTTCAGGAGCCAAAGGGTAGTCGTTGTGTAAATCGTGAAGCTCATCAGGATAGCTCAAATCGACTTCAAGAATGCATGGCATGCTGCGCCAATTTTGAAGATCATTCATCCATCTGAATCCTCCAACGGGAAGAGGTTTGCTCATGGCCCATCCGTATAAATTGTTGGCGTCTAAATACTGAAGGAATTTCGATGGTTTTGAAGGATCATATTCGTCCATGTATTTGTTGTTAGCATTTCCAAGTCGGTTGGATATCATGCTGATTCCACCGCGTATTCCTTTTCGGATCATGTTGAGCATGTCAATATCGGTTATCAATTCCAATTTAATTTTAGTTTTCTTTAACATGGCGTCCCAGGCTAATCCAGGAGAGGTGTAATACCAGGCGGGATCAAGGCCGTAACATTTTATGCAGACGTTTCTAAAATTTTCAAAGGCATCTGCAAGAATCAGCACGTCAGACTTGTTGTATAGCTCGTGGTAATCTTTAAAGGTTTCGCATCCAAATACTTTCCAAACGTTTTGTGCATGCGCGTAGTCTTCCTCTTTTGCTGGTTCATCTTCCAATTTGGAATCAAAGGATTCTTTTGGCGGCAATTGCGTTTCGTAAAACTTTTTAATGGAGTCTACCCATTCATAAGGGTAAATGCCTTTTTTTCTTATCAAGTTGAACTGTTTATCTTCAGAAAAATATTTTTTAACGTTTTTGCATTGATCGTCGGTTAGATTTTTAGCCAGTTTTTCTAATTTGTCAGGCATGAATCTGGTGGTGTCAATAAACCTAATTTCTTTCCAAACTCCTTGAAGTTTACCTTTTTTATTGATAAATTCTCTTACTTTGATTTTTTTCGAGAAGCTGATGTAATTTTCTTCGTTGTTGGGTATGCAATTGAGCTTTCCACCTAATTTCTTGATGAATAAATGACAGTCGTAGCCAGACAAGTTATGAAAGGCAACGGGAATAAATTTTGGAATTTGATAATCCAAGTTGCATTTCTTATGAGCAGCACCACGGTATTTTCCAGTCAAATGACAGTGGTCCCATACTTTATCACCGTTAAGATCTTTATTGCAAATGTGACATTCAGTTGCAGCTTCAAACTTCTTCTTGTCCTCATCAGTTTCTATTCTATTTTTTTCCCATTGTTGTTGAAGTAAATCGCTGTCGTTCCAAATCTTTTTAAGGTCTGCTTCAAGCCTGGTGATAAATTTTTTAGCCACGTCATCATCATCGCTTTCAGCTGTGTACGTTTCAAGCTTTCCCTTGTAAATGGTCTCGTCGTAGCATTTGATATAATAGACGATGGAACTTGGGACATGCTTTTGATATTGTTTGGTGTATGACTGTTTTGAGTCAGGGGTGCAAGTGTTGATGGTCTTGATGAAACTTTCAAAGTCGGCATAGACCACAAACGGATGTCTCATACTCTTTTGAAAGTTTTTAAACTCAAGGGTCGACCCTTCTTTAGGAAGATCGATTCTCATTGGAGCATTATCATAGCAGTCTTCTCGATGGATTTGAAGCTTTTCTTCTTGACCAAAACCTTGCATGCACCTTCTGCAAAAATATCTTTTATGTTGCTTTTTCGATGCTGAAGAACCGGCAAACCGACTGAAATTTTTAATGAGACAATAATGGCTGTTTTCTTCGTTTGAAATATACAACAAATCAACACAGTGCTTTCGGTCCATAAAATCAGATACTCGTAAAGGTTGAGGTGCTTTTTCTTCATACTCATAGACGTTTACGCTAATTTCAGGATTATTCACTTCAAACTTGTCGATTTTATGGTAATCAACAGGAAATTTTATTCCATCCCAATCGAGCTCTTCTGATTTTAGAATCAAGTCATCATCAATTCTTTCGTTGTCTCTATTTTTAAGGTTTAGAGATCTGGTGACGCACCACTTGAAGCATTCATTGTCGTTGTTTTCCATGTTGACAATGGCCTTTTTGTTTTTTAACTTGGGAGGTAGCTCCATGCAGGAAGAACCGCTGAGAGGTCTATAGTCGATAAAATTGTCCATTTTTAAAATCTTGGACAAGACGCCATTAGATCCCAACTTGTTGTATTTGACACTATTTTCCAAGATTTTTTCTTCCATTTGCCTTATTAACGTTCTTAAATCCGTTGCCGCTAGAATAATTTCCGAGTTGGATGAAAAGTTTGCCATTCGAGTGACTTCTTCACCAGTCATGATGCTTACAGATTTCATTTCACACGTTAAAATAATTCTTACCTTTGTGTTTCTTTCTCCTTCCATGGTTTGAATGGCAGACTCTCTTACCAAATTAAAAAAGGATGCAATGTCTTGGTATCGAGGGTTCTATCCATTCTTTAATATCATTAAACTTAGTTGTAACAAAGGATGCTACACTTTTTGCAGCTGCCGTCAGACTTGAAAATAAACCAGGTCTTGGTGCTGGAACCGGTCTAGGTGTAATAACGTTTGTTGAATCGATAACCATTGTGTTAAGAATAGAGGGTTCATCTCTTGTCATCCTATTTTGCAATAGAGTAGAAGGTTCGAATGAAATCAAGTCGCTAGACCTTGGTCTTGGGGCAGGCACAGGTCTTTCAGAACCAACAACAAACCTTACTTTTGTCGGTTTTATAGAAACTTTTACAGGTGGTTTAACAAACCTAACCACGGTAGGTCTTTCATTAACAGGCAACGGTCTTGCCTCAGTCGTTCGTCTACGAGTAGAAGCAGCGACAACTCTAGGAGGAGCAGCAGGCTGCAAAGCCCTTACAAGATCCTCCTTTCTCAACTTGTAATAATATTTAATATTTTGCTTTTTAGCAATTTCTCGCAACTCTTTTACCGTTTTGTTTTCCATTTTAATAACACAAGATTTTTATTTATATCATTCTTCAATTTTTAAATTCAATATATAAAAGAATTTAAAAACTTCTCGCGCTAAAAATCTCATACTTGTTTCCATCCACTACTTTTCCATTTCGTCTCGCAAAGTACTGCCAGCTATGTCCCGTCTTTTTCTTCGATTCATAAGCAGACTTGTATTCTACCACCTCACCAGTATCAACATGAGTTATTCTCAAACCTAAAGGATTATTTCTAATTAAACCAAGTCTCGCATATTTAGGATCAAGAGGTTTCTTTTCTTTTTTCTCATTTTTTCTAGGTCTTCCAACAGGTCTCACCTCTTTCGAGTTTTCCAAAAATGCATCTTTATCAATCAAGTTGTTTTCAACCGCAAGCATCATGAGCGACATTTTATTGTCAGACGTTTTGGAAACACCATTTTCTTTCAGTAATTTTTTCAAAAGCTTTCTTGTGTAAGTCATCTTTTATTATGCTAAGATTTTATTTAAATCAAATTCGATTTTTTTTCATTTCTGAGATCTGAAGAATCTTAAAGTTTTCATACACAATGTCTTTGGAACCGAGTGAATGATTTAAAATTGCGCTTTTTAATTCTCCAGAAATCTTTTTTTTCTCCTCGAAATCGCAATCCAAAACAAGCACATACTTGTCAATCATTCTTAGCCTTTCTTCTTTAGACAAGCCTTTCCAAGTACTGAGATGCTCTTTGATTTTCTTTTCCATTCGTGAATATTCCGTCTCGCCACTCCATACAAGTCGGTAAAGCTTGTCTCTCTCTCCATCACAGTACTCTTTTGGAATATTAAAATCTCCGTTTTCAGTGACGTAAACAGATTCACGAAAAACACCTGTTTTTCCAAATGCAAGAAGCTCAAGATGTCTTTTTTTATTTGCGTTAGTCTCTTTGATACTACATTCTAGAAAAAACGGAAAAAACTGTTTCATTTTATTCTTCTTGTAACCGATTTAATCCATTTTTAAGATCCTTTTTCGGTCTACCCACAGGTCGCTCTTCCTTCACGTCTTTAATCCATTCGTTTTTATCAATCAAGTTGTTTTCAACCGCAAGCATCATGAGCGACATTTTATTGTTTGACGTTTTGGAAATTCCGTTTTCTTTCAGTAATTTTTTCAAATCCTTTTTCGTATACCTCATTTTTTTTATTAAAAAATATTATTTTGAAAACATTTCAATAAACAATATTCATTCTGCTTCCATCTGATTTAAGTCTAAGCAATTTATCGGAAATGAGGACAGCAAAGGCTTGAGTGTTTGCAGGAACGTTTGCATTGAATGTAGCTTTTATTTGCACATCTATTACTGAAGTTTTTAACCTCTCAGCCTGCTTGCTTACATCAAAAACAAAAAGAGGACAAATGTATCTATAATTCAAGGCAGACAAATTGGGTTGAGCTATAATTTCGTTTGTTCCATAAAGCCTATTGTCAAACTTGCATGCGTCTCTATATGCTCTCGAGTATTTGTTGTTATTAAAGTCTAAATTGTAATCAACAGCAGGATACCTTTCACTGTTTAAGGTGACATATATGTTTTTCAAATCGCAGTGATCAAAGACTGAAGGATTTAATTCTTGACTTCCAGATTTATTGGTTTGGAATCCAACAACGACATACCTAGGTCTTTCACTAGCAGATCTTGCGCTTAACCTCCAACTAAAGTTGTTTGATACAGGAACAGCGATGGTATCACATTGTCTAGATCTGAACGAAAATGGAACATCTACTTTTGATTCAATGATTTTGTAAAGATTGTTACTAGTTACAACAGATGGTGTGACATGAGGCATAAACAAAGACAATTTAGTCAAATCCACTTTTCCTGCAGCTGTTGCAGCTGCTCTAAAAATAGCATCACTATCGCTCTTTCTCACAAGAGCAAGTGTATGCTTAAATCCATAGAGAACTTTATCGTAATCGTCGCAAAATCCAAAAATGTGCTTTAAAGGAATGCAGAACGAAAACGTTCCTTTTTCTTCGGGCTGTACAATGATGTAATTTTGCCTTTGCTTAAACCCAGTGTTGTTGACAAGATCTGCTAAAGCTGTTATGTCTCTTTGCCACAGCTGGTTCATACCCTCTGAAATTTGAAACTCTACTGGATATTTGAGGTATCCAATCATGGTGGTAGCGTGTCCAGGATCGTAAATGGTTTCCACCTCTTGATTCGACAACTGATAAGAAATCTGACTGAACATGTGCATGATACCGTTGTTAACCAAAGTAACGACATCTGCATCCGCATAGGAAGTTCCATCCGCTTTTAAAAGTCTTCCTTCAACCAAAAGATAAGCCTCAGATGGAAGCGTGAACAAATCTTGCTGCTCAATATTGATTCTTATTTCTCCATCAACGTTTAGATTCTTATTCACTGGTTCGTATTCATGAAACTCAAATCTCTCAATTTCTTCATCAACAATAATCTCTTCTGTAAAATTTAAAACATCGGAATTTGCCATTTTTATATATCAAAGAAAAAAAATTTCTAGATCCTCATGCAATCAAAAGCCCATTTCCCTTTTTTACCAGGTCTTGTATTCTAATCGCTTTGTTCTTCGACAATCCTGATCCAAACATAGAATATTCATCTATAATCGGTGCTGCTCTGTTAACAATGTTTGAAATAATTTCTTTGCTTTTAAGGCTGAGATCATTCTTTGCAGCTTCATGTGGTTTTGGAGTTCCAGTCTTGGAATACAATTTCTCAATGGTCTTTTTACCTTTATCAATAGCCACATCTCTAGCAGTGGAAATGGCTGTAGAAGCTAGTTCTTTTCCTGCAGATTTAGTAGCCATGATTGCTTCTCTCCCCAGTTCAGTTTTTGCAATTTTATTAGCCAAAGTAGATGCTGCTCTTGAAGCGCTTGAAGATGCTGCTCTTCTCAAGAAATTCTTAAGCGTGTCAATTATACCACTTCCACCCACAATATGCTTCTTAACATATCTATTTCTATAAACGATCATTTTTATTTCCATAGATTTTTTTTATTTACTGGTGAAACTAGAATCTCCCGTGTTGACAATTCCACATTCTTTTTTTCTTGTCTTTTTTGGTAACTCATCCCTGACAAACACGCCTCTAAAGTTTTTAATTTTGAGCTTTTTCACAGCATCTATTAATTGAAAGTTGGTCAGAGGTTTGTTCGGTAGTGCAATTCCTTCAACGTTGATCATTTTTTAAAATTCAGAAAAATTTTAAAAAAATTCGAAGAATTTTTTTCCATGGATTTCACAAGTGATTTACATTTCATCATCCGGTTCTATTTCATTATCCGATTCTACTTCCCCTAAATCCAATCCTTCACCCATAATGCTATGAGAAAAAGTTGCATTTTTCACGATGACGGCTTCTACCAGTTTAACTTGAATAGACACAATAGAAGGGCCGATATACACCCCCTCAATTCTAAGTCCTCCAATGGCATAACATTTTTGATTAAGGAAATTATATCCAGAAGAGCTGACTAAATTTCTATTATTACGTTCTCCTTTGATTCCATTTTGTATATCAAGATCTGTTCTCTTTCTATGAAATACAGAAGTAATGAGTATTTCGTCTTTCTCATTTTTATTTATAAACATTTTAGCATAAAACACAGGAGCTGCTTCAGGATGATCAGGTTTATATTTTAAAATACTCAATTCGTTTGAATTAATTTGCTTTTTTCTTCCTCCCTTTTTAAGTTTGGCTGACAATTTATCCACTTCACCTCTAATAAACAAAGTAATCTTTTCCATTGTGCTAATAAACTTTTCTTCTTCTTCTGTCTTTCCCTTTTTAGCATCAAAGCAAACGAAGGACATGGAATAGCCAGTCAATTTTTGTGTTGCCGGATCTTTATTCTCACATACACCATACGAAAATAATGTAGGTGTTCGTAATACAAGAGGACCATCTCCATTTGAATAAGAATATTTTACGGGTACTTTTTGATAGACTACTGGTTTTGTTGCCGTGTAAATTTCTCCAACTGATAATTTGCTCTCATCAAAATTTTCAATTGTAATAAAACTCATTTCTTTTCTATATACAAGATTTTTATTTAACTCAAAATCAAATTTTTTTTTTTCACTGTATTTTTTAGATCTGTGGAAATTCTTCGAATTTTAAAGATCATTTTTTCATAGAAATCACTTCTTTATTATCCTAACCATTTGACAAGGATTTAGTAAAATTCTCATCATATAAATCATTTTATGAGTTATACCATAGTATCTAGACAAGTTAATTATGTATGTCTTCAATTCCATATTTCCCATATCAAAATGAAATTTCAGTTCCAATTCAGACTCATCATCAACCAATTCAGTATGAAGATAATACATCTTTTCAAGGATATCATCCATATTATCTAAATTCACTGCTTCATACATACTACAACGTAATTCATTCAACATCAATTGGTACCTAGACATGAACTTATTCAAGTCAATATGTTTCATGCATTCATACATATCATCTTCAAGCACATTTATTTTTTTTAATCATCTTATTCATTATCTCATTCATTGTCACATTCATTTTTTCTTGCCGTGAATTTATTTAAGTCATTTCAAAAAAATTTTTTTCTTGCCATACAAAACGACGCGTCTATTTTTGCAAACGGATCAATTCTTTATTATTCACCCAAGAGTTGAATGAATCTGGATATCCAAACCATTTGACTAAAGATCTGTTCTTTTGCTTTCGAATGACTTTTTCAATTCTAAATATGTCTTGATTGGTCTTTTGCATTTCTTGTTCATAAAATGTACCTTGTATTTCTTCGCTGTGATGGTGTGATATTTTATACGTAGGCGGGTCTGTGTACTGAATTTTTGATATAGTAAAAACCTCCTCTGTCCATCTCGGTGTATACCCCTTTTCAAAATGTGATTTCTTTTTAGTGATCCTCACTTTATCTCCAATGGAAAACTTAGGTTCTTGTCTTTCTGTTCTCACCTTTCCATTTAGGGTTATCCATACCCTGCTTTTATTCTTTTCATCGCTAGCTTCAACTGGAGTCATTTTAATGGAAGAGTGTTTGGTGTGGTTGTAGTTATCAACCATTTTGTCTATTGGTGTTGTTAGCTGAAAAGTATTTAAACATTTTCTCTTTCATTGTTCTATTCCATCTTTCAACAACGGAACTTTTTTCTTCATTTTCAGTGGAGTATAATTGAACACCTAGAGCTTTTACATGCTTGTTATAAAACTCTTTACCTTTATCCACCCACATTTTGACGCACTTTCTCTCCTCAAATATTTTGCTTAGAGCGCTAGCTACATCAACTCCAGTTTTACTCTTTAACGGAACAATCCATCCATACTTTGAAAACACATCAATAACCATGAGCAAGTATTTAATTCCGTTGTTGAATTTTGAAAACGACTGCATGTCAACCAAATCTACAGCCCATATTTCATCAATGTCATTCACAAACACTTTTCTTCTTCTGAAATGATGTATTACTGGTTTATGAAGCTCGTTTGCAAGTTGATCAGTCCATTTCAGGTTCTCCGGTGGTTTTTTTTTATATTCGATTGCGAATCCGTGGAAAAATCTGTGATTTTTTTAACACCTAATCCGAATTTGGGTTTGGCTTTGATGATGGGCTCGATGATTTTTCGCTCGCTTATTTCTCTCTGAGTAGGATTTTGTATAGAATCCATTTCTTCAAGCATCATTCGATCTGCTAAATTTCTGTTTTGCTTGTCGTTAAAATACTTGTAAGCTAAATCGTGGTGATATGCAGCATTGTCTACTCTATCCACCGGTTTGCTCCAATCTTGATACATGTCTGTGGAAGTGAGTCTTTTATCTAAATTGGTTCCAGGCCCTGCAAAGTTCATCCCTGGAATGTGCATTTCTCCTGGAAACTTTGCCCATGGAAGTTTTATTTTGTTTGAGAGTTTGTTGATCGATTCCACCAAGTCTCCTCCGCTAAGCGCATGCGCAGAAACAAACTTGCATTTAGTCGTTCCGCAGATGACGCAAGTTCCTTTAAGCATATTTCTATTGCTTTTGCTTATAGCATGTTGCAAGTTGACCGTTTCTGTTATTCTTTTACATTTAACGCAATACATTTTTTATATTCAACATAATAAAAAATGGAAGTGATTGATTTGTCATGGAATGTAAATAAAAGCAAAAGGAAAAACAACAAACTTTTGCCTAGAAGTATACGTGGAATCATTATTGGGAAATCAGGCTGTGGAAAAACGACGCTGCTGCTCAATTTACTTTTAAGACCTGGATGGTTAGACTATAATCATTTGCAAGTGTTTGGAAAATCTCTTTTTCAGCCGGAATATAAAATATTAAAAAACTCCTTCGAGAAGAAATTACCGAAAGAGGTTATTCTTGATTTGTTTAACATTCAAAGCAAAATTGAACAATTAAACGTAAGTCCTGAATGTGTTATTGATGAAATTTCAAAAAAATGGAATAACACAGAGGATATGGAATGTCAATTTTTTGAAACAGCAGACGATGTGCCAGAACCAGAAGATCTTGATTCATCCAAAAACAATTTAATGATCTTTGACGATTTGCAATTGACTAAACAAAACAAGTGCGAAAAATACTATATCCGAGGAAGACATTCTAACGTCGACTGCTTTTACCTCGCTCAAAATTATTTTATGCTGCCTAGACAAACCATCCGAGAAAACGCTAATTTCATTTGCCTGTTTCCACAAGACTCGAAAAACATTAACCACATTTACCAAGATCATGTTTCAAGCGATATGAAAATAGAAGAGTTTAAAAAGTTTTGTAAATATTGCTGGTCTCAACCTCACGGATTTGCAGTCATTGATTTATCCTCAAAAAAGGATTGTGGAAAATATCGAAGCGGATTTGACAATTTTTATTTTCCCAACTCTATATAAAAAGATGAGCGGATTTTATCTCCTTGCAAAAGCAAAAAAAGAAACTCCAACCGTAAGAAACAGCGTCATCCAAACTGAGTTTGACAACCCTATCGAATTCGAGCCTAATAAAAAGTATGAAATGGCTCTTGTTGGTTTTGACACTGTTCACAGTTACACCAACATCAATTCGACAAATAATGTTTTCAGATACAGTCCCAACTCCGGTTCAAACAGCTACACCATTTACATCGAAGAAGGAGCGTATGAAATTAGCGAGATTAATGATTATCTTCAGAATGAAATGAAAAAACAAGTTGGAAACTTGTATAGAGCGGGTGGTGTTGTTATCGGTGCAAACCTAACCACTTTAAGATCTACGCTGAAATTTGGAAAACCTGGAACTACAACAAAATATTGGGTGGATTTCAACGTGAATAACAGTTTAGCCACTGTTCTCGGATTTAATAAAGCAGAATATACCTATGTAGAGAAAAAAGAAGATCCAACAGATCCAAATAAAGTCACAAGTTATATTGACTATTACGAGTCTGAAGCACTTTCGAGAATAGACGATGTAACCATCATCAGAATCACAAACGATGTTATTGGATCATCTTATGATAACGGAAAAAGAACATCTGACATTTACTCTTTTCATCCTGACTCTCCTCCAGGCTACAAAATTAGCGAAAAGCCTTTCCACTTGATATACTTACCTATCATGGTGGGCAGAATTTCAAGAATGGAAACAAGAATTGTAGATCAAAACGGTAACTTGATCGACTTTAGAGGTGAAGACATTATCCTTAGATTTCACGTTAGAGAAAGAATAACCTCCGTGCTCCAAGACCTTTTTACGAGCAGCGCAGTTCAGCGATAATTTTTTTCTTTTATTTTAAAAATGAGCTACCAAAAAGTAAAAATAAACATTTCACAAAGTCAATCTGACAAAATAAAAAAAGCGATCCAAGAAAAGAGTGATGTCAATATAAGACGTCAATTTCGCCTTCTAGATCTCATTCAGATCTAGAAGGCGAACATGTTCTCGCTATCACTAATGCGCAATTGAACAAAATTAAAAAAGCGTATGAAGCTGGTAAAGGAGTCACACTCAAACTGAGCAGAAAACAATTATCATACAACTCAACCATTGAAGGCGGATTTATCGGAGCTCTTTTACCGTTATTAGGTATGTTAGGCAGCACTCTTGCAACAAGAGTAGTTCCTGCTCTAGCCACAGGATTGTTAGCAGGTGTAGGATCTTCTGCTGGTTCTGCTATGGTTGATAAAATTGCTGGAAGAGGAATCGTTTACTTGAAAAAGAATGGAAATGGAATGAAAATGACTGCTGCAGGATCAGGAATCTTTTTAAGACCTTGGGTAAAACCTACTATTGGTGAAGGACTCTTTGTTAAAAATGGAAAAGGTTATCAATCTGTTGGAGCCGGATTATTGCTCGGACCAAACTCACCCTTCTCAAGCATTCCTTTTTTAAATTTAATTTTGTAAATTATACAAAGAAAAAAACTTTTTTCTTGTTATAAAAAATGTCAATGAGTATTACAGAACAAGATGAATATGAGGAATTTTGTTACAGTGAACTACAGCAAATAATTAATCCCACTTTTGACCCAGAATTACACAGAATTGCTACACAATTCCACAATGATAATCGCAAAAAATTAAATACCTTACTCATTTTAAAAAATGCATTTGAAGAAGAACAACAAAAAGAACATGATCAAAGAATTAGAGAAACGCGAAGAGAAAATTATAAACACCTTTTTTAATAATGTCAACATATTATTAAAAAAATATCAATCTGACGGAAAATAGACATTATTATGCAAAAAAGTATCAATGCGCCAGAATCCGCTTTTCCTAGTAGTTTAATGAACAACTTGCGACCATGAACGTTTTCAGATCTCATCTTCACGACATCTACACTGAAGAAATTAACAAAGTTGCACTCAGCGCAAAAGATGACAAAAGAATCCTATTGAATGATCACACCACATTGGCTATTGGACACTACAAGGTAAGAAAATAAAAAGGTATGAAAAATTTAGTTTATTTGAAACAAATTCTTCGAATTTTTACGCATCTTAAAAGATACACAAATGATTATTTTTATACTTCTTTACACATCTTGGAAAAAAACATTGAACCCCCCATTACGCTATCCATGCGCCAGAACACTAATTAAAAACACAGTAAGAAGTCCTTAATGTCACCCTATGCAACGATATACATACCCTCCCATACTTAAGGGGTATCAATGCGCCAGAATCGGCCTTTTATAGTAGTTATCTTGATTAAATTGTTTTTTCTATTACTCTACTAATTCACTTTTTGAATATTTTATTTGTTAATAAACAGGAGTTGTTGTTTTTTAAATTGAGAAAGAAATCATGCTGCCTCTTTCTCAATTGCTTGAGAGAGAGTGCCATTAGTATCTGCAGATATCTAACCTATTAGTTTAAGAACTTGTTAATTTAAGAGTTTAAGAAGATATTTTTTTATTGTTACCAGTGATGAACACAGTTTTAAAACTTTTTTAATACTAATTTTATTGATTTCTAATAGTATTATCAATAATAATACAGCCATGTTAGCTTTTAAAAGTATTTTTGATTCAATTATTTGATTCATAAATTATAGTTGTATATGCTAGTTTTTCTAATTCTAAGTTTTATATATTATATGTAAGTCATAATTTTACAAGTTTCTTGTTCAGTCATTTTATGATATGCTGACCTTGTGTAATCTTTTGATATATTAATCTTATGTAATCTTATGATTTGATCTTAAAATATCTTGTTTTTTTATGAAACCTTATGAACTTTAAAAGATGATATGTTTTAGGCAAACTAAAAAAACTTGACTAAAAGTGTTTTAACTAAACTAAAGTGCATTTTATATTTGCAGTTATAGTTTTCATAAATCTATACAAAATAAAGGTTTTAAACCATTGAAAACCAGCATCTCCTGTGTCACAAGGGCAGGTCAAATACCATTGGACATGCCCTTGTGACACAGCTAATGCTTATTTTAAATGGTTTAAATTCTTTATTTTCAATAAATACCAATTGTAAACATTAAATATATTTTATGTTTTAATAAAAATCTTTGTTATAACTTTAAATATTGCATCAATTTTCCAATTATTTCTAGTTCTAAAAAAACTTTTCACACGAAAATTATGTTACTTTATTCTACTTTTATTTTTACTATATTATTTTACTTATTTTTTTTTTTACTTTTGTTTTATTTTTATTATAATTATGCTCTTTTCAATCTGTAAATTGAAAAGTTAAATCATAAGTATAACAAGTAAAAGTTATATCACAAACTTCGACATCAGAAACACAAATATTAAGTATTTACTTTAAATTTTGGGTTGGCCAATAAGTAATTGCTTGTTAGTTTCTTAATTTACTTTATTATCTAATTTACTTCTTAATTAACTTCAATAATTTCATGTTTAAAAAAAAACTGCAAAAAGCTGTTCAACATTATTTTACAAAATGTAATTGATTGCAATCAAACAGAAGGACCAAAACTGCAAAGGTTTTGTGTTTTTCAATGAAAATGTAAGACCACATACAAGTTTGGTCACTCGTCAAAAGTTGTTGAAGTTTGGGTAGAATGCATTACCACCATTCACCATATATACCACATGGATAATCAGACTACCATTTTCTACATTCTTAGCAAAATGATTTTTTTATATTTACACACAATGGCTTAAGGCCTGACAAAATACTCCACTGTTAAACATGGGTTTTAGTCTTAAAGTTAGTTACTGTATATTACTTTATAATTGTTCCATATTTTTAATGAGCACATTTAGATGTTTAGTTCAATATACCTTTAGAATTTCCTTCCATTAGTAAAGAAGGCGGCCCTGGAAAGTTCTGAGGGCAAGATAAGTGTGTCTTGAGCATCAATCTTAAATATTTCATCTGGGTCTGGTTCCATTTCTGAGGCCTCATCTGCACTAGCAATTAAATATAAAATGTCAGAGGTAAAGGTTTTAGTGAAGTACTTCTATAGAAGAAAAAAAAGGTTTTGATTTTCTTTAGTTGGTCCCTAGTTATGTTAAGTTTTAGAGCTCAAGCTTCAGTTTTTGCTCGGTATTTAATATTATTTTATGAGTGTTTGTTCTTGTTTTTTTTTTTGTTTTTTTTTTTTAACCAGTTGAAAAAAGAAGTAAATTTAGTTGTCTCACTTTGTCCAGGGGTCGGTTCAGACAAATTCAGGTGGTCCAACAGCACCACGCACTTTGGATGTGGCAATATTGGATTTACTTATACTGTTTGAAAAATTAAATGAAAGTAGGTCTGGCTTTATGATAAATTATGATGGAAGATTATATGGGGCATAATACATGATTTCAATTCTGGCATAAAAATGTTGCTTAAGATGGTTCTAATGTTTAAGTTGATCATATATTTTAGATAATCAGATGTTTAAGGTGGTTAGTATATTTATGGAAATTAAAGTGTTTTTTAAGAGTATATATTTATTTATGAGCATATATATTTTTGATGAGTTTTTTATGAGTATATATTTTTGTTGCTTTTATGAGTATATATTTTTGTTGTTATAAATTGTTGTTTTTCAGTATTTTTATGAAATGTTAACCTTGGGGTAACCCTTTTTGATATGCTGACCTTTTATATAATATTACATGTTTTAGAAAAACTAAAAAAAAAACTTGATTTAAAATAAACTAAAATGCATTTTATATTTGCATTTATAGTTTTTATAAATGTATATCAATTATTTTTTCATAAGTATGATCAAATTATTCATAAGTTTTTTCTTTTCACAAAAAAAGTAATGCATGATGGTTTTGACATTGAAATCAGTTTTGATAACCGGTTCAAGCAGAGGTATTGGGTTAAAACTGGTGAAAGAATTAACTGGAAGAGCTGAGATAGTGTTTGCATGTTGTCGTTCACCTGAAAATGCTCATGTATTTTTATTTATTACTTTTAATTTTGTATTTTTAGCACAAAAAGTAAAAAATGAATAGATAAGCAAATGAGTTTACTGACCAAGCTATGAATTTTTTATTTAAATCTTGTGTTGATTTAACAAGAGTTCTAAGTTATATAGTTTAATGATTTTACTGTAAAATCTTTGTTTAAATTTTAGGAGTTGAACAATCATGCTTCATTCCATGAAAATGTTAAAGTTATAGCTCTTGGTAAGTAAAAAGGTGAAGCTTAAATAATTTAAATAATTTTTTTTTTTTTAATGAAAACACTTGAATTAACAAACTTTGACAATTCTCTAATAGATGTAACAAATGAGGAATCAATTAAAAAAGCATATGAAGCAGTTTCCATCTTGTTAAAGGGTACTGGCCTAACCTGTTTAATTAACAATGCTGGCATTTTTTCTCGTTCCACATTTGAAACATTCTCTGCAGAAAAGTGCAATGAAATTTTTGTCACCAATACAATTGGACCTGCCCTTGTGATACAGGTAATGTTGATTTTTAATGGTTTAATATCTTTATTTTCAAACATGACCAATTATAAGTGTTAAATATTTACTGATATTTTATGAAAAAATTTTATGTTTTAAGATAAATTTTTCTTATTACTTAAAATATTGCTTCAATTTTCTAAATATATCTAGTTGTAAAAGAATAGTTACCTTTGTACATGAAAATCGTTACTTTATTTTTATTTTTATTATATTATTTTACTTACTTTTTTTATGTTATTTTCATTGCTTTCATTGCTACTTTATTATTATTGTTATACTCATTTCAATCTATAAATTGAAAAGTTAAATCAGAGGTATAACATGTAAAAGCAGGGGTGGCAGAAGGAAATAATAGGTAGGGGGGGGGGGGCTTAAAATATTTTGTAAAATTTATAAAACTAATTTTAATTTTCAGTTAATCTTAAAAGAAAACCACATGTATTCATTTTCAATAAAATATAATATCAACTATAAACATATTTCACTAAAATTTAATGTGATATCAAATTATTTAAAACTCATGCAGACTAAAATCAAAAAAATGTATTACAATATAAAAAGAATTTAACATTTTCCAAAGTAAGAAACTCCGGTGTCTACTTTTTCCATTTATAAAGTCTTTTGCTATAGCTTTTACATCTATTTTTGCGGTATTCAATTTATAAATTTGAAGAAGTAGAAGATGATTCAATCGCTTTTGAGTCAAGGTTGATCGACTGTATGACTACATTATTCTTAGATGAGAGAAAGATAGCTCAGCTGTGCAGTTTGTCATCGCTAAGTAAAAGCTGTGCAGTTTGTCATCGCCAAGTAAATTTTGAGAAGTTTTGATGTTTCAGAAAACATTATTAAGACTCCTTTAGTGTTGTTTAGCATATAAAATATAGTTGTGATTGATGTGACCTGTTTAATGGTCAATTTATATGTAATATTATAAGTTTCCTTAATGGATTTAAACAGAAAGAGTTCAGTTTTTAATTTATCATAAAATATATTATTTTTTTGTAGAAATTTTATATAATATCTAAAGCTTTTATGTCCGTATCACCATTTGTAGTGGACAATAATAACTTTTCTAAAGTGGTTAATGATTTCATTGAACTTTCTGGAAACCTTTGATTTAATTGACTTTCTATAATGTCAAGTACCTCACATTACTGGGCTCAGTAATATTCCATCATGTCCCATTTGTAATTGTTCAGAGTATTATCATCAAAGCGAGAAGGAGTTAAACATTGGTGAGGCAAGTAAGCATGAGGTGAAATGCAACCAAATTTATCATCTCCTTATTAACACAAAATTCAAAAAATGATTTAAAACATGTTTCTGACCGCATATATAGTATATGAACTTTTAACAACATTATTGAGGAAGCAATTGTTTGAGCATCTACTTCAGCAGATTGTATATGTTAAGAGTCTTGCTTTACAGTTGCAAACACATCATAAGCCAGATGAAGCCCGAAATATAATTCAAATGATAATAACTTGTCAAGTAAACCTGCTTTAGCTCTGTTAGCATCATTAGATTCAGAAATTTCTTGAAGCTCTGAGACAATTACTTGAAAATTTGTCAGAATTGAACCCTATGATTTGGTCCTTGTGTTTAAATGAGTTGGACAAGGAGCACTTAAATTAATTTGCTAGTCATCCTTGTCAAATATATCATATTGTAATTTTTTAAACCTTACTAGTCTCTTTGAAGCTAAGTAAATGAAGTTATACAAGAGCTGGCACAACTCCTGTCCCTCGTTCATACATCTAACTTGTTTACAAGCATCTTGAAGAACAAGGTTGAGCTGATGTGCGTAACAATGTATAAAAATCGCTTCATTGACATTGACATCTTTAAATAGTTTAGCAACACCACTTAGATGCCCTGACATTGAAGTGGCACCATCGTAACTTTACCCATGCACCTTTTTTTTTTGTCTAGTCCACATCTTATTAAAACATCACATATTGCATAAAAAAGTGACTTACTGTTATTGGCATCAACTGCATAGAGATCAAGAAAATCTTTGTATATTGTAAAATTTTCAGAAACTGATCAAATACAAATTGACATTTGCTCAATACTGGAAATGTCCAGAGTTTCATCACATATTATAGAAAAAATAAACTCTATTTAATAGCAATAAGTACATTTCTTAGCACATAATTTGCTATTAGTTCTATCATCTCGTTTACAATACCATGAGACATGTACGTTCTGTTTGATAGCCAACTCAATAGAGGTGCATAATCTTCACTCCTCATTAAAAGTAACTGATTAAGATTGCCTTCAATTTCATCATTCCGTTGAATAGCTAAGCCTTGTTAAGTAACACATTTTTAATGTAGATATTACACAAATTTGGCACTCAATGCTCATTTCATAAGGAGGTACAGGAAAAATTATTCACACAATGTGAACCTGCTGCACCTAGTGTGAATAATCCTTATGAAATGATGATAGGTTGTGTTTTTGCAATCTTTCTACAGCCTTTTTCCTATTGTCATAACCGATTGTTAAAAAAATTTTGTTCACTGTATTCTGAAAAGGATACAAGGTTTTTCTTGACAATACTGATGCAAATATAGCAAAATAGTTTCTTTTTGGAATGACATAGATGAATCCAAGGGTAATCTATAATCCATTTTTCATTGAAAAATCTAAATTGTTTGCCATATATTTTTTTGGTTGTTTCTGTATTTTTGGTATTCCACTCACAGCAGGAATAAGCAGGAAAGGATTTTTCACTGTCATTTCTTTCTTGATTAATTTCTTCCATTGATGCAGTTGTATTTGAAAAAGGCTTATCATTTAAAAGAAAGAAATCAGTGTCCATTGTTTTTTATGAGGGGTGTCCATCATGACTTTTCTCAGTTGAATTGAATTACTAGTCGTAAGATTAGGAATTGTAAATTACGTGAAAATGTACTTATGTATATATATTTTTAATTGCTCCCTTGTGGATTGTAAAATGTTGTTCAAAGCAAACACATTAAGTCATTATTTCAAATACAAAATGCTAATTGCTTCCCCATAAGCTTGTAAAACATAGTTCAAAACAAACGTGTCAAGTTGTATTCTTCCAAATACAAAATGTTAATTGCCCTCTAGCGGCATGAAGACTTGATTTAAAACAAGATAAAACATTTCAAAATATTAGTTTTGCAGTTTTAGTTGCTGCCTAGCAGCTTGTAAAATGTGATTGGAAGCAAACACATTCAGTTATTATTTCAGATACAAAATTCTAATTACCCTCTAGCAGCTTGAAGACTTGATTTCAAACAAATTAAAACATTTTAAAATAATAATTTTACAGACTTAAAAAGTGGGGGGGGGGGGCTGCAGAACCAAAAGCTCCCCCACTTTTAAAAGTGAGGGGACTGAAGCCCCTAAGCCCCCATTTTCTGTCACCCCTAAGTAAAAGTATCACAAACTTTAACATCAGAAACACCAATATAAAGTATTTACTCTAAATTTTGGGTCGGTCAATAAATAATGGTTTGTTAGTTTTTTAATTTACTTTATAATCTAATTTACTTCTAAATTAACTTCAATAATTTTAATGTTAAAAAAAACCTGCAAACTATTTATATAACTAAAAAGGTGTTCAACATTGTTTTAGAAAAATAAGTGATTCAATCAAACAGAAGCATCAAAGCTGCAAAGGTTTTATGTTTTTCAATGAAAATGTATAAACCACATACAAGTTTGGTCACTTGTCAAAAATTGTTGAAAATTAAGTAGAATGTATTACAACATCCACCATTTACACCACACAAATCATTAGACTACCATTTTCTACATTACATCTAGTAAAATGATTTTTTTTTATTTAAACGCAATGACTTGAGGCCTGACAAAATATTCAACTGTCAAAATGGGTTTTAGTCTTAAAGTAAGTTACTTTAATTTCCTTTTTAATTACTCCATATTGTTAATGAACACATTTAGATGTTTGGTTCAATGTATCTTTAGAACTTCCTTCCATTAATTAAGAAGGCAGCCCTGGAAAGTTCTGAGGACAAGATGAGTGTGTCTCGAGCATCAATCTTAAATATTTCATCTGGGTTTGGCTCCATTTCTGAGGCCTCATCTACCCTAGCAATTGAATATAAAATGTCAAAGGTAAAAGTTTTAGTGAAAGTATTTCTATAAAAAAAAAGGTTTTGATTTTCTTTGGTTGGTCCTTAGTTATGTTTAAGTTTTAGTGCTCAAACTACAGTTTTTGCTTTGTATTTAATATTACTTTATAAATATATTTGTTTTTTGTTTTTTTTTGTTTTTTTTTTGTTTTTTTTAATCAGTTGAAAAAAGACATAAATTGTAGATGTATTTTTATTCATCATACATACTATTAGCTTTAAATGTTTTAAAAAAAAAACATTTCTTGAATTCTCCATTCTGGATTGGTAAACTTGTTGTCTCCTAGCTTACTTCTCCCTTTTTTGTATTTTTTTCATCTAAACAATACATCCACCCAACTTTTTCCACCTAAACAATACATCCATCCAACTTTCTTGACCTAAGCCATGCTTCTATCTAACTTTTTCCCATCACACCATGCATCAATCCTAATCTTTGTCAAGATAATAGATGTTCTTAACTTTTTCTCAAATTATCACAAGGAAAGCATGTGTTAGTTATCATCGCACTTGTGTTCATTCTCTTGGTTTTTAAAAAGATTTGATTGTTTGCATTTTTTAAGCAATCATCACTTATGATAGGGTATTTCTAGTTTTTCCAGTATTTTTTTAGTTTTTATCAAAAGCTTTCAAAAAACTACAAACTGTATTGTCAGTCAAATGAGCTATAAGAAAACTGAACTACTGCATCTCAGAATGATTACAAATAGATTCGTTCTCATTGAGCTCTAAATATTTTCTAGGACTAATATTTGAATTTTTTTTACAAAAAGTAAAAGCAATTGGAGATGATCACAATCATTTTTAAACATTAATAACTATCTTAGAAGTGGCAAAAGAGTTCTCTTAAGTATGTTTTAAAAAACTAAACTTTCATAATTCATTTTGTTTATTTAAATAAATTGTTGTTTGTTTGTTTTTTTTGTTTACAGGCTGCACTTAACATGTTGTCTAAAACTTTGGCTATCGAATTGAAAGCAGAAAAAATTTTAGTAGTCTCACTTTGTCCAGGATGGGTTCAGACTGATTCGGGTGGTCCAACAGCACCGCGCACTTTGGATGTAGCAATATCGGATTTACTTATACAGTTTGAAAAGTTAAACGAAAGTAGCTCTGGCTTTATGATAAATTATGATGGAAGAGTATATGGGGCATAATCCATGATTTCAATTCAGGCCTAAAGATAAATGTTGCTTAAGATGGTTCTAATGTTAAAGGTGGTCGTATATTTTAGATAATCAGATGTTTAAGGTGTTTGGTACATTTGGTGATTAAAGTGTTTTATCTTTTAACATATTTTTAATGAGTTTTTTATGAGTATATATTTTTACTGTTTAGTAGTTTTATTATAAATTGTTATTGTTCAGTATTTTTATTATATGTATTTTTATGATATAATATATAAAGATAAATGTGACTTAAGATGGTCGGTGATTTTAAGGATGGTTGTAATATTTAAGATGGTTGTAATGTTTATAGTGGTCAGGGTGTTTTTTTTATGAATATGTTGTTTTGTGTTGTTTGTTTTTTACGTTTAGATTTTTTCCCTGAACAGTTAGTTGTTTGTTTGTTCAGTATTTTTATGATATATTGTTTTATCTCATGAAATGTTACCCTTAACCGGTGGTTACTAAAAATCCGGACAAACTTTCGTGGGCAATTACTCCCATAGTTTTTATGGTAGAGATTAAATAAAACTATCATTAAAAAGGGTTTTTAGTTATTTATTTATTTTAATTAAGTTTGTCTTCAACCAGTCTGTTTCTTCAGATTCGGCCAACTCTAACACGAGTTGACCCAAAAAGTGAAAATACAAGGTTAAGGTCAATTTTTTTCAGGCAAAGTTTTATTCTGGTTTGTAGTTGCTTCACATCTTTTGCTTGCCAGTTACTCTCATACACTTTGCCTTTCAAAATAGCCCAAAAGACTTCTATTGGACGACATTCTGGTATGGCTGGCGGATTGTCAACTTTTTTGATAAAATTGATATTATGAGTCTCATAACAGTTAGTCACGGTTTTGGCATAATGCGATGATGCCAGGTCCAGCCAAAATATATAATTACCATCGGCATGATGAGCGTTGATGAACGGCACTGATCTTCTCTTTATACAATTAATTTCATAGATGGCTTTTTTGACTGCAAGGCCGCTGGGGACAAAAAATGGCTTTGAAATACCTTTGTCAGAAAGGGCCAGCCAGACAAGCACCTTGGGTTCGAACTTGCGCTTTTTGCGATATTTAACACTTGGTGGAGTCTTGTCTCTGTTGCTAGAGTAGTAGGTGCTGTTTCCATTAATTGTTGAGTGTGACAGCGTAAAATAAGACTCATCGTCAAGGATGACCAATTTTCCTTTAAAATCACGATAAAGATGATCAATGCCGGTTTTGATTCGTTCATTCTGGTTCTCTTGTAGATGAGGTATACCCTGTTTTTTATAACTTTTGATGTCAGTGTATTTGGCAAGAGTTTTAATGACATGTGAATAACTGCATCCATATTTTCGACCAGCTTGCCTCATCGAAACTCGGTCACTGTGATCAAATATGGTTTTCAGGCGCTTGATACCCTTAGGGGTCATGATTTTGGCCACACGACCACTTCCCTGCACTCTTTTGTACCCAGAATCATTCTCAACACGTTTGATTATATCATAGATAGTGCTTCTTGGAATTTTTTCAGCATTGAAGTGAGCTACTGTGAACTTTTTACCTTGCAATTTGTTATTCAAATAGAACTCGTAAATCCGTTTTCTTACCTCTTCTTGCTTGGCCATCATTATTTTCTTAATTATTATTAATTATCTAAAAACAAGTAAATTAACTTACAGAGAACTAAATAAGATTTAAAATGGATATAAGCATGAAAAAAAAGATTTAGCTTGTGGCATTTAAAATCTAGTTAAAGTTAGTCCGGATTTTTAGTAACCACCCGTTATGTAATCTTTTGATATGCTGACCTTTTTTTTACATGTATTAGACTAACTGAAACACTTGATTTAAAATGCTTTAACTAAAATGCATTTTATATTTGTATTTATAGTTTTTGTAAATATGATCAATTATTCATATGCTTTTCTTTTCACAAACAAAGTGATACAATGGTTTTGACATTGAAATCAGTTTTGATAACCGGTTCAAGCAGAGGTATTGGGTTAAAACTGGTGAAAGAATTAACTGGAAGAGCTGAGATAGTGTTTGCATGTTGTCGTTCACCTGACAATGCTCATGTATTTTTATTTATTACTTTTAATTTTGTATTTTTAGCACAAAAAGTAAAAAATGAATAGATAAGCAAATGAGTTTACTGACCAAGCTATGAATTTTTTAATTGAATCTTGTGTTGATTTAGCAAGAGTTCTAAGTTATATAGTTTAATGATTTTACTGTAAAATCTTTGTTTGAATTTTAGGAGTTGAACAATCATGCTTCATTCCATGAAAATGTTAAAGTTATAGCTCTTGGTAAGTAAAAAGGTGAAGCTTAAATAATTTAAATAATTTTTTTTTTTTTTAATGAAAACACTTGAATTAACAAACTTTGACAATTCTCTAATAGATGTAACAAATGAGGAATCAATTAAAAAAGCATATGAAGCAGTTTCCATCTTATTAAAGGGTACTGGTCTAACCTGTTTAATTAACAACGCTGGTATTGGTTCTCTTTCCACATTTGAAACATTCTCTGCAGAAAAATGTAATGAAATTTTTGTCACCAATACAATTGGACCTGCCCTCATGACACAGGTAATACTGATTTTCAATGGTTTAATATCTTTATTTTCAATAATGACCAATTATAAATCTATAAGTTAGTTACTGTAATTTTCTTTATAATTGTTCCGTACTGTTAATGAACACATTTAGATGTTTTGTTTCAATGTATCATTAGAACTTCCTGCCATTAATAAAGAAGGCAGCCCTGGAAAGTTCTGAGGACAAGATAAGTGTGTCTCGAGCATCAATCTTAAATATTTCATCCGGGTTTGGTTCCATTTCTGAGGCCTCATCTACCCTAGCGATTGAATATAGAATGTCAAAGGTAAAGGTTTTAGTGAAAGTACTTCTATAAAAAAAAAAAAAAAAAAAGGTTTTGATTTTCTTTAGTTGGTCCCTAGTTATATTAATTTATGTTTAAAACAGTTAGAGGTCTGACCATAGATTTTATTCCATTATATTATTTTATAATCTCATCGAGCTTTAATTATTTTTTAGAACTAATATTTGAAATTTGAATTAAAATGAAATTAATAAAAATGAAAATGAAAGCAATAAGAGATAATACTAACCACCTTACCGTAGAATTGTCAAAAGAGTTCTCTTAAGTATGCTTAAAAAACTAAACTTTCATAATTCATTTTGTTTATTTAAATAAATAGTTATTTGTTTTTGCTCACAGGCTGCACTTAACATGTTGTCTAAAACTTTGGCTATTGAATTGAAAGCAGAGAAGATTTTAGTTGTCTCGATTTGTCCAGGGTGGGTTCAGACAGATATGGGTGGTCCAACAGCACCGCGCACTGTGGATGTGGCAATATCGGATTTACTTATACTGTTTGAAAAATTAAATGAAAGTAGCTCTGGCTTTATGATAA
The DNA here is from genome assembly GCF_058129835.1 of Hydra viridissima. Classification (NCBI taxonomy): domain Eukaryota; kingdom Metazoa; phylum Cnidaria; class Hydrozoa; order Anthoathecata; family Hydridae; genus Hydra; species Hydra viridissima. The sequence continues at coordinate 2,051,497 of NW_028324306.1, forward strand.
GTTATGATGGGAGAGTGTATGGAGCGTAATTTCAATCCTGGCTTAAAAATAAATGTGGCTAAAGATGGTTGGTGATATTTAGGATGGTCGTAATGTTTAAGGTGGTTGACATGTTTATGGTGGTCAGAGTGTTTTTTATGAGTAAAGGTTATTTTAAGTTTTATTTGTTGTTTTACGTATAGATTTTTTCTCTGAACAATTAGTTGTTTGTTTTGGAATACATAATTAAATATTATAACTATGATGTAATTGAATATTACAATTGTAAAAAAGATATCAAAAAAATATTAAAATCTGAAATCTATTTGAATTGTATAATATACATTTTTTTTTTTATAAAAAAAAATTCCTTTTTACTTGTTCTTTTCGGTTGTTTTTTAGTTTGTTTTTTTTTATTATTCAGCTGCATAGTTGTGACGTTGACAGTTGATATCGTTCCAAGTAACCCACGGGTACCCTGAAGGTGACCTAAGGCCTTATAACATATCCTATTAATTTTTTTTTTTGGTTTTGAAAGTAGTTCATTAGTACATTTCAAAACTATCAACATTTAAATCCTTTTATGGTAGCTTTTCGAGAAAACTTAGTAAGAAGTTTTATAAATAACGATGTTTTAATATTAAAATAATATTTTTCCATCGGCCATTATAGTTGTTTACTTTCTGTAATTGCAACCACGCGATTGGTGATAATAATATTTATTAGTTTCCGATTGGCTTATATTTGTTGTCAATAAAGACTTAAAAAATGATAGACTTCAGTAAGAACAGCGAGTATAATTATAAAATTACTGTGCATTTCAATTTGAATACACAGTAATTAATTTAAAGTAAGTAATTAATTTGAAAATATAAAAATTATTTCTCAAGAAAAAAAAAGAAATGCCATACTTTGCTAAAGATCATAACGAGCTTTTAAAATGCTTTTGTATATGCTGTTTAAAAAAAGGCAATGATTTAAGATGCATTTAAACCAAATGTAGTAATTCATGCCCACAACAGGGAAAAAAGTTATGAAAATCTTATCAAGAGATTTTTTTGGGAAAACTTCTCTGTTGAAAACCCTGATCTGTTTAAAATGTTATGTTCAAATTGTAGAAAAAGTCTAGTGAGTTTAGAAAAAGCAGATTCAAAAAGCTTTTTATTTACTGCTCGACCTAAGTACGAAGGTATGTTTTTTCTAATAAAAAATTAGCCAATAGAAATTAGCTAATTTTTGCATTATTATTATTTTGCTTATAAACAATATTATGTCTGTATTTAAAAAACTAATTTCTTGTTACTTTTAGGTCTTAATACCAGAGTTACTCGAGGTGGGAAATGTGAATGTTTTATTTGTGTTAATGTGCGTACAAATGGTACTAAAAAGGCAACTCCTCCACTAATGGTTTCATGTGAAACTAATAAAGATATAGATTACATTCAAAATAATGTGAATTTTTCTGCAACCAATGAAAACTTTGTTATTTGCAGAAGTTGTTTTTAACTTATAAGAAAAGGTATTAAACATTCTTGCACAAAATTAGCTAAGTAAAAGAATTTGGCACATATTGTACAATCTACCTCACCTGTAACTAAAGGAAAAGTTTTATCAACCACAATCAACAATTTAGTAACCAATGACATAGAAATAAAATTGAACACCTTTGGCCCTAAGAGACTTGTTGTTTCTGTTGAAGTAGTTGAACCAAAAACACCTTACTTTTCTCTCTCAAAGCTGAAACAACTACAAAGCAAACTTCATACAAGGTATAAGTTGTTCACTTTTTATACCTTGTATGAAGTTTGCTAAAAAAATGTTCATTGTTTTTAACATTTGTATCCAATTTACTTGTGTTTAATAAAGTGTTTAATGCATCTATCAAACAAGGAGTTTTCCCGGATCAATTGAAAATTGCGAAAGTCATACCAATTCACAAACAAGGCGATAAAACAAATATCAACAACTATCGCCCGATTTCGGTTCTTTCAACTTTTTCAAAATTATAGGAAAGAAGAATATATAATAGAATATTTAAATATTTTGACCAAAATAATATACTATATTCCAAACAGTTTGGTTTTAAAAAAAATATTTCAACTGAGCACGCAATTATTCAATTTGTTAGGGAAATCTCAGAATCTTTCGAAAAAAAACAATATACCCTAGGAGTCTTTATTGATCTTTCGAAGGCTTTCGATACCGTTGACCATAAAATATTGCTTAAAAAGCTCGAATACTATGGAATCAAAAACAACATGCTAAAATGGTTTCATAGTTACTTTTCAAATAGAAAGCAATTTCTTACCTATAATGATGGCCTTCAAAGTGACTATACTGAAATAACCTGCGGTGTTCCACAAGGCTCTATTCTAGGTCCTCTTATGTTTTTAATTTATATTAATGATTTAAGCAAAGCAGCTAATCTTCGGAGGATTATGTTTGCTGATGATACAAATTTGTTCTTATTAAACAGTAATATTAATGAGCTGTTTTCTGATATGAACAAAGAACTTAAATGCGTATCTAAGTGGTTTAAATGTAACAAATTGACCTTAAACCTTGATAAAACAAAATACATTCTATTTCACCCTATATCTAAAAAACGTTTTTTACCAACAACCATGCCGAAAATTCTTATTGATGAACTAGAAATAAAAAAGGAAACTTTTACTAGTTTTCTTGGCATTTATCTTGATGAGAATGTTACATGGAAACCACATATTGACTAGTAGTCAATATGTAGCCAATGACTACATTTGTACAAAGGTTTCTAAAAATGTAGGAGTCCTCTACAAGTCAAGAAGTTATTTAAGCAAAACCATTTTAATCCAACTCTACTACTTATTTATTCATAGTTATATTAACTATGCAAATATTGCTTGGGGAAGTACAAGCAAAAGTAAGTTGCGTACTCTTTACCATCGTCAGAAACACGCAATACGCTTAATTTGTTTTTTTAAAATCGACTTACGCATTCAAAGTTTTTATTCAAAAATATAAAAGTACTTAACATTTATGAAGTGAATGCATATAAAATATTATGCTTTATGTTTCAATGTAAAATCAATCCGTCCTTACACGTTTTTAAAGATTTTATTACCTTAAAAACAAAAAATAAGTATACACTACGAAATGATAACTCACTCTTTGAACCCTTTTGTCAAACGAAATTCAATCAGTTCTGTATAGTTTATCGTGCACCCAATCTCTGAAACAAAATTGTTTTACCTAATTTTGATTTATCAATTACCTTCCCAGTCTTTAAAAAGAAATTTAAAAAATTCATTCTCTTTAATGACAATATGTAGGTATGTGCGTATCTGCGATTTACGGCACCGATTTTAAAGTTAAAATCTGTGACCATTTTTTCACCGCGTGCTCGAGGTAGGTGTCTTAAGGATGGATTTTTCTCGTCTTTTTTTTAGAATTTTATATTGACTTAGATAATACTTTAAAAGTAGAGTGTTCTAAGTTTATTGCAATCTGTTTTTTTTTTGCAGTTACTAACGTTTTTAGTGATTTGATTGCTATTGAAAACTTCATTCCTGTTCTGGAAGTGAATTGACATTGAAGGGATGATGGGTTTTTTTTCTAACTTTTGAATCAATTTTATATATCTATTTTCTATGCACCAGCCAAATTTTATTAAAAAATAATGACACGCTCATATTCTATTTTTGTACGCAGTAAAGGTACCAAATATTCTTCTGTTGGAGAGGTTGGGGGGGGGGATTCAAGACTATGAACCTTTTGTATATTTGACTTTTTTATTCATTAAAAAATTGTTTTTTTAGAAAAATGAAACTTTATTTAAAATATTGGTGATTTTTTTAAAGTATTCAAAACATGATTTACATACAAAAAACCATATTCTGTTATTAGTTGAATAAAAATATAACCGAGGCAAAGTAATGCGCTAAAAACTAAACAATGAAGTTCTATTATAAAACCACCGTAAGCCGAACGCTAATTTTTTAAGTTGGTTGCAGTTTTCTTAAGCATTCCTTATAATGAATTTTTGTCACTTAAGTGGGCATAACTTTTAGTAGAACCATTAGTTTTTTATGAAATTTTCACCATCGTTATACTGATTTAAAGCTCTTTACAGTGGCGTATCTAGGGTAGGGCAGGCAGGGCACGTGCCATGGGCGCAAACCTGAAAGAGGCGCAAAAGAGGCTTGGTTGCGATACAATAAGCGAGAATTATATAAAATAAATTAAGAATGCTGTTTACTAGCCATAAGGAAAAAATATCAAGTCCCGAGCAACTACTTATGTTTATAGTTGAATATGGAGACGAAAACGTTTTCCTTAATATGCGTATAGCATTGCAAATGTTGTTAACAATAGCTGTGTCTGTAGGTAGTTGTGAAAGATCATTCAGTAAACTTAAACTGATTAACTCTTACTTGAGAGCTTCGATGGGCCAAAGCCGTCTCTGTGATCTCGCTTTACTAAGCATAGAGTGAGAAATTACCGAAGAAATTGATTTTGATAATATTATTAAGAAATTTGCAGCAATTAAAGCTAGAAAAATAAACTTGTAATATATGTTACATAAACAAATTGTTTATTTATAATGAATAATAAAGTTTTATCAAAAGCTTGTGTCATCATTTATTAAAAAATTGTAATTAAGCACTTTATGTGGGAGAGGAGGGGGGCGAGATTGGTGTTTGCCCCAGGCGCTATTTACCCTAGGTACGCCACTGGCTCTTTACAATGATGTAAAATAATTAAATAGCTGAATAGTTTAAAAATTTTGCACACATACCTACAATATGTTGAAACACATTTTTAAAATAAGAAATTTGTATAAACACGCTCTTTTGTTTTTTGTATTTTGTCATTTTTATTTGTTTATATTTATTAATGGCTTAAGTTATATTCTATTATAACTTTTTATGGTTTTGGCGACAAGATCATTAGATCTTCTATCAGATACCAAGTTTTTATTTAAATTTGTCTATATATTACGGATTTTATTGCATCACGAAAGCATATATCACGGACTTTATTGTATTACGACTAATTAAATGTAAAACTGAAAGAAAAAAGAAAAAAAAAAAAAAGAAAGAAAAGGTAAAATACACTTTGATTGATTTAAACTTTTAACAGAATCTTTATCTGATTCATTCGAAGACTCCACGGGAAGAAACGGCAGGGTCACATTTTTTCATTTTGAGATAAATCATTATTAAACTTTTAAACCTTTATAAGTTTCGAAGTTTTAGGAAAATTTAGAAAAACTTTAAATATGCATCAAATCATTTATTTGATTTTAATTCAAATACAAAATATGCTATTATGGTTAGTAAAGCTAGAAAGTGTAAAAAGTCGAAACTTTGAAAATGTGACCATGCCGTTTCTTCCCGTGGAGTCTTCATTTATTTTTATACCTTTTAATTTTAGTGTCACTCCAGCCATCAACACATGATAACACTCAACTACTCTCGCACTCTCCAAACATCATTTTCAATTTCCTCTTGATCTAAATTATTTAACATTTCCTCATAAATATTGTTTAATCTCTCGTAACTCTCGATTAGATAATTTTTTAAACCTATTAATTTGGCATAGTTAAACTCCTCATTCTCTAATTCCTCTCTTATTTCGCTCAACAAATTTCCAAAGCTTACTCGTAACGCTCTCCTTCTCGCTACTTCCCTTTTTAATGCGGCTGCCATTTTTAAATAAATATGCACAATGACTCAGAATAAAATCGAACTTTCGTCACAATCAACACCTTCAACAATTAAATTCTGATTCTATCAAATCTTCCCAAACAAAATCACAAATAACAAACTCTACTTACTTCAATGTTCAACAACTCAAACTTTACTTAACTCTCGATGAACTTCTTTCTTTAATTTTTTAATTCGGTAACTCTTCTTAGTTTTTCATCGGGCGCCATGTAAAATCTCGAGGATTGAAAACTGATCGTTTGGAGAGACTATGTATTTAAACTAGTACAAATGCAAGAGTGTCTAAGCTGCTCCACCAACAGAATATATAATAAAAAAGAGGTCTGTGGAGAGCACGCACCAATAAATTAACCATTAACAATAATAACAATAATTGGGTTACAAATACCACATTTAACAACACCCACTCACAATAATTAAATAATAAATATCACTTTCAACATGCTCCTTAACAATAATTAATTTTCACTATCACTTTTAACAAATTTATTGGATGAAAATATAAAAAAAAAAAAAAATAGTTTTTAAGAAACTTGCAAGAGGACTTTTTTTAATATGAAATATGCACGTTATAATTTTTAAATTTCTTTTTTTTAAAAAATTAAACTATAAACATATTATTTAACATTATCAGAGTGTTAAAAAAAAAAGGTTGGTGTTAAATTGAATATAAATTAGTGATGTACTGATGGTTCTCGCACTGATTGGAAAAGAGATTTCTTTATATTAAGAAACAATTCAACAAATCTTTTACGATTACAAATATCACACGACTCTCTACACCGAGATTTGACTGTTCAAAGTTATACGACAAGTTAGACTATTTCAAAAGTACTACAAAACTCTTATCAGATTTTACGATGATGGTAAATATTTTAACTTGATACTGATTACTTATTAAAAAAACTATGTTTGGTTTCTTGTCTTTTCATTCTTATCTTTTGACTCGAGGTTCCTAAAGATTACTTAATGTTTTGGATAAATACCGTAGATTTCCCTAATTCCGAACAAAATCGTAATTAATGTTGAATAACTCCGCTTGCTTTTTGAACTTCATATTAATTTTTTTAATTAAATAAACTGGAACCTAAGCTGAATTGAAGTGTTCATTATCTATTTATTAGATCCTGTCTTCCATTATTTTTTTGAAATCAGTTAAAAAAAAACCTTAACAGTCACTGCCTGTTTCTGTCAGTTAACCAGAAGAAATCTCAGTTATTAGTATTAGGTTGGTTGCAGCCTTTGCGATTAATCAAAGCTTCCTCATTAATCAAATAGGAAGCTTGTAGTGCTTTTTTATCATATAGCAATTCAGTTTTATCCTTTACGCAGTTGAATTTTGAAATGGCAGTAACTCAAAGACTGAAACATTGTTCATTGTAATTTTGTATAGTAATAATTGTAATAATTTTTCTTTCGCGATCTTTATTTTCTTTAAACTTTGACGTTTTTTTATTAACAAACGTTAAGATAAACAAGACGTTTAGAATTTCAATAAAAAGATTAAAAGCGTTTATTAGTTTCTAAGTTAACGTCGTTAAAATACTATTGTTAAAGATTGCGGTTAATTACTTGCACGTAAAAACGCAAACTTTTACAAAACAAAAGTGCATTTCAAAATCTGTTCGGAATTCGGGAAACGTTTTAATTATGCAGAAAAGTAGTTTTTGAGATATCTTACGAAGTGTTGCTAATTTTTGACTTTTTTTTTTCAGATAAATAATCACCATCAAATTCTACATCGAACAGTACGCAATTTGAATTGTCTTTTTTTTTTTTTTTTTAAGTCGGTTTTGTATTGTTGGTTTTTCAGGGTTTTAAAACGTGTTTTGCTTGCAATTAAAAAATTTAATAGTATCAATATATATTTTGAAAATATTTCTTCATATTCTCATTACCCTAGTCTTCTAATTTATTAATCAGTTTTCCTTTTAAAAATCACAAAAATAAAAGATGTTACAATAAGTGAACTAAAGCTGTTCGGAATTAGGGAAATCTACGGTAGATTTAATTTTGTTATTATTATTATCATTACTATTATCATCCTTATTATTACTAGTGTTATTATTAATCATTATTATTTATTATTAGTAGTAGTATTTCTTTTACAGGTCATTAAAAAGAAATCATCATCTAAGATAAAGTTTAAAAGTTTTAAGATTTGATTTTTGGAAAAAAAAATCTTTTATCTCGAATTAAAACAAGCAAGTTTAAAATATAATTTTATTTACATTAAAAATTCTTAAAAAAGTTAATTTTTTAATTTCAGAAGATAAATGAGGCCAGACATTCAACTAGGCAACACGGTCCGGAGATATGTTCAAAGACTCCAATACCCCTTTCCTAATTGACAGCCGAACCTTATTCAGGAAAATCCCAGCCCAAAAAGGTTCACTGGATTTATATAACTTTAGGAAATCCAAATAAAGCACCATAGGCATCAAATGAAAACTTCTCACAGGATGTTAAGGATTTAAACGATAAGCTGAAAAATTATTTAAAATTATTTTGCAGGTCTAGCAGGATGATGGGAAAGTGGACTTGCACCTTCTTGTGGTCTAAGTTGTACACAACAGTTTAGGGAACACCAAATTTAACTTCTAATCACATGAGGCTCAAAAAAAAATTTATTTTTTAACTACAAGAGGCTCAAAAAAAAAGGCAACAATAAAATCTAATTTTCAAATGGTAGTCAAACTTTTTAAATTTTAAATTAATTTTAATTTTTATTTCAAGCTAATTCAAGCCGTGATCGTATAGTGGTTAGTACATTGCGTTGTGGCCGCAATAACCCAGGTTCGAATCCTGGTCACGGCAAAAATTAACTTTTGCTAAATTTTTGTTTACGATATGTTAAAAAAGTATTTGCTCCACTTACCAGGGTTCTAAATTTTTAGAAGTGGAGTAAAAATTTAGAACCCTGGTAAGTGGAGTAAATGTTTACATGTTCATCTTTTACATAATATGAATACAAATTTTTTCTTGGAGAAAATTTTAGCTAAGTGTAAATGCTATAAAAGTTCAGCAACGTGGGCTAACATCAAATATTTTGACTGATTTTTCTAAATTATTCCGAATGCCTATGAATATAGTAAAATATTAAATTTTGAGTTGGCAATGAAAATTTTTTGAAAAGCAAGGTACAAAGAAATAATGGAGTTTTGGGGGAAATAGAGGTTTCCAAGGATTGTAAAAAAATCTGTTATTTTTAAAATTCATGCTTTTGCCCTCAGATGGTTCTAATGTCATTCCAATTCAAGTGACAATAATTGTAAATAAAAAAATACAAAAATTGTAGAAAAAGAGAAGTTACGTAAATCCAAATACTATCGCATTACTTAAGCCCTTCCGAACCAGCCAAAGTTCACGAACTTCACGGAATCACATTACCAACTCCAACAAGCTTGAGTTTCATAAAATTTACGAAAGAAGCGCCGAAACTAGCAGATCTTTAAAGAAAAGAAGAATTTTTACACAACAAGTTGAAACTCTTTATGATTTATTATTATTAGAAATTGTTTTATTGTAATATATTATGTTTATTTTATTATAATGCATATTGTTTGATATAATTATCAGAAATTGTTTTGAAAGTGTTGTTTTTTTCGTTCATTCGATTATATAACCAATCATACGAAGCCTTAAAATTATCTAAGATAAGCTCTTTTAGCATATACGCTTGCCTTCTCATGGATTATGGCACCAGATAAAGAAAGATTTTAAATTTTGAATATTTAAAAACCATTTAAAAAAAACATGATCTAACGACTCATGAGGAACACCACGAAGCTTTAGATGCTTCACATTTTGTCTTTCTTTAAGTGATAAGACTTTATATTTATTTTTGATCCATGTTGATATGGTATTTTTTGGTACACATACTTTGCAGCACTTTCTTTGTTTGACAATCTCTTTTCAGTATTTTATAGCTTTTTCTTGCAGAGTTTTGCGAGTGCGTTTGTGTTTTTGTCCCGCTATCAACATCTTGCTCTTATTTAAGAATATAAATGCTTTATAGAATGTACGCGATTTATAGAACGCGCAAATGCATGTACACGCGCAAAATTTCATATTTAAAAAATCACATTTAAACGCCTCACTGAATTTCGAATGCCTAATTTAGATATTCGAAATTCTACAAAACATTCAAATTCCTTTAAGCTTTTTAAAGTTTTATAAAAGATTGTAAATATCTGTATTTTATCAAATTTTTAACTTTATTTGATAATTTTACTCCTTTCAACTTTCAATTCATTCTTCACTTCGACTCAAAAAATGATATTTATGTCACGGGACCGGAAAAACTTTCGAAGTGGCAAAATGTTCGAAATAACGAGGTTCGAAATATGTTGCATAAATTTCTGAAGGTAAACTCTTGGGATTTAAAACTTTGTTCGGAATCGTGAATGTCGAAATAAGTAGCATTCGAAATAACGGACTCGATTTTTTTTCTAAGCTCGATTTCCATGAGGTTTTGTACTGTACAAGTACATAACCTCATGGAAATCGAGCTTAGAAAAAAAAAGTTCAAGTTATTCGATACAAAATCTATGATATTCTAGAGGCAAAACGAGTTTAATAATTCATTCCGGGTAAACCCTCAAAATAGGTCTAGACTGATAAGTGTACACAGCCGTCGAATGTCCCTGCTCATAAATCTCTTGTCCTTTTCATAATACTGTAAATAAAAATATAGCAACTTTTCTTTATGATACAGAATGCTACGCATTCTTTTTTTTATTTGTAACCTTTTTTAATTTACTTGATTATAGTTTTTATATATCGACTATTAATAAAAGATAAATGTTATAAGTATTTCTTAACCAATAATTAACAATTAATTATAATAATTATAATTATAATACCAATAATTGTAATACCATAATGATAATACCAGGGCCGGTTTAAGGATTTTTTTTTTGTATATGCGAGATCAAGGTTTGGCGCCCCTTTTTATAAAAAAAAGTGTAGTCATTTAAAACTCTAAAAAGTATTTTTAGGGTTTTACTTAATTTTCTACATGTTAATTCTGCATCAGCTTTAAATGTTCTGAATACTGCATGATGTTCTGAATACTACATGAAGATTTCAACTTTGAAATTGTTTAAATTGTCTCTACATTGTAAAATTTAAACCTTTCATTAAGCTCCAATGAACAGCTGGTCCATGGACACTAATGTACCCTCATTTCATTTTATCAACTAGAAATTTTTTTTTCTTTTTTTAATTGAAAAATGTATTCAAATGCCAAAAAATGTGCAAATGATTTTGCTTTTTTATTTTATGTTTTATTTGCTTTTATCTTTATTTTTTTATTTTTTATAAATTCAGCTAACTTCAAACCGGGGTTTTCCCCAAATATGATATTGAGAACATATCAAACCCCAAAACAATAATCTTTTCATTTCTCAAAAATAGACGACGAAAACAATATTAAATTCATCCAAAACGGCCAAATGGAAATAAAATCTTATAAAAGTCCGAAAACGAAAACTTAAAAGACAAAGAAAACCAAAGAATAAGTAAATAAGTTAAAATGTATATATATAAATTTTTAGTCTAAAATGACGAAATAAAGCTATTTCGGTCAATATCAATAAACATCCGTAACTAAAGTTGTATGTTAATTATCTAAGTGTACAAAGCTATGTGATATAAATGAAATTACGTTAAAATAAATAATTACAAAAATTTATTGTCTTTGAGCCATACAGATATGTAATAAATTTTAGGTTTCTAATAATAGATATGGGTTGGGATATTGATAGATTTCCAGAAGGTGAGGTTCATTTAGAATTAGTTTGTTGTATTTGTACGTGTGTTTTGGAAGAACCTGTGGAATCCCCTTGTCGTCATGTATTCTGCTCAAAATGCATAAGAACTTGGCTGTCTAATCAAAAATCTTGTCCGCAGTGTCGTGCAACTGTTCATAAGAAAGATTTAATATCAGCACTTCCTGCATTGAAGAACATTATTAGTAAGCAAAGAATATTCTGTGAGTTTAAGGAGCTGGGTTGTCCAGATATTATTCCTTTAGAACAACTTGCAGCTCATACAATGATTTGTCAATATGGTTTAGTAGCATGTTTAAATTTGGGTTGTAATACAAAAGTTTTGCGTAAAGACCATAAATCACATTCAGAGGTTTGTGCAAAGCGAATGGTTTTATGTGAGCAAGGATGTGAAATGTTTTTCACTGTTGGAGAAAGAGCAACCCATAACTGCATTCGTTCATTATACTCCCATTTCCAAGGTTTGGTATTCTATATTTACTGTTCTGTATAGCAAACTGAGCTGTTAAATTAATACTTATAAGTTGTATAAATAAATACTTTTTAAATTGTAAATAAAGATTAGCATTAAAAAGTTTAGAAATTCTTGAATCTTTATTTATTTGATTTACAATTTTTTATGTAAAATCTTGTTGTTTTTTGTTGCTTATGCATTTTGAGATATTTTTCGTTGCTGCTTTTAGATGTGACAAATGAGTTACTCAGTCGTATATCTAAATTAGAGGAGCAAGTGAATATTCTTACTTCAAAAAGTAATCAATGCACTCAAACATCATGCCTGACATTATCAGATGGAATTTGTATGGCTGCTCCATTCTCTATTCCATCACCACGTCCATACGAGGTGCGGCATCCATCATATACAGTGAATGATCATCGAAACTCAAATATTACCAATCTAACAAGTTATTCCATAGAAAATAGTGATCTTTCAGATGTAGTTGAGTCTGTTGACTCTGATGGTCCTCATGAAAGTAATTCTTTTTATCAATTCAATTTTTAAATCCTTTTAAATGTCCCCTCAATTCATATTTGAGTTGGTGAGAATCAGAATGGTGTAAGCCAAAAAAAAAAAAAAAATTAGTCAATATTTATGATTACAATGCATCATTCTGATAAATTTGAGCTTTGTGTAAGTCATTAGTTACTAATGACTTACACCATTTAACTTTCACCATTCTGATTCTCACCACCTCACTTATCCATTTTTATCTAATATTAACAGTTTATAATAATTGTTGTTACTATTTTTACTTTTATGCTATTTTGATCTTAATTTTTATTAATTATCAATTAATATTCTTTTTATAATTGTTATCATCATCATCATCATCATCATCATCATCATCATCATCATCATCATCATCATCATCATCATCATCATCATCATCATCATCATCATCATCATCATCATTATTATTATTATTATTATTATTATTATTATTATTATTATTATTATTATTATTATTATTATTATTATTATCATCATTATTATTATCATCATTATTATTATCATTATTATTATTATTATTATTATTATTATTATTATTATTATTATTATTATTATTATTATTATTATTATTATTATTATTATTATTATTATTATTATTATCATTATTATCATTATTATTATTATTATTATTATTATTATTATATCATTAAAACAGTATTTACTTAACTAGTTGTTTGTTAATATACAGTACTGGTCATAAGTTTAGAGCCACCCCATTTTTTTTAGTTTTTTGCAGATTATAAAGTCATAATCCCAATGCAGAAAAATAATATATTACTGAAACATGCAAAATATATTGTTATAACATTTTAGTACCAAAATGAGTATTAAAATATTAATAATGAGAGATCCACCTTTATTTTTAATTACTTCAGCCAACCGGGCTAGCATAGTGTCAACAAGCTTCTTGCAATCAACAGCAGTAATACTAGTCCAAGCGGCAGAAATAAAGTCCCAAAGTTCATGTTTATTACTAGCACATTTGCCTGCACAGCGGCGATCAATTTCATCCCACAAATTTTCTATGGGGTTCAAATCCGGTGACTGGGGTGGCCAGTGCAAGACTTGAAAACCATTAGCAGCTAGAAAATCTTCAGCCACTTTGGACGTGTGCTTAGGATCATTGTCTTGCTGAATGATCCATGGAAAAGTTGCAGGAAATAATGCTGTTGCTGAAGGTAGCAAATGCTTTTGCAAAATATCTCTATACATGGCACCATTCATGATTCCTTCCACCTGATGCAACTGGCCCGGCCCAAAAGATGACATACAACCCCACACCATGATGCTACCACCACCATGCTTTACAGTTCCCTGCAAACATTCCGGTTTATATGATTCATTTTGACGACACCAAACAAAAATACGTCGAGAATCATTACCAGCTAAATTAAATTTGGACTCATCAGACCACAACACTGTTTGCCAATCAGTAACACTAAAATGCAAAAATTTGTGTGCAAATTTGAGACGCTTCTGCTAATTAATTTTGGAGATAAAAGGCTTTTTAATAGCAACACGACCATTCAAACCTTGTTTATTCAAACGACGACAAACAGATTTTGGAGATATTAAAGGTCCACCAACATCATGCCACTGTCGAGATAAAATTTTGGAAGAAAGGCGACGATTTGTTAGGGCCTGAACAGTTGAATCAAGGCTTTTAGCTTTGCCCATTTCAGAAAATATTTTCACTTAAACTCTAAAATAAAAACGAAAATAACATTAAATAGATTATCTAAATAGTGTACACATTCCAAAAAGTAGCATAAATAACAACTGAATTAACCGAAACATTAATACCAATACATCATAAAGTTACCAAAATATGTTCAAAAATTGGCTATAATGTTAAAGAACTCATGAAAATCAATATTTATATTTGGTTTAATACACAATTATTCATGAATATCAATAGATATTCATGAATATCTATTGATATTCATGAATAATTGTGTATTAAACCAAATCGTACCTTGTCAAATTACTATATGCATTATTATGCTTATAATGTTAACCTCACCATACTTATGCCGCAAAATGATGAAAAAAACAGGTGGCTCTAAACTTATGACCAGTACTGTAGATACATTTTGATATCATTTTGAATTATTTTTTAATCATTTGCTAAAGATTTTTTTTTAATTAAAAAAAAAAAATAGTTTTAAGGTACAATAAAATGATCTTGATAAAAAATTTCACGTAAAAAATTAATCCTTCAAAATCAATTGGATAGTTTTTCAACATCTATTTAAAAAAAAAAAAAAAAGTCTTTCTAAGATTTTTATTGAACAAAATGCAGGAGATAACTCTTTGTTTTTAAGCAGCAACTAGAGTTGCTGCTTAAAAACAAAGAGTTATCTCCTGCATTTTGAAAATAGAGTTAATATTACTGGAAAATTAAGAAAAATGCTTTTCAGTAGTGTGGCCATCTTTTTACTATCCATTTTTCCAAATATGACATATAGTCATATTTGGAAAATATGACATATAGTCCAAATATGACATATAGTCATATTTGGAAAATTTTCATAATATGACATATTTGATCAGAATATGAAAATTTTATACTAAGCAGCGCATTCAATACCAGTACAAATTATGTTGTAATTTAATATGTATTGTAGTATAGTATATGTAATACAATTTTAATACAAACAAGTAAGCTTTTCATCATACACAACCAGTAAAACAATTGAAAAGAATTAAACAAGAAAATAATTGACAGTAATTGTATCATCTTAAGTTCTTATATTAAGTTATTATTATTAATTTATCTCATTTAAATGCTCTAAACAAAAAGTTTTTCTTATTAAAAATTCAAATTAAATGATGTTAAACTTATCTGTCGTATTCTGTATATAATTTTATTATTATAAATAATTTTTCATTGTAGAAACTTTCATTATTGTATTTTGAATTATTCTTATTCTTTAATTGATTTTAAAATTTGTTTACAGTTACTCCACCAACTTCTCCTGCTGTGATGTCAAATATATACAATCAAATGATTCAAAATTCTAGCCACTTAAGGGGCTATTTGAGCAATCTCGAGCATAGTGCAAGCCCATCACGTCATGCTAATAGAAGAACTCGTCAAGTCACTCGTCGTTCTCGTTCCCCTCAAATTCGTTCTGGTCAGCATTTTCAGCAACCTCTTGATTCAAATTACTCTAGAACTAGATCACGTCATGATAGTTATGAGGAGCGCAGAATTAGGTTTTCAGATAATAATAGACACATAGGTTCTGATGACCCAATTGTATTAAGAATAGGTGTGTCTCAAGCTATTTCTGAAACATCTAGTTCATCTACTGAATCGGATACAGATTAATGTGTTATGTTATTGCTAAAGTTCACATTTTTGCTTGAAAAATATATTTTTGATTTTTGTGTGTATATTATGTGTATACATAAGGGTATATGTGAAACATATACTATATATTATTTATATTATATAAATATATTTAGTTTGAAAAAGTTCGAATGAAAAATTTGGAATAAACTATTTTAATTAGAGATCAGAGGATCGAAGCTCGAATAGGTTTGAGTCAAGCTACTAATGCTCGCTTGAGCTCAAGAGAAGAGCTCACGAAAGCATTAACTTTGTAACAACTGTTTTTTTTTTATATTATTGTTCCCTATCTATTTTTTATTCACAGCAACACAGCTGCTATCAATAAACTTGGTTTGTTAACAACCCAAAACGGGCTGAATTTCTAATATATAGTTTCTCATCTTTTAAAATCAAAATCATTATTGCGCTGGCAATATAATTATTTTTATTTTAAAAGATGAGAAGCAAAATAATAGAATATCAGCCTGTTTTAACCGTCATCATATAATAGACAAGTGTGTTGACATTTTATGTGATTGTGTTTTAATATTGAAAGTTAAAAAATGTTTTTCCAAACATAAAAGAATATAAATTGAAAAATGGTTTTAAAATTTAGTAATTATCATCGTTTTTTTTTTTTTAATATTTTCAAAGATTTGCCCCCCCCCCCCCTCCCCGCTCCTCTCTTTTAGTGAATGCCAACGCAAAAGAACTTATAAGTTTTTTGCGTTTTTTTTTTTTTGGTGATATTTTACTTAATCCCTCGTTTGTGAGTTTGGAGTGAGCGCAACTTAGTTATAAGTGTAAACCTCGTTTTTCTCATTCTTCTCATTTTTACACCATAAGTCAATGCGATGCCTCTACTTAAATTGAAATCAAAATCAAAAATTTCCATGTTTATAATGAAATTATTTATTGCATTTTTGAAAAAACATTTTAAGTTTACTAAAAAGCGCCTGCGTAAATAATCGCGCCTATCAAACATGTGTTTATGATTTTTTTGTTGTTATCGACTCGGACTAAATCGACTAAAAGTCGACTAGTCGAAAGTTGAAATTGGTCAACTTAAAAAAATCGAATAGTCGATTTAATCGACTATGGGTCTCCTACTAATCGACTAAAAGTCGATTTAGTTGGGTAATCATCCTATCTTTATTTCAATTTTTTTACTTGATTTAGTTTTATCAATCCTTTATAGTCATGATGCTGACCAATTAGTAGAGAGATATCTTAACAAGTAGTTTATCTTGTAAAGATAAATTATTTATAAACATTGAGCCATACGTAAGAATATCATTCGTAGCAGTTTTTTTAATTCAACCAAAATATCTGAACATTTAATCTAATTTTCTTGATCACATAAACTTAACTTTTAGGATACTGTATGTAGCACCACTTCATTAATGTTTCCTTTTACTCATTACAGTCACCAGTTGATGCTTTTTAAGTCAAAATGTTAAGTAATGTACTCAGTTGAGGATGCAAAAAAGCTTAATGAATCTGCCACCCCAAAAAAAGTTTAGCCACCCCACTCAACCCCCTACACACACACCTATCTACGCACCATTTTTTATTAAATTTTCTTTTAATTTTTTGTTTTAATTGTTTTGAAAAATGATATAAAATGCCCATCTGTGTTTTTTTTTCTTTACTTGGTAATAGTAATTTCCGTCTTATTTTGATTGTTTATTCGATTTTAATTCATAAATAGATTATATACAAAACAGACAATAAATAGATTTGATGAATTAAAATTGAACAAAGAAAATGTTCTTCAAAGCATCTAAAAAATGAGTTGTCAAGCAACATTTAAGTATATGATTATAATAAAATTTTTTATTAAAATATTTCGACTAAATCGACTTTTAGTGGACTCAGTCGATTTTAAAAATGTATTAGTCGATTTTGGTCGACTTTGAAAAATACATTAATCGATTTAGGCGACAGTCGAATAATTTCAAAGTCGTAAAAACACAAATTTATGAGCGGTAATTTCAATATTAAGTTATTTCAATCACGCTGACAACATAACCTGTCCAAGGCTCTTGCAGACTCATTAAAATATTTCAATACTTTTTAAGAATATAGTCGGAGCTAATGCTTTCCGGTATAAATCATGTCAGGATATTATAAAGTGTTCTTTGAAAATAGAATTAGATTTTCAATAAGATTGATATCTGAGGAGTTGCTCGGTCACGTAAGTGTGGTAATGTTGTTGTCCTTAGTGAATTTCTTGACTATTGGGAATGTATGGGATGTCGCCAAATCTTTCTGAAATGTTTTACTCCTTGTAGAATCACTATGTAAATGTCAAATTTCATCATGTAATTTACTGTGTAGAGTCCAACCTGGTCCAGTAGCAGTAAAACATCCCTCAAAACAAGTTCTTTTCGGGATGCTTGACGTTATTGAATATGTCCGGGTCATATCGGCTCACCAACAGAATGACAGACTTTGACCATGCACTTCAAAATGTAATTCATTTGAAAGAATTACCTACAAGTAATAAATAACTAAGTTAACAATTATCAATTTTCTTGTCAACTCTTTTTTTACTTTAATTAGTGTTATGGTCATTAAAGTAATAGCTTAAATTTTCATATGCTGTGTAATACTACAAACCACATTTACTGCATTTGTTAATTAATTGAATTAAATTATCAAATTAAATGATAATAAACCTGCCAATTTTAATGCCAAGGCTTTGTAAAACTAAATTAACGGTTTCGTTTCAAGTTACCCCCTGGTGTCCCAAGTATACCTAGTTGGTGATAGTTTTATAACTAAGAACTATGCATTGTATTTTACCTTTCTGAAGTTTACTATTGTCCAGTTTTTGTGTACTTTTGCCCACAAAAGAAGCTTCTTCCTTGTGACATCTGTTAGTAATTATTTCTTAAAAGGTTTTTAAGCAGGTCTTCCAGGAACTGAAAACCTCCCCCGCACCGTACTTGAGCACATACATCAGTTGGTCTTTTTTTTTTTGTTTGTTTTGATACTCTCCTGTATTTGATATTGATTAGCTTTCTTAGTGATCTTTTTTTTCTCGACCACATTTTTCCTTTTGGCGATTTTTTTTTTTTATCAGAATATTCAAGTAAAATTAATATTAAATTTTTTTTTCTTGGTGTAGCACTTATCTTTTTTTAACTACTTTTTTAAATATACCCCCTGTAATGATAGAATAGCTAAATCATTAGAAAAACATGGGACGAAACAAAAATAGAAAAAAACAGTTTGATACAATTAATTTACACTGCTTCATTGCTGTGCTTGGTAAAAGTTCATCGTTCAAGTAAAAGAATTTGTAATATTACTTTGAAACATGTTTTTGTTAATTTAAAAATGTGATTCGGCTGAAAAAAATACGAACACTGCATTATATGAGATTCTTCTATTCTACATTATCGGAAATGGTATTAAAGAATTTCTTCTAAGGTAATCCTCGTCGGTATTACCAATTGACACAACTAGAGAATATTATTATTCCGCCATCTTATCTTGTTTCTTTCATAAATGTATTACTTTATATATATTACTAAACTTGAGTAATAAAGTAGTTTACAAATAAAACTAGAAACACAATATATTTGTCAGTTTCGTTGCGTTTCTAAAGTTTTCTTGAGCAAGAGGATCCCGATTTTACCGACGAACCCTCTGATCATTTCGATCATCGTAAACTCATCTAAAAACTCAGGGATTGTTGAACAAATTTGTTCGAGATTTGCAATTGTTAAAGAAACAATTAGAGCTTTTGGAATCGAGACTAAAAGCTTCCCAGCAAGCACACAACTTTGAAACAACGTTGAAATAACGTTGATCAACGTCGATAAAAGTTATTTCAACATTGTTTCAACGTTGTGTGCTTGCTGGGTTATAAATCTTCTTTATACCAACACTAAAGTGTTTCTTTCTTCAGGTAAAGTTTCAAGACATAGCTGTTATGCGTGTAACAGCATAAATCTACAAATGAAGACTGTTCTTCGATTCTTCAAATCTAGTCAATAGACTTAACTTTTGCAGAAAGGTAACAATTCTCCTTCTCTGGCAGCAGTTTATGCAAGTAATATGAAATAAACAAACATGCAGCGGAGACAATTTTGGGTTCATTAATGAAGAACATGGAGAGTGCTTCCACCAACAAATTTCAGGTACAAGCAACAATGAAGTGCACGATGATTGCAGATTATTGGCGGACGCTAAAAAGACATGTTCCGAACATTTATTATTTATTGATACTCATGTCAGTAAAATGCATCAACTAATGTAAACCTAATGGTGCTTGTTTTTCCTCCTCATTAACTACGGTATAAAATAGGATATGCTAAGTAAATGCATTCCTGCCCAACAATACACTTGTAATCTTGTATACGATGTAATTAGTCAACCTATCATTTTCTTTTACTGCTGTGTTAAGTCAAATTCAACGATATCTTTTCACTTGGACGATTTTGTTTT